>NC_045434.1:104496468-104796468 GCF_002776525.5 Piliocolobus tephrosceles | reverse complement strand
TCCTGGCTCTTAATAAACAACAACAACAAAAATGGTTACTTGGCCCCATCCATAGAGATTTGGCTTTAATTGGTCCCAAATGATGTGCAGGCATTAGGTATTTTAAAAAATATCTTTTGACAATTCTAAGGCTCAGCCAGGGTTGAGAACTACTGATTTAAACTGTGAATCTTTGTGAATCTTTGCCTCTATGACATATTTAGTATCTGTGATTTATCTGATGCCAAGTCTTTGGTCAAGAATGCAACATCCAATTATAACACAGATCCCACGGGTAAGATCAGTTTTAGGATTTTCCATGTGGTTTCCAGAAATGTACTGCAGTATTGTTGGATATTTTATATTTGGCCAACGCTCCCATACCCTCAAAAAAAGGTACCTAGGAGAGACCTGTTTCCTTGATGTTTGTAGAGGTTGTGGGAGTACCCAGGAAAAATTACAATATGGGTCTCCTACAAAAGCCTAATCTTTTATTATCAGTGAGCTATGGTAAGAAGAGTAGCCTGAAGAAGGAAAATGAGGTTACCCAAGGAATCTCTGATGCCTGTGTTGAAAGAGGGGAGTTGTGCTGCTAAGACAACATCCCCTGTCCCTAGGGTACTGGGACTCCAGGTCCCGCCAGCTTCCCTGCATCCCTCTCCAGCAAGTAGACCTAGAATCTGTACTTTCCCCACCAGCACCCTATTCCAAAGCATGAGGAATCTGATTTTTTTGAACTCTAAGCAAGGATTCAGATGTGGGAAGATGGAGTCTTACCTGATTAAAGTCAGGAGAAGAGGCTATTCTACATAAAGGCAGAGATATGAATAGATGAATGCCACGGCATCAGAGAGAGAAGCAAGAGTGGGCCAAAGAACCAGGACAGTTGAGATACTGTCCATTTGGCAAGAAGGAGGAGAATGAAGAGACAATAATGTCTCAGAGGCTTAAAATGTTAGTGATTCAAGATCGATATTGAAAGAGTCTTATTGGACAGAAATTAGTTTTGAGGAGGAAGTTCATGAACTTAAATGCCTGAGGACAGGATATTGTGGATGAAATAATATTATGGCACCTTTTCAAATTTAGGCAAGTGGCCCTTTATTGGATTAAGAAAGGAGATCATGAGGCTGAGTGAGCCTGCTGGGAGTTGGTCCAGGCTATGTGAGGCTGTGTTAGCCTTACTCTCCATCCCCAGTATCTGCTCAGGCCTGCTCCACCTGCACACTAGGCCCAGGCCCTCAAGCCGCTACCCTCCCTGTCCTCATCAGAATTTTTCTGTAGGATCCTCCTGTTCTCCTTGGCTTCTACTGGAGCCAAGATGGCCATGGAGTGGAGCTGAGCGACATCACCCAGCAGCCTGAGGAGCCCCTGTGCAGGTGTGATGCAGGGCCCAGAGGACTGTCATTGGAGGGACAAGTGGCTTCTCGGGAAAGAAGCTGAGGGAGCTAATCCTGAGCCTGGGAACCCTGTAAAAAAATTTTAATTTAACCTTACCTTGACAAGGCTGGGCTTAGTGGCTCACACCTGTAATCCTAGCACTTTGGGAAGCCGAGGCAGGCAGATCACTTGAGGCCATGAGTTTGAGACCAGCCTAGCCAACATGGCAAAACCCCATCTCTACTAAAAATACAAACATTAGCTGGGTGTGGTGGCACATGCCTGTAATCCCAGCTACTTGGGAGGCTGAGGCATGAGCCGAGATCACACCATTGCACTCCACCTGGGTGACAGGGCAAGACTCTGTCTCAAAAAAAAAAAAAATAATAATAATAATAACAACAATATTTTTACCTTGACACAATTTTGCTAAAAGGAAGATGCTTCCATGAATTCTCTCAACTTGAAAAGAGTTTGTATGTGTCTCTGTATGTGTGTGTGTGTTTGTGTGACACAGAATGGAAAATTCTGTTTTAAAGGAGCTGGCCTTTTAAATTACATGTTTTGGATAAGCCTCATTTTTTTGTTTAGAAGCAAAACATTTCTACTCTCAGAATTGATTCTTTTCTAGTGGCCCCTAACGCCAAGGAAACAGCACGGTGCAGTGGAAAGAGAAGGGGCTGGGGATCTCGCTTTGACATTAAGCAGCAGCTCTGTGACCCTGGAGAAAGCACCTGTATCCACTCAGCCTCAATCCCACCCTGTAAAAGAGGAGGGGAAATTTCTGGTGTAGAATTCTCATTCCATAAGCTCAGTGTTCTTCGTAAAACCCAACCTACTTGTGAATAAGAGTTCGATCCTATGCATAGCTATCCTCTCAATTCACGAATCCAACGTTGCCTGAGCAAAGCTCCCATTTGCACACAATTCTGTTGCAGACATTGCAGACACATGGGAAATGGACTCAAAGGACTTGCTCAAGGCCACCCAAGTTCACAGCAGTTCTGTTTTATGCTATATCTTGTCCTAGCCAACCCTTTCTCTTGGCATCAGCTCTGTGCACGTAGATGGACAGCATCGTAGGCCCAGACAGCTCCGGCTGGGGAGGTGCATATTTGTCTTAATAAGTGAGAGTCTGAGGTTGGGGAACACGATGGCAACTTCCACAAACCATTCATGCTGCATGATTGTGCTTCCCCTGAAGGAACAGGAGTAACTGGCAATGAAGAAAGCAGCAGAGAAGGGTAGGATTTGGCATCCAAACCTAAGGTAGATCCTTGACATCTCTCCCAGGCTGCCCACTCCTCTCTCCACTATTGGAGAAGCTGGAAACGCTAAGCCTCTTGAATCCTCTAGGAGAGCAAGGTGATTTAAGTCACACATATTTCTGTGACATGAATGTCCAAACAGGAAGCCAAAGGGAACTGGCTTTGCAGTTTTTGTTTTTTTAAGGCAGCATGTGACTAGGAATGGACATGACCAATCATTACTGCTATAATTTTATGTGTCTGCAGTCAAAGAAATCTACCATGCATTGAGGTAACCTGATCTAAAACCGCTTTCACTATTTTGAAATTAACGTTTTTCCACTGCTCATGGAATGTGAGCCTGTGTTTAGAAGTCAATGCAGGACCTTAGCTGACACTTCCATACCTGCCAAGAGCCACTGATGTGAACCAGGTGGCCTGCTTCAAGCAGAATTCAATTACCCAGATGGCAACTGTTTCTTAATTCAAAACTGTAACCGCATTTTTTTTCTTTCCATTATGAAAAATGAGAGGGGAAAAAGAATACATTGAGTTTGAGCACTTCTGGTTTATGAGATTAGAGGCAGGGGAGGGAACTGGGTCCCTGGCCTCTGCCAGCTCCCTGCAGCTCCAGCCTGCAGCACTGTGTCTGCCTGACTCGGCTGCATATTCCTGGAGCAGAAGCGACGGTCCTGAAACTCAGCCTCCTCTTGGGTTTGTTCTTAGGAAGCTAGAATAACTCTCCCTCACTAATTAGTAATTGCATTAGCAGATAGTATCATTTTATTTAAGTAAAAAGGAAAAAGAAGAAAAGGTTTTAAAGGTTTTAAATTGCATTTGGAGACAATGCTTTCTTTCTCCTGAGGAAGCCAGTGCAGTCTAGATCCTGGATACTCAGGCTTATTCTGAAGGTGAAAATCAATCAGCTGGGCAACGGCTCTGATATTTTAGTGTACTTATTTTCCTGGTCCTCGCCTGAAGTTTGGTAATAACCAAACCAGTTCAGACAGGTGGAGTGTTGACTGACCTCTACCTCCCAACTCGGTGCACTCAGCTGGCTGTGTTTCAGTAGACGGGTTCTTTGTTGGATAAAGGAGATTGATGTGGGAAGAGGTGAGCCAGCATAAAGTAAATTCTGTTCTCATTCTCTCCTCCTGTAGACAGATTTTTGTAACTGCCTTCATTCTTCCTTGGACTTTATATCTCCCAGACTGAGTAGGAATTTGGAATCAAGACAAGATCATTGCTTACACTCTTTGAACAGTTACTACATGGCAGGCAATGTTCTAGTGCTTTAAGTATATAGTGTCAATTGTTTCTCATAGCAGCCCACTGGTAAAGTTACTAAGTTAGTTTTTCTAGATAAAAAGCTTCATGCTTATATACATTGTTTGAAGAAGGTATGTAGTTAGAATCATGTCATGTGATCAACTATTTTGGGTCCACCACCTCCATCACCACCATCCCATTACCTCCTACCATCACCTTCATTACCACCACCACCATCTCCGTCTCCACCGCTATCTCTAACACTGTGTCCATGACCACACATCAAATGTTAAGTTGACAGGGACTTGTCAAAAAAACAAAAAGCCACACCCCTGCTTAGGCGGGGACATCTTTAACTTGAGCAATTTGAATAACTTCTTTTTTTTTTTTTTTTTTTTTTTTTTGAGGTAGGTCCCACTATATCATTCAGGCTGATCTCACATTATTGGCCTCAAGTGACCCCCTCGCCTCAGTATTTGGACAATTGAAGCTAAATTATTCATTAACTTGGCCTCTTCCTTCTTTTCTTTATCCTCTATAATTTCAGTCTTCATATGTGAGATTGCTTACCAGCTTAACATTTCTTTAGTCAGTGGAGTTGCATCAAGCACTGGACTCTGAGAGAACTGGAAACCAACAAAGTCCTTGGCCTATTTGGAATTTGGCTTAGCGAAAAACACTGAGAAATCAGATAAAATGCCTGAGCCTTCCCCGCAAATTGAACTATCTTCTGAGGGCTAGGGAGTTAGTTATATGTTGACCAACTGTTAAAATTATGTCCTAATTCCAGTTTTTCATCATATCCAGCAATTCAAAAGCTTCTGTTCAAGGGAAGTAGTAGGTAATAGGGATGGTAATGGGGGTTAAGGCATGCTACCTATGTGTGCACAAGAAAAGGAAGAAAATAAAATTAGCATACTATGACAAAAATATACAAGGAAATACAGATATCTTGAGATTCTGAATTCAATAATGTGATCAGAGAAGCTTTCATAAATGTGCTGGCTATGAAGGCATATCTACTGGAGAAATCTTTCCAAAGCACAAATCTGATCATGCCACGCCCCTGCTTAGAACCCCGCAGTGTCTCCCTATGGCCCATAGGATCAAGTCCAAGCCCTTTGATGGCATCCAAGTCCTCCACAACCTGGACTCTGCTCACCTCTCCAAGCTTACTTCCTGCTGCCATTCCTCTCACAACCTAGGCTCTAGCCATTTTAATCTACTGGCCAGTCCTCCAACACTCAGTTTGTTTCTGTCCTGAAGACCTTGCCGATGTGCTACTTTTGCCTGCATCCCCCTGGTCCTGCCTAACACACTGCCCATTCAATGAACTCGTATTCATCTTTCACAACCCTAGCCAGGGAAGCCTTTCCCACTCTGCAGGCAGAGCTGACCATTTCTTCCTTCATGCCCCCATGAAGGCCTGCATATATACAGCACCTCTCACTGTGTTACTAAAATCTTTTTGCATGTCTTTCTTTTATGCCAGATGGTGAGCTACTTGAGGGTAGAGAATGTGTCTTAGTTATCTTTATACAACAGCAACAAGCACTGTGCTAGGCTCACAGTAGATACTCAATAATGTTTATTCTGATTTTTTGCACGAACTAGTTCTTACTTCTGTTAAATACTGTACAGTAACTAGAGTTAAGGATTGGAGTATGCTCTTTATAAGAGGGGGAAAAAGGGGGGAACCCTTCTTAGGGGCTTATTTGTAAGAGTCCACATGTAGAGGTCACCATCGCCAAAATGGAAGCCTCCAGAGTAAAACATAAGCTGTTAAAAATGAATTGAGCTGGTTACTATTTTTGCATCTGACCTACTTTTTGGTTACTTCTGCTGTTGCAAAAACTTCCATTCTTATAAATGAACCAAACCACTTTTTGATGGTTTTGTATTCTCTCTCTTAAGGTAGCTCTTTACTGAAACGAAAATCTGCACAGTCTCTGAAACCCAGCTTTAATGCAAAGGCATCTATGGAAAAGTATTACTCCCAGTAGGACCAACTTCCACAGAACTCTCTCAATTGTTTTTCCATGGAAGAGTTTAAGGCCAAGAATAGCAAATCTATCCACCACGATGATGGCACTTATTTCCTTAGTGCTTTGTGGTTGTGCGCCCTGGAGAGCAGGAAGGGTTAGATGCCAGTTACCTCCTGCCACCTCTTCCCAGCTTTGGGCTTGCCCTTTCTGAGCCATAAGCCTGCCTGAAGCTGTCTCTGTTGGTTGGATGAAGATGGGACTCTGGCAGTGGAGTATTTTTCAGTCCAGATCCCTTCTTTGTTACCATTTGATTTTTTTTTTTCAATGCCTCAGTAGTTGTTGATTTGCTGAAAACAATTAGTGAGTTTTTAAATGTAGCATATCGTAACATCACATAGTGTTGTGAACTCGGGTGAGGGGAGTAGAACTGTATTGGGGGAGCGTGCTAAAGGAGAAGACAGAATCCTGGCTCAGGATCTGGTATAAAACACACAGGAAGCAACTAAATAATCCTTTATTACTGTTTCATTTACAAAGAACGCTATTAATAAAAGCAAATTATTTAAAGGACAGCTGGGTTAAAGGGATGCTGAGTAAAACACCAAGGACTTGATTCTGTTGTGGTTGGTGATAACCTATAATAGTTACCAAGTAAATGTGGACTCTTTCAAATTTCCCAATTTCCCAGAGGCACAACTTGAAGTTTTCAACCACCATTAACAGGAGAAAATATGTTTAAAAGAATACTAAGGAGCTTTCTAAAGAATTAAGAAATGGCCGGGCGTGGTGGCTCACGCCTGTAATCCCAGCACTTCAGGAGGCTGAGGCAGGCAGATCACTTGACATCAGGAGTTGAAGAACAGCCTGGCCAACATGGTGAAACCCTGCCTCTACTAAAAATACAAAAATTAGCTGGGCATGGTGGTGCGTGCCTATAATCTAAGCTACTCAGGAGGCTGAGGTACAAGAATTCCTTGAACCCAGGAGGTGGAGGTTGCAGTGAGCCAAGATTACACCACTGCACTTCATCCTGGGCAATAGAGTGAGACTCTGTCTCAAAAAAAAAAAAGTAAAAATGGAGAGTCTGGGAGGAAAAGTTACAGGAGTCAGAATTATTTAGCTGTCAGGTTTTGATAGTCAGTAATGCACGCAGAACTGTGCTTTTAAAGACAGGTGATATGTCTGCTGCTGAACAGAAGAAAAGGAAATAGATTTGCAATGGATGCAAATTTGCAATGGAGACACAGAGATTTGCAATGGAGGCACAGATAATGGCTAGGAGGAACTTTGAATGATGAAGAGAGTTGACTTTAAGGCAGCAAGAGTGGCTTTCTGAATAACATGGAAAATTCTGGATAATGTGGGAAATAGGTAAAGGATAAAGATGCATGCTTATGACTGTATCCATGCTAACCCAGGAGCACACAAAGCCAAAGAAAATTCTGTCCTTCCAGATCCCTAGCTCACAGATCCCCCAAATTTTTGTGTCCTATGGAAAATGCTAAGTTAGTGTGGACTCCAACTCATATTTTAAAGCCCTTAATTGCAATGGTGTGTTTATTCAATTCAGCAAATACTCAAAGTGCTAGCATTCTTGGCTTAAAAAACTGACTTGCATCATATTTTTCATACATCTGCTGACTCTATTCACAATGACTGGAGCAACCATCCACAGTTGTGATCAAATTCTCCTCGAAGCTATCCATACTTGGCAGCCTTAAGGTCTATAAATGCTGAGTCTCCAGGCCAATCAGTTTAACCATGCCCCAAGCTAGGAGCTTGAAAAGAGTTGATAGGATAAGAAGCAGACAGAATAGAGTCTTTGCTTTCTTCACCATCTCTTCTGGAATCCAAATTTGTCCACTGCACTGGAATTAGAAAAGCTACCTGAAAGTCTTGCCACTATTCTTGGAATATTCAATAACAATTACTCCCCGGGCCTCAGTTTCTTCATCATAAAATGAGGGAGCTTGATGTTTCATCCGTAAGCTTTCATTTCATTCAGAAGCCCCTCTTTCAAGGGAAGAAAAGAAGGCTTTTTCTATTTTTTTTTTTTAAAAAAAAGGACTTTTCCTCCTTTGGTTATCCATTTTCCAAGGTGTCTCTCTCACATCTGAGATTTCTTTCTGCACCTCAGTCTTGGTCATGCCTTACCTTTTTCTTTACCTCGAAGACTTGTGAGAATTCAAGGGCACCGTGCATCTGAAATTACTGTGTGGCATCAAAAGCAAAATACAGATTTAAGATAATGTTTCTTATAGTTTTTGCCCTTTCTTCACACCGGAACATAGATAGAACTCTGGGATCTTCCTGAAAGGACCTTCGGCAATTTTCAGTTGCCAAATAAATAGCTCTAGAGACAAAGGGAAGTGCCTTGATCTTTCAGGGTTACTTTGTTGAGTGAATTCATGAGAATTTGACTTATGAAGGGAGAAAAAGGAGACCAGCTGGCCAGAGAAATCTACATTGTTCTGACTTTTGCTTTATATATTTAGTTGTTGCCGCAGCACTTTTTCCACTCAGACCAGGGCCCAAGGAGTAATTAATCTTTTTTTTTTTTTGGATTGATTGATTGATTGATTGATTTTGAGACGGAGTCTCGCTCTGTCGCAAGGCTGGAGTGCAGTGACGCCATCTCTGCTCACTGCAACCTCCGATTCTCTGGTTCAAGCGAATCTCCCGCCTCAGCCTCCTGAGTAGCTGGGATTACAGGCATGCGCCACTATGCCCAGCTAGTTTTTTTGTACTTTTAGTGGAGATGGGGTTTCACCAGGTTGGCCAGGATGGTCTTGATCTCCTGACCTCATGATCTGCCCGCTTCAGCCTCCCAAAGTGCTAGGATTACAGGCATGAGCCACAGCGCCCAGCCCAGGAGTAATTAATCTTAAAGAAGCTATCTTTAGCAAGCAAAAGCATCTTACAAAGTAGAGTAACTGAGGCTATCAGTTAAATTTCCGAGCATGTAAAGAAAGCATTTTCTAGAAGCTTAGAGGTGGATCCCTGAACACTCTGTAACCCTCTGTTGAATTAACAGCCTAGGGAATTCTGTTCTGAATTTGGGGGCTCTTTTCTAGGCAGTCAGGGTTTTGAATTCTATTTACAATTCCTCTGCTCTCCATGGCCTGGAATGATTGAACCAAGTCTCTAGATCACTGTAGGAGACATCAACCCTTAAAAATACATTCTTGAGGAAGAACAGACTCCAGTAAGAAACTGTCTTCTAAGAAGGGATGAGAATTACCCTAATGATGTAACTGACAACACAGTTTCTAGTTTTTCCTTTCCTTCCTTCCTTCCCCATTTTTTCCAGCGTCATATCCTTGTTTGTTCATGCTCCACAAATACTTGAAGTTGATAGAGTTGGCTTTAACTTAGGAACCTTTGCTTGGAAAGTCAATATCCTGGCCTTTCTCAGAATACTTGACTTCCTGCAAATCTTGTTAATAATACTTTGTTTTTTAAAATGTTGGAGAACTTCAGCCATTGCAGCCTCTTGCTAAGAAGCAAAAGCTATAATGACAGAGAAGCCCCAAAGTGCAGTGGAACCAGGGATATCCGGGGAGAGGGGTAGTTTCCTGCCCCCCCCACCAGAGATCCCAAGGCTGTGCTGGAGATGCTGCCCTGACAGGTGGAGTCGTGGAGAGGCACCTGGCAAGTCCTCAAACGCCTCCCCCTTGATTTAGCTCCTCTAGCTAAAGATATGCATTCCTTTGGGTTTCAGGTTTTTCTTCCCTAAAAAGAGAATCCCCAAACTGGACAAGCAGGTTACATTGACACAATAGCGTGAATGAATTCGCTGGTCGCCCTTTGGATTCTCATTTTGGAATCTTGAAGAAAGAGAGGTGGTGGGAGGAGGGCGCTTGAAACTTCTGGCCATGCCAGTTCAGATCCATCCCAGCTATGACGGAGCGGGAAGTGGATAAAGAGGACCCCAAGTCAGAGGAGGCACTCTGAGAGCACCAAGCGCCTGGGGAGGCCATCCGCAGGTGGGCGCGGGGCCTGGATTCCACAGAGGGGCGGAGTCCCTCAGTCAGGCCTGGCTGCAATCACACCCGAGCGCCAGCCCCCTTCAGCATCCCTGAGTCCCAGAGGAGATCTCCGAAGCGCTGGAAAAGCCGTTCCGCTCAAGGCTTCTGGTGCCGGGTCGGCGGCGACTGGGGGAGCTCAGTTCGGAGACCGTACCGCACCCACTGCGGACCTCCTGGGCCCTACATAGCAGGCGGGTCATGCAGGGCGGCGGGAGGAGGGGCGTGGGAGGGCCAATGCCGCCGAGTCCCTGCTACTCAGCCAGCAGGAGCGCCCCACAGCCCTCCCGGGATACGGTGGACACGCTCGTCCCGGGCCCGGGCGCCTTCCTGCCGGGAGCCGGGACTGGCCGCAGCAGGCGCTGTCGGGGCCCGTGGGCGGGGTTTGGTGAGGGGCGGAGCCAGGCCCGCTGCCGGTGTCAGGTTGCTCCGGTAACGGTGACGTTTCGCGGCGTGGGCGGGGCCAGCACGCAGGTTGCATATTTTAGGAAGTGAGGAGGAGGCGCGGGCTGGAGCTGCGGCGGGGTCTGGGGCGCACAGCAGCGGCGGGAGGAGGCGGACACGTGGCAGCAGCAGCGGTAGCAGCCCCGGCGGCGGCAGCAACAGCGGCGGCGGCATCGGCCAGAGCCGCCGGCCGCCCTCCCTCTCTCCCGCCCCGCGGCAGCCTTAGCTCCCTCCACTCGGCTCCCCCGGCCCCGCTCGCTCGGCCGGGAGCTGCTCTCTGCTTTTCTCTGATCCTCCAGCGACAGGACCCGGCGCCGGGCACCGAGCACCGCCACCATGGGGAAGGGGGTGAGTGTCCGACGCGCCCGAAGAGGGGGCGCGGGGAGCCCTCGAGGGGAAGAGGAGGAAGTCGGGAGGGCGACCGCGGCCAGCGGGAGGCGGCGGAGGAGGAAGCGGCGCGGCGCGGAGCGGAGTGGGCTGGCAAAGCCGCGCGGCTTAAAAGACGACGCACTTTGGAAATGGAGGGAGCGCAGTAACGGGGGGCGGGGGAAGGGAGCGCCGAGGGGCTGGAGCGCAGCATTGCTTGGCGGCGGGTGAGCGGACCCCGGGCGGGGGCTGCGCGCCCCCGAAGCCGAGCGGGCCGGGGGCTTGGAGAGGCGGTGCTTGGGAAGCCGCGGGGCCGGGAGGAGGGGGGCGAGCTGCAGCGGGGCGGTCCCGGGACCGAGCCGGCATCCCTGAGCCCGGCTCCCCTCCCCGCGCCCGCCGTCACCTCCTCTCTCCTTCCTTTTCCCTCCGCCCTCCGTGCCCTGAGGAAAGGCGCGCTCCTCCCCTTCCCCTGGGGCGCTCCGCCGGGGCCCCTCCCGGGCCTCCGTTCCCGCCGCGGCCCCGGCGCCGGCGGGGGCAGCCTTCGGGTTCGGGGCTCCTTCTCCTGGAGGCGCTGGGGCTTAGCTGGCTCCGCGCAGAGGCGGCCGCCCTCCCCCAAGGAAAAAACTGGCTTCTCCTGAGTGCGGAGCCGGCTGAGCGGGCTGGTGCCAGAAAGGGTGTGTCTTCACTGCCCTAAGATGGCCTTTAAGGTATACTTTTGAGGGTTTTATTGGGCCACTTTCCGTAAACACAGGATGCACCGCTGGCAACTGGAGTTGTCATCCGACGGTGGGGAGAGGCGTGCAGATTTGTTTTGAAGGGACGAGCCCTGAAGGATAGGCAGACCCATCAGGGCCTCAGGGTACAATAAACGCGAAAAAGGACTGGAGGCTGCAGGCAAACGGTAGTAGGAATGCTCTGCCAGTTTCCAGCGTCGCGGAAGCACCAAAGGGCGGTTCCTGAAGCAAACGAGGGGTCTTGGGGCTGGAGAGCGGCGCGGAGCGTGGTGGGAATATCATCACAACGCCCCTTTCCTGCATTTCTGAAGCGAAGACTTGATTACCCGTAGGTACTGCAGGAGACTGGGTCCCGGACCCCAAAGGACCCAAAGTCCAGTTGAGAAAAATTTACATAAAATAACCTCGGAATTCATGGGGTGAAAGTGACCATGTCATGAGAATACAAATGGGAGAATACACTCCGTTGCCTCCAGGGTTTAGCACAGTGCAGACACTGAATAGGTCTTTGAAGGTCCTGAGGTTTCTGGGTGTAGACAGAGCGACAGGAGCAGAGGGAGGCTGCACTCCTTTGGGACTCTAAATGAGTTTTGAAGGAGATAATTGAAAGGCTTGGACCTGGTGGGGAGAACAGGCACAAGTGGAAATGCACAACTCGCCTCACTTTAAAAGCATACAGCGTGGAGGGCCGGTCCAGGTCAAGTGGCATCAGAGAGCAGAGCCGAGTGCAGGGCGTCTCCATTCCCCTGATGGAGACTGGGTTAGTGGCCTGTGCTTTTACCACACCATCAAACCCTTGGTCATTTCTGTAAACAAGCACTTTAAAGCTCATTGTTTGTCTCTCCTCCCTTAAAAAAAAGAAAAAGAAAAGAAAAAAGTTTACTTCCTGAGCTAATTTGGGGGGGGTTAGAGATCACAGATGTGTGCCCCAGGCCTAGGAAGGTGAAGTGACTTGCTCAAGGTCAAACGGTTAACTAGTGACAGACCAGGCGTCCCTGATTCTTGAACAGCCTGTGGCCTCAAGCCTGAACATACATTTACTCTTTAACATTGAGTTATTTATACAGAACTCAAAACTTATTCTTCAGATGAAACTGGGGTATTTGTAATGTTGAATTAATAGGCCATGGAGATGGTTTGGGCAACTAAGTTATGTCCATGTATCTGGATGTCTTTTTTTCTAACCACACACAAGCACACATGCACAGTAGTGATGCGGTAGTAACCCACCTGAACAGTTAGTAGAGCTTAAACTCAGATGTCTTACAACAAAATGTATAGTGGCTAGCAAACACAAGATTAAATTATAGCTGCGAACACTGGGATAATGAGCTGCTTGGCTGCTGGGTGGTAGTTAGCGTTTTGAGCATTCTGATACATTGAACATTAGTTTACTTGTGTGTTTGTCCGTGTGTTTGTCCTCAGTGACTTATTGTGATCGTCCAAATGTTCAGAAGAATATTTCATGTTGGGATTTTTCCACATGGGGATTAAAATGTGGGTGGAGTGGTGACTAAAGCCCTGCTGATAATTGGTTAACCAGGAAGCCTGTGCCGGCAGCTAATTTTTAAGGTCATTGTAAATTTCTTCCCCTCCTCTCCTCAGTACCCTTTGTGGCCTAGCTTTTGATGATATTTCAGGTGGTTTTATATATCCTTAAAAGTCTAGTTCCTAAGCATTTGGTAAGAAAATGAAAGAACAGCTCTTGCTGAATCATTCCTGGATGAAATAGGATTTTGTCCCTTTTTTTCTTACTGGGTTTTATTGCCAATGACTCGGCTTAAACCTTTAGCTAGGCCTACCACCCGCAACTGTTTCACTCACCAAAGGTACACACCATAACTGCTGAGAAATGTGGGAAAGTTTATTTTCTCAAGTGTGTAAAAGATGAGGAGAGGGGGTCTCACCAGGTCCTTCACTACATTCTGGATTTAGTTTGAATATTAGTTACCTAAAAGATAAATCATAGCTTATGAGTAGTGATTTAAGGAGGGGCAGGGAAAAAAGGTTCCAGTGAAGGTGGCAGTGGGGGATGCACATGTCAGCAGAAATCCTGGTTGTATGGTAATGTTATCAGCTGCCCTTTTGGAGCTCAGCTTGAAAGTGTGACTAAAGCTCCTCTGGCTGCTATAAAGCTAGTACTTTAGACTTAAAGCATTGTAAGGCAGAGGCCTCAGAGTGGAAAGTTGCCCGGGCCTGGCTGGGAACTAGTGGAGCAGTTACCGGAAGAACTAGTGCCTAGAGCTGGGGGGTGGAGAGAGAGCACTTGTGCCTCACCCTTTGCCTGTCAGTTGTTCAGTGTGTAACAGTTCCCTGCTTCTTGGGTTCTTTCTGTACCCTTTTATAAGGGTGTATCCCCTTTTGGTAATTTACTGTTTGTTAATTTGTAGTGTTCCCTGCCAGTAAGCTTGTAGCACTCTAGTGACTCACCTGCAGGTGGGAGGGTAGGAAAGGGGGAGGCCTGCCTCCTAAACCTGGGAAGATGGGGAGAGAGTGGTAAACCTGAGAGCCCAAAAAAAGAAACCAAAAAAAAAAAAAAAGATGCCTTTAAAAATCCAGTTAGATGTTTGTCCAGATGAGGGCTAACACTTAAAATATACAGATTTCTGGGAACGTTATTCCTAAATTGCATTTAAAAATAAAAGTGAATTCAACATTTTATAGCACAATAGACTTGGCACTCATCCATGCTCCATTCCAGTACCCTCAGTCATTGTTTTCTGATTATTTTAGCAACATACGAACAGATAAGTGACTTTCTATTCAAATCAGGCTATGTTCTTTTAAATATATCTAAACTTAAGAACAAGAAAGGCTTTAACTGAAATAGCTTTGAAGGATTTTGTATGGTAAAGTAAAATTAGTTTCTTCACTCAAAAACAAACAGGTTTAAAAAATAAAATAAAAGCCCTGAAGCTTCGGTTTCTCATCTGGCTCTTGGATGGAATGCTCATCCTGAGGATCAAGTGAAATAATCTATGTTATGTTTATGGAAGGAGTGCCCTGCCAGCCTGAGTTGTGGCTATTGTTATTGGGCTTACATAGGTACAGTAATTAGAGCCAAGAGAAGATCAAATCTTTACAGACTGGGTTTGCTCTTCGTCAGTAAGTCATTAGCCCTTTCAAAATTAGAGAGCAGTTTTGTCCTTCACCCTGAGAACATACTAACATTTGAAAATAATGGGAAATAATGTTAATTGCCCTTCATAGGAAAGTCAAGTAGAGGTGTCAGTTGACATTACTGCAACTGTTATCTTTGCTCAACAAGCAAATCTCTTGTTTAATAGCATCTTTCTGTCTACTTTCACTTTTCAGGTGAAGGACTTTGTTTGCAGTTGATGATCATTTTTACGTTTTCCAAGTCTTGCAAAATAAAATGGGCTTTTCGGCCTTCTGTGATGAGAGGGAGCCTGAGCATTTGTGCTGTGCTGACTTCTTCTAGCTGCCCAGGGCTCTCTGCCAGCCAACAGGCTAGAAGAAGAAACCCGAGTGTCAGATCAGATGGGCTCACAGTAATCAGAGTGGCTGGGTTTGGACGACAAAACACCAGGCAAAATGTTTCCCATCCCTGCCAGAGCTGTCCAATTCTAGATTACACTGAAAGTACATGTCTAGTACATGATAATGTGCAGTAGAGAGAACTGTAAAACCTACTCACTCATTTTTAAAACTCTCCTTCATTTATATATTTTGGAGGAAGGATATGGAACCTAGTCAGGTCTGAACTTTCTCACGTTGCTATGAATTGAGTGTATGAGAGGAAGTGTGTATTCTTTGGCTGGAGTCAGAGACTGTTCTTTGCATATGACTCACCTCATTAGTTGTGCTGAAATCTGTTGTCAGGAATCCACAAGAAGTTCTTCGTATTTATTTGGTGTTTCGGATGGCAGATTGTGTTAGGAAAGAAGTACCCTTCACCCTATACTTTCTCTTTGGTTTGGTTTTTATTTGGGTCCTGAGCAAAGGGATTTTTCACCAATAGACCTCATTCCTTAGTTCCTTTGTGACTTTACAGTGAATCTCTTTATCTGGTTTTAGACCTCACTCACTAGTTCCTTTGTGACTTATGTTGAAATATATCTGCACGTGATCTCTTTCTGGTTTTATTCAAACCCTATTTAGTAATGACTATTGGCTGTCTCGGTGATTTGATAAGTTGATTCATGGTAGCTTGTGCTTTGTCCTTGGGACTTGTATTGTTTGGGGGCCTGATAGTCAGTGTAAGATTTTGTGACTCAGTGGGCTTTGCTGTGTGGATCAGTGAGCTGTGATTTCTCTTTCTAGTCTGTTACCAGGTAGGGGCAGGTCCCTAATGCACTTTGGGGGTTATCCTCTTGTGTGTTTCTTTTATCTTCCATGTAATGCTTCCATGGCACCACATTTGTTTTATTATTTCAATTCATGTGACATTTCTTTAGGGCCTTGGACAGCCTTTATCCTTTTCAGCCTGGCAGTCATTTTCCTTCCTAGCCTAAGCTTCAGGGTACTAATTGAGGAGTGATCAGGACTTACTGGGAATTGTTCTGGTCCTCTCATAACGCATATGCTGATTATTAATCAGTTGTCTCAAACCAGAGCACTCTGGTAAAATGAAAAAAGGAGGTAAGGTGGTCAGCAAATAGGGAGAGTTAAGGAATAAGCAGAAAGTTTTAACCTTTCATAACCCATGTGCCTAATGTAGAGGTAGAATATTCCATTGAAGAAACTGAAGTTTTTTTCTGATTCTTAATAACTGTAAAAACAAAAGTACATCTAAACTGCACTGATTCTTTACACCTTTTAGAATTTTTATTTTTTGAATGATCATGGATGTATACTACTGCAGGTAGGGTAGGCTGTCAGGCTCATTAAGAATTGACATGCAGGCAGATTGGGGAGGAAAGTCAAGTCATTTTCTTTTGGGTTGAGGGAACTTGCTGGCTAGATCTGTCGCTGTTTTTTGACCCTTGCTGGCTGATGGGCTGCCCAAGTTTGGATATACTGAACTGGTTCACAAAGGGACCTACTGCTTTGGCCTTGGTAAATTATATTCTCCAGCATGCTTATTTGGGTGGGCAAGAGAAGGAATATGAAGGCATGGTGGCCCCTCAGGCTCACCTCCTCTTCCTCTGCAGAGAACTGCTGCTCCTGCAGTGATGTGCTGCTGCTGGGACTGGATAGCAGCCATGGTACTATGACAGTGTCCTCCCTCAACCCCGGCCATCCCTTAGCCCTCCACTCCCTGGCTACACAATTCCTTGCACATAAACTAAACTACTTAGTCATTTAGGAGCAAATGGAGATACAATAAACTGGGCCAGATCATTTTTTTGACTGTTATTTTCTTTAAGTTTTCACTGATAAGACCAAATGAAAAATAATGCCAAAGGAGTTTTTTCTTCAATGGTTTGAAAAGAATTTTTGTAGAAAGTGAAAAATGGCAGTAATGTATATGTTAATTAAGACCAAGTTATAATAATAGCTTTTGTGTAGTGCTTTGAGAATACTTTTACATACACAATGGTGTTGGATGATTTAAAAATGTATCTGTCCAGGAAAAGAAAGCACCCCTCCCCCATACCTTTTATATTAAGGGTAGCCCAGACTTGGCAGCCTCTAGGGAACCAGCAGGGTCAGAGTCCATCACACAACTTCCCTGCTAAAGTGGTATTTGCCACATCGTGTCCAGAGGTGCCGTTTCTACAGTCTTCTTGGCAACTCTGAAATGGGCTGCATTTGGGGCACTTCCTTTTGCTGTCCTGGCCCTTCTTGCCAGTCAAAAGCTTTTGTTTGTGAGCTTTGGAAATAGTCCAGTTTTTAGGTGTTTTATTTTTCAGAGTTGATGGTTTCTTGACTAATCAGACTATGAAAATGCCTTCTTTAGGTTCTTTAATAGTTATACCAAGTATTACTCCAATTTTAGGGATGAGGAAACTGAGTCCGACAGGCAAAGGTCATGTAGCAAGCATGTGGCAACACTAGAATAAATTGGCAGACTCAACACCATTAGCAGACTTGTCTGAAGGGATTGGGGGGGGTCTTGAACTTTCAAGTACCCTCTAGACTTTTTCAGCAGGAATTTCAGAAGTCTGAAGAATTCTGAGCTCCCTGCTGGCCACGGGACATTGTGCTGATATGGTGGGGAAAATGCAGGTTGAGAAAGCCTTCACATCCTGCCCTGTTGGAGGCTGGTGTTTGGGATGGGTATGAAGGCCTTTGGTGGTGGCTGTAGCTTATACAGACCTCAAGCGATACACCTCTGGGATGGAAGCTCCTGCTTATTTTGGGATAATTTCTACATCTGTCATATCTATCCCCAACCCTGTCCCTATTAAATGGCTAACTGCCAAAAAAGAGGAAGCAACATCTTTAGCTCTAGCAGGTCTTGGGGATGTCTCACTCATTGTGAGGACTGTGAGGATTCGGTATATGTTTTTAAGTGAGTGAACCTTGTTACATGTTTTAACCTTGGTTCCTCCTGTCAAGAATTTTATCTTCTTATCTCTTGGGCACCTTTTCCCTCTACCCAGATGAAATAGCAAAATGCTTAGTTAATCTTTGAGAGGATAGAATCCATGGGAAGCACAGGATGAAATGATGACGCTGTGCTAAGCTGTGTCACCGTGGGTAAACCCCTGCCCTTGCTGTGACTTTCCACTTCCTAAATTAGAATGGAAGGGGGGGGAAAAAACCATAACCCAACTTCATTTTTATGAGTGGCCCTTTAGAGAATGGTGTAATCCATTGAGTTTCCATTGTACCTTTCCTCAGAGATGCTCAAAGCGGTGGGGGTGCCCTTACATGGAACATGGTGAGAGTGAGGGTTAATCACTCCCAGTCCTCTGGGAGGGTGGAAGTGACCTGAACTTTCTAACTGAAAAAGTAGAAGTGTGTGCCCAATGCCCAGATGAGCAGGAAGGTCACTGTAGTTGATCGAGGAAACGCCGTATTTATCATTCACCCTTCCCATGACCTTTGTTTTTCCCAGATGCCTTAAAAAATAATAAGGAAACATTGCCCTGATTCTACCACTGTTCATCTCACTCAGTGTGTACTCCCTGACTCTGAATTTTTGCAGCTTTGAGACTGTGGTAATTGAGACTGATAGGGACTTAAGTAATATTTGGTTCCCACCAGGGTAAGCTAATATTAAGTTATTATTTTACTTGTGGAGAAGAACTAAATTGTATAAGCTGCCTGGTTCTTCTAGACACATATTGCCTAGTGAAAAAACTAAAATTTTGAAGAAAAAGCGGTTTCACTTGTTAATACTTACCATGTCTCACCCACAAATGGCCTCATTTAAAACTTTGCCCTACCTAGCATGAATGGATAAAGAAAAGGGAGAGTTATCAGGGAATCTAGATTCCCAACTAACTTTAGCATTGATAGTGGTGAAGCTATGGGCAAGACATTTATTTTGCAAGTGGGGGTAAAACCTTGGAACGTGTTCAAAGCCTAGCTGCTCTAGTAATCCTTTCTCTTCTGGAGTGGAAGATATTGGAAGTCTGAGAATAAGCAAAGCATCCAGATGATGAAGCTGAGGGGTTATAACTATTTGATTTATTGAAATATATTTCAATGATATTCAACTTGCTCAGAGAGAATCTGTGAGCTGTATTTTAAAAATCAATACAGGCTGGGCGCGGTGGATCACGCCTGTAATCCCAGCACTTTGGGAGACCAAGGCGGGTGGATCACGAGGTCAGGAGTTCAAGACCAGCCTGGCCAAGATGGTGAAAACCCGCCTCTACTAAAAATACAAAACTTACCCAGGCATGGTGGTGACAGCCTGTAATCCCAGCTACTCAGCAGGCTGAGGCAGGGAATTGCTTGAACCCATGGGCGGAGGTTGCAGTGAGCTAAGATCATGCCACTGCACTCTAGCCTGGGCGACAGAGTGAGACTCCATCCCAAAAAAAAAAAAAAAAAAAAAGGAAATCAATACAGAGTGGTCACATAAATCTTTCAGAGATCCTTAGTCAATGTCTTTAAAATGGTTTTTAAGTGTTGTGCTTTCTCATTAAAGGTATGAAGGAAATAGTACTTTAGCTGTGGTTCCTTTCTGGTAGATGACTTGCCTTTTCCTTTTTGTTTTATTTGTCCATTTGTATGTGTTACTATTTTGCATTTAAACTCTGGCACCAAGAGCTGTACTGAAAGAGGCACCAACAAATGTGGTTGCTCCATAGTGGAGAGAATGTCAAGAATGTTGACTATCTTTAGACCTGCTTCATTAATAGATAAGATAGAAACTAAAGAACCCACCCAGTTGGAAGAAGTTATTAGTCAAGTAGTGCTGCACACGTGACCACAGAAGTTAAAAAGGTAAATAATATGTCTCTACATGGGGGCCACACCAGTGAATTTGGAGAAGGATTTCTCCTTGGAGTCTTAAGAGCCTATTTTTAAATTTAAGTGAACACTGTCTTTTATTTGCAACTGTATTAGTTATGACTGAAACACACATATACTTTTTGATTTTCTTTTTTCATTTCAGCACAATAAAATTACAGTCTGGACACGAGTTACTAATTATTGCTTTAGTAGCTGGTAATGCACTTAGGAAAGTTAGAAATGAGTAAGGAAGAACCACAAAATAATAGTAATAGCACCATATGTCATGCATTTTAAGAAAACTGCTAATGTCTACTTTTTGGCCTTAAGTTGTAGTTGTGGGAGGCTGCTTCAGGGGGAGGTGTCTGGAACAAGGGGCTCTTCTGCTCCTCTGAGCTTTGGAGCACCAAGTTCAGGCTTTGTGTAGATAAGCTCAAGGATTTTCAACAGGGGTGGGGGAGTGGAACAATCTAAATTTAAACTATAGAATCAACATTTTCTTTAAAAATTGTTCCAGTTTTCGAGAGGCGTAGGTGGATCCTGTGAATTATGTGATAATGCACACACTTTTCCTACATCCTGCTTATGTCAAAACATTTCCAGAGACTTTCATTTGGAGGTTTTATTTTCAGGCTACAGAATGGGGTGGGGGCTCCCTTTTTTTTTAAATCTCTTATGCAAAGAATTTTAAGGAGTCTTAGGCTGACTTTTTAATAGGAGAAGCTGGTAAAGGTGAGTGTTCTTATGTGAGCACTAAAGATACTTAAATTTGATATGTAATAATGTATTTGCAAGGCAAAGATTATAAATAATATAAAAGTACTAGCATTTAGGTGTATTGTATCATTTAATCCTTAAAAACACAAAGTGAAGTTGGCAGTATTCTTTATCTCCACACTATGGAAGAGGAAATTGAAATGTAGGAGTTAGTAACTTGACTAAGGATACATTGCTGGTAAGTGATAAAGCCCAGGATTTTAACTCAAGCCTGTCTGATTGAGAATGTGGACTCATAAGCACAATATTGCACTCTAAATTAATAATGTAAAGTTAGTTTCATTCTTTCAGTAGGGAAGATGGAAGGCTGCAGAATAGGGATTTTGATAGCAAAAATCTCATTAACCCCAAATGGAAGTGGTGCTGGCAGGGCCATTCTGAAGCCTACCGGTGGCTTCAGAGGTGTTAAGAGTTTCCCACTGGTCTTAATGCTCTTGGATGGAGAGACTGTATCTTGAGCCAATGTATTAATAGTAGATTGCTTTGCTTATGTAGTATGCAATATACGGGCATACATTTTCTTGACTATTATCTTAATGACTATTCCAAATTATGACTACCTTAAAAACTACCAAAATCCCCTGCTCCAGAATTTTCAGTTTCAGATGAGGTCATAATTCATAGCCTTACTTTTCCCATATTCTCCTACAGGTTGGACGTGATAAGTATGAGCCTGCAGCTGTTTCAGAACAAGGTGATAAAAAGGGCAAAAAGGGCAAAAAAGACAGGGACATGGATGAACTGAAGAAAGAAGTTTCTATGGTAAGTACTAGGAGGAATATTGTATTCCATCCTTATTAAAAATCCATGATTTTTAATCCCCCAGACCTCACTGTATTCTTCAGTCAAAGAACTGCTTCATATTAAAAGAGATCATAGCAGCTGTACAGATCCTATCTTGTCGTAGAGGTTAATATTGAACATTTTCTTTTTAAAAGCTGTTAGAGGGTAGGAAAAGTTAATGCAGTCACTCTGGCATAACCACAGATTAACAGAAGGAACTTAGGTTGATATCATGAGTCTTTGCTTTTCTCTGTATTATATCAAACATTGGGAAATTCAGCCTCTCCAGGCTATGGAAGCTTCCATCTACTTAACCTGTCTAGAATTGACCTGGTCATCAGAGAAGGCAGATAAGGTTTTACTAGAATCCTGAGAGCTGCTGGGTTTCTCTGAAGTGTTGCGGCAAGTAGTAATGGGCCACCGTCACTCAGCTTCAGCCATTCTCCAGTGAAGAGCTGTCAATGATAGCTGTGTGGTTGTGAAGCCACGAAGCGATGGTGAAAGCGTACCAACTTCTGCACTGAAGAAAACATCTGCACTTCGTTTAATAAGCTTAATGATAAGACTTAATTGAAGTCTTAATGAATAGTAATGAGTAATGCTATTTTTTTGTCATTTTTTTATACTACACTGTTTATTTTCTTTGTTTCTGTTTTTTTTCCCTTAGGATGATCATAAACTTAGCCTTGATGAACTTCATCGTAAATATGGAACAGACTTGAGCCGGGTATGTTCTCGTTTGAAGGCTGTTGTACAAAATCCTAGTTTTCCGTATTGTACTTTCCCCTGTATTACATACAGGTCTAACCTCAGGGGCTCTAGTAAGAAAACGACAGACACCATCTGCGTATCTACCATGTGACATGCACAGAGCTTGGGCTTTTGTATGCTACTGTTTCTTTTCCCTGAAACTTTTTGAAAGTGGATGTTATTTTCTTCTCCCTATTTTATAGTAGTTGAGAGCCAGTAATGGGGAACACCAGGACTTGCAGTTGGCTTCAAAGCCATGCTTATGCCTTGACCTTTTGATGATAAATTTTCCCTTTATTTTTCTACATTTGTTGAATTCAGTTGAATATTTCACCTAGTTGAATCTTCAACAGTTCACATTTTTGTACTTTTCCCAGCTAGTCCATTGCAGTGTGTTACGGTTATACTATCATTTGTTTAGTTATTCCATCATTTATTTGTAAATTGTTTTGTACAAAATTTAAAGAAACCTTTTCATAAAATACGTGTTATGTATCCTTGTTATTTAGAGGTTTTTGACATTAAATGTGTAACAAATGTTATAAAAGTAAATAGTCTAGGCGTGTCTTATTTCCAGATAATCACTGAAAAGTCTGGGAATAACTTGAATAGCAAGCCAATATGTAGTATTTTTTCAGTAAGGCATCAAGAGCCATGGGTACTGTGGTGTTCTGATATATATTGTTTTTTGTCCACAGTTCCTGGTTCATAACTCCCTTAGCCCTTATTATAGTCTTCTGTTATAATGTTGGGTGTGTTAGACCTCAGTGTCAGGCTTCAAGAAACAGGATCTCTTTCCTGCCCTCCTTTCACCTGCCACAAGGCAGGACTCTAATCTTGTTCCACCTTTCTGATTTTCCAGGTAGATAGTGTTGGAATTTAACTGGAGGAAATCTTGGTGGTGGGGAGAAACTGCCACACCTTTGGTCACAGAAGTCATCTTCTGTGTTGATTGTTGTGGTGTAAGAGTAGAGAAGAGGCCGGGTGCGGTGGATCACCTGAGGTCAGGAGTTTGAGACCAGCCTGACCAACATAGAGAAACTCCGTCTCTACTAAAAATACAAAATTAGCCGGGTGTGGTGGTGTGTGCCTGTAATCCCAGCTACTCGGGAGGCTGAGGCAGGAGAACTGCTTACACCTGGGAGGTGGAGGTTGCAGTGAGCTGAGGTTGCGCCATTGCACTCCAGCCTGGACAACAAGAGTGGAACTCTGTCTCAAAAAAAAAAAAAAAAAAGAAAAGAAAAGAAAAGAAAAAAGAAAGAGTAGAGAAGAACGTGGTTTGAGAGCGTTTTTCTTGACACAGGCACTTTAAGCTCCCAAGAGGAGGCCTCGACTCGACTTAGAACAACATGCCAACAGTGACTCTGCTCACTGTGTGCCAGGCAGTCTCTGTAGCCACTTCACATCTCACTTAAGTTTTTATTAGAGTCTTAATGAAGTGTGCTGTCTCCGACCTATGCCCATTATTACTCAAATGCTGTGGGTCTATTTCCTTACTTGTAAAATGAGGTTAATAATGCCTTAAAAAGGATTGTCATGAGAATTAAACAAGTTAATTAAAACACTGAATTCAGTTCCTGGCATGTAGATAGCACTCAAATGTTTGGTAACATGAGCACAAAATACAGATAAATAGATTCTTTAGACAAAAATATTTTATTTTTTTTGACTTGATATTTTGAGAGTATAAAAGTGATCGTATTTTCTTTCCTCTCTTAATGAGAGCTTATATATAATTGCCTGCTGTCAGTGAATCTTGGGTTTAAGACCCATTAGAAAAATAGCAGGCTTTGGTAGAGTGGATTTTTCCAGTGAGTACTTTTCAGTCAACAGGTTTATTGGGAGTTGGCTAAAATGCACATGGAGGTGAGTCCTTGCCTGCCAGACAAGCAAAGAATCAAGCTGTATATTTAAAACTTGGCTGTTAACCCAACGGATTTCTACAGGAAGTTTTTTCTCTTTTGAAGTTTGTAGAGGGGTTTTTCCCCCTCCCCACAGAATCAATACATAGAAAACTCAAAGCTGTTAATTTGCAAAACTGAATGGATTTGTGAAAATAGATACCTTTTTGGCAGAAATGCAATTTGGCATTAATCCCTTGATCTAAAACTTAGAAGAAACCAGGCTGGATTCAAATTTATTGATGGATCAATTTAAAGAGTTTTAATCTGGGTGTTACGGGTTCCTTGGGAAACGTGGGCATATTGTTTGCCTGAACCCTTTGGAGCCTGGCTCATCAGCAGAATTATTCATGGAGGAATTTGCTAGGTTTTACCTTGGCTCTCTAGCTTGGGACATTTTGTTTCTTCCTTAAATCCTTATTGCAGCTGTCCAGCTATCAGATAGGTATGTTGGCTTGTAAGTGCTGGTACATTTTGCCTTATTTATATTCCACTGCTTCGCAGGGATTAACATCTGCTCGTGCAGCTGAGATCCTGGCGCGAGATGGTCCCAACGCCCTCACTCCCCCTCCCACTACTCCTGAATGGATCAAGTTTTGTCGGCAGCTCTTTGGGGGGTTCTCAATGTTACTGTGGATTGGAGCGATTCTTTGTTTCTTGGCTTATAGCATCCAAGCTGCTACAGAAGAGGAACCTCAAAATGATAATGTGAGTTCTGTAATTCAGCACATGGATTTGTAGTACACGTCGGATATCTTCTCCGTCTTTGTCTCCCACTTATTCTCAATTACCACTCTTTAACACTGAGGAATAGTGTCAGCAGCTGTTGCCTTCGAGGCCCATCCAGTCTTCCTTCATTTCCAGTTCCTCTCTCTACCACCCACGTTGTAGATGCTCTTACAAGTGGGATGCCCACCTGCATGTGCTGCTGTCAACAGGCAGCTCTGCTCAGGCCCGGCCGCCACCCACTGGATGGCAGAGCACAGCTTTTAATGTTGGCACATCCACCTGTCCAGAAATGCTTGGTGGCCATTTTTCAAAATCCACAAGTTGGTTGAAAAACAATCTTTGTTTTATAAAGCAGGAGAAACTGATGCATCTAGAACATTTCCAAAAGTCCAGTTAGTGGTCAAGTGTTGATGTGACTGACTCCATTTCTGACCCTTTCTATGTGGTCTTTAGAAGGATAAATAAGAAAACATGAGTTCTATATTTCCGAAATCTTGGTTTCTCTATTAAAAATCTGTTTTTTATTCAGTCAAAAAATTAATTGAATGCCCCTAATTCTTGTGTAGAGCCACGGGCCCTAACTTGTCTTTTCCCTTCCAGCTGTACCTGGGTGTGGTGCTATCAGCCGTTGTCATCATAACTGGTTGCTTCTCCTACTATCAAGAAGCTAAAAGTTCAAAGATCATGGAATCCTTCAAAAACATGGTCCCTCAGGTACCAGATGCTTTGTCCTTCCCCAGTGGATGACTTGACAGCCCCAAGCATGTCAGCCTGTGAATTAGTGTGAAGTTAAGGTCTTCCAAATATTACATGACTCCATCAGAGAGATGGATGTCTTCTACTCCGCCCCAAAACAACCTGTTTTCCTTCTACCCCAAAAAGTGGTAGCCTTTCTTTTGAATGTAAACTCTGAATACAGGCACACTGTTTGTTACAGCAGTATCTCTTAAACTGGTGAGGAAGCTTTTGTAACTTGTATAAATACAAAAGTGAATAGTATCTTTGTTATGTATTCAGGTAATTAGGATTATAGACCATTCTTAATTTTATTTTCTTGTTTTGGACACTACCTTCTCTTTGTTGGTATACTAACGGTATAAATGGTTTCCTTTCCAAAGCAAGCCCTTGTGATTCGAAATGGTGAGAAAATGAGCATAAATGCAGAGGATGTTGTGGTTGGGGATCTGGTGGAAGTAAAAGGAGGAGACCGAATTCCTGCTGACCTCAGAATCATATCTGCAAATGGCTGCAAGGTGGATCTTTTATTTTAACAAACCTCATGGCTAGCTCTGCTGTTTGGGCAGCTGGATTTGAGGGGTACAGTAGCCCATGATAAGGCGGTGTATTCACATGACATTTTTCTTCTTTTCCTCACATGCAGGTGGATAACTCCTCACTCACTGGTGAATCAGAACCCCAGACTAGGTCTCCAGATTTCACAAATGAAAACCCCCTGGAGACGAGGAACATTGCCTTCTTTTCAACCAATTGTGTTGAAGGTAGGCCGTTTTTTGGCACTTTGAGCACTGTGTGGTATTTCTCTTGGGCATTAACAAAATCAAAACCATAGGCACAATCTCTTGTTTTATTGGCTCCATTTCTGACAACTTGTGTCAAGCACAGAGCAGAGGTGTTTTCCTAGCTGGCAGGAAACCTTATGGCAGTTTCCCTTCCCTCCACCTGCCTCTTCTGTCAACAACACCAGTCTGGCCTGGGTGTTGGAGCTGCTGTCCTGCTAATGGAGAGAAGTCCCTTTGCCAAGCAGCATGTACAACCAAAAGTCTGGCCCTTAAAAGTGTGCTTTTGTCAACTCTTTTTCTTTTTTAGCCATGCTATGTAATTGTGTAAAATCTGTGGCTTCCTTCAGGTTAGATACAATTAGGTACAGTTCCTCCTCCCCTTCTTTTTAAGGCACCGCACGTGGTATTGTTGTCTACACTGGGGATCGCACTGTGATGGGAAGAATTGCCACACTTGCTTCTGGGCTCGAAGGAGGCCAGACCCCCATTGCTGCAGAAATTGAACATTTTATCCACATCATCACGGGTGTGGCTGTGTTCCTGGGTGTGTCTTTCTTCATCCTTTCTCTCATCCTTGAGTACACCTGGCTTGAGGCTGTCATCTTCCTCATCGGTATCATCGTAGCCAATGTGCCGGAAGGTTTGCTGGCCACTGTCACGGTAAGAGGCAGGTGATGGTCACCCTGACTCAGATCAGCTTGCATGAACGTTACATTCTTCTGCTATCCTACTGTAAGATATTGCCAGCTTATGTTTTATTCTGGATGTTTGATACAGTTTTTCTTGAGAGCCACATCATATGGTGAGTTTTGACGGTGAGAAAACCTCAGCATTTGTTTATACGTAAGATAACCCCAAAGCATACATTTTGCTTTTAAATTACCACGTGGTCCAGAACAGTGCATGGAGAAAGGAGAAGAACTTGGGATCAAGTAGGGGGATAGAATAGGGTAGAATCCTATTACTATTTTTCTTAATAGATTGCTTTTCTGGAAGGAAGGGGAAGCCTCATGTATGGGTTCCCCTTACTATTTCTTCAGACTTCAGAAGAAGGTTGGAGAGATTTAATTTTAGACAAATTTCTTCCACATTAGGGTATAGCAAGAATCTGTGTAGAATTCCAACCTGATTGAGTGAAGTAATAATCTTCCTTATATTTTTTAGGTCTGTCTGACACTTACCGCCAAACGCATGGCGAGGAAAAACTGCTTAGTGAAGAACTTAGAAGCTGTGGAGACCTTGGGGTCCACATCCACCATCTGCTCGGATAAAACTGGAACTCTGACTCAGAACCGGATGACAGTGGCCCACATGTGGTTTGACAATCAAATCCATGAAGCTGATACGACAGAGAATCAGAGTGGTAAGGCCAGGGCTACCACACACCTCAGCCACCTGCTCCACTTGGTTTTTTTTCTTTTAAGAAATGGCATGAAAAAAAAAAATTTTTTTTTGAATGCTCATGACAGCTTTTTCTTTCTTTCTTTTTATCATTTAGTGAAGAGTCAAGGGTATGGAATTTTGATTTTTTGCATGTTAGCAGAAACTTTAAATTGCCCTACAAATGTGATTGAAGAATGCCTAAAATGTGATTGGTTTCATTAATTAGGAAATGAGATGTATCACTGAAAATTTCTATAGGACTTTAATAGGAGAAATGAGAACATAGCCTTTGAAGTTAATGCATTGTTGTTCTGTTGTGTTTTCTTGCCTCCATCAGGTGTCTCTTTTGACAAGACTTCAGCTACCTGGCTTGCTCTGTCCAGAATTGCAGGTCTTTGTAACAGGGCAGTGTTTCAGGCTAACCAGGAAAACCTACCTATTCTTAAGGTATGCTCAAAAGTTAACTAATGGGTTGCCTTTTGGAGGGGTGTAGACAGCACATGAGAACTGCCATTTGAGTGTTAAAAGTAGCAGATTACCTTTGTGGTCTGTGTGACTGTTCATTGTAAAACACTTGGAGTGGTCTGTGCAGTACTTTGCTGTAACTTAACATTGTGTTGCCTGTAGATCCTGATGTATTATAGGACCCCCTGCTCCATATAAGTTGATTAAAAAGGGAAGCTGCAGTAAAAATCTGACCAAAGTGGGATGGGAAGAGATGGAAGACAGTCTTTATTGGTGAAAAACCTAATTCATCTGCTTTTACTACTCTGAGTTTATGTTATCACCTAACCTAGTGGACAGTGAGAGCTGAGGGCTGTAGTGACTCCATAATCGTATTTGCATATTAGGATACAGTAGATTCTAGTAAATCCTTTAAGCCATTTATTTTCCTGAAATAGCTCAGCTTATCTTATCTTACTGGTTCTTAGCTTGTTTACTAATGATGTAAAAATAAGCTCCAGGCCAAAATAAGCCCAGCCTTAGCCTGTGGAATTCTGATGCAGTTTGAAATGATTGAGATTTTACTGTGCTGCCCAAGTGAAGATGCAGTCTCAGAAGGATCGTGAATTGTACAAAGTCCTGTAGGAGAAGAAAGCTATGTGAGGCTCTCTGGGTCCCACATTCTCTGTGAAGCTGCCTGTAGTAGTTGTGGGTATAAACTAAGTTGCCAAAGGTAATATGGCTTGGATGTAACTCAGATGCCTTCTGTGGTGAGGACAGGGCTCATTTATTCTGCAAAGGAGATTTTCTTGGCATTGAATTGATGTTGATTTGAGGATAATGTTGTTTATCTTGGGGATAAAACTTGAGATAAGTGTTTCATGTTTTTCTTTACCTCAAAGTGGAAATGTTCTAGGCTTTGAGCATCAGGTCCCACAATTATCAAATCTTTCCTGATTAAAAAACCCCAGAAAGGTAGCAGAAGCTGTATTCCAAGTATTTCTGGAGTTGGGCCATCTTGATGGCATTATTACTAAAAAGTGTGGGGCGGGGGGGAAGCAGCCCTATTTTGCTTTTATTAAAATAGCTGGCTTTTATTTAAAATGTCCCCCACTTATTTTGTGTTTCTTTCCAACCCAGCCAACTTTCTTGCTCTGTGGAGCTGCTATACTTCTGAGCATTGATCTGTTCATCTGCATATGCAGCCTTACATGTTAAAGTTCTAAAAGGCTTACCTATATAAAAGTTGTTTACAACTGAAAATGCTTTCAGTATGTCAAAATATAAGTGTGTCATCATGTATCACAGATAATATGTGTCACCTGAAGCATGGGCTTTGACTAAAATGTTACATGGTTCGATTTTATTACTGTTGGAGCTGGTAATAGCTTTCAGTTCACATCCTTCAGGCCCAGTTAATTTTGCGCAATTATGATTAGAATGTAAAGTCTTCTACTTTGCCCTTGACACAGGCAGTTTGTCCCCAGTCCTGAGACCCTAAGCATTTTCTTAAGAATTCTACGGTAATGAAAGGTGCTATAAATGTTTAGTCTCTCACTTGGTATTTTCAGATAAGTAACCAGAAATAGGTAGTTGGGAATAGGATTGGCTTTGAGACTTTTCAGTAGGCCGGGGGAAGACAGAAATAGACTGCAGTAGGTTGGAAGGGTGTGTTATACCTCCTGTAGGGAGGGTGACACCTTCCCACACCCTTCTTTCACTAGAAGCTACTGTGGGCCGGGGAAGGACATTGGGTTTGAGTCTGAAGCACTGTGAACAGCAGTGGTCTGGGCTAGAGGGACTTCTGTCCCACTTAACACCGCTGCTTCCTTCTTGCCCGTGCTTTGCTACCTCTGACAAGATTGGAATGTGTCTTGAGTTATTTTTCCTGTTTTTCAGTGATGCCTCAGTGAAATTTTTTGGAGATAATTTACAGATGATGTCTCTGTTCACAGCGGGCAGTTGCAGGAGATGCCTCTGAGTCAGCACTCTTAAAGTGTATAGAGCTGTGCTGTGGTTCCGTGAAGGAGATGAGAGAAAGATACGCCAAAATCGTCGAAATACCCTTCAACTCCACCAACAAGTACCAGGTCTGAAGATCAATGGGTACACGGAGGGCGAGAGCAAGCTGGGGGACAAAGAGGGGAGGTACATGAGCAGGAAGAGGAAATATTCTCCCTTTGGAGTTTTATAAGCTTTAGCTTTAAATTTTACCCTTGATTACATATAGAATATCGTAATTTAGTTGAATATCAGCAGGATAAATGAAGCCTCTTGCAAAACACTGTTGAGCCCTTTTGAATACTTTTGGTTTGGGGTGGGTGTGGGCATGTGGGGTGGGTGTGGGCATGTGGGGAGGGTGCTGGAGGTGTGTGTGCACAAGTGTGCCCCAATCCCTGTGTTCTGAAATTCTGTATGTGTTATTTTTTAATGTGAACAAGTGTCAGGAATTTATGAATACATCATAGTGCTCTTTTTTTTTTTTTTCTGAAGCAGTCAGGGTATGTTACAGGTATAAGATACTTCAGAGTTCAGAAAGAAGGGATCTTGGGTCTTTTATAGCAAATACTAAATAGTAAATGAAGCTCCGTTTTCCACCATGGACTGCCACACATCCAACCATCCAATGTTTATATCTCAACAATCCTTCACAGTTGTCCATTCATAAGAACCCCAACACGTCAGAACCCCGACACCTGTTGGTGATGAAGGGTGCCCCAGAAAGGATCCTAGACCGTTGCAGCTCTATCCTCCTCCACGGCAAGGAGCAGCCCCTGGATGAGGAGCTGAAAGACGCCTTTCAGAATGCCTATTTGGAGCTGGGGGGCCTCGGAGAACGAGTCCTAGGTATGCAGACAACCTGGTAACAAAGTGCCTGGGCACGTTTCTATCAAGTAACCTAGTCTGGTAGACAGTTAACAAGTGATCCTATGAACCTCCATGTCTTGTTGACCTTCCTCTGTGTCTTTCAGGGGCAATCCTCCTACTTGTTTATTTGCCCCCTATCATTTTGAAAACAGTAAGTGCTAGAGAAATGTTCAGTGTATTGGGCTGTGAGAAACAACGTCCTGATGGTTTGCTTCTGACTTGTACTTAGACCTTTGGTCTCATGCTAGTCAGTTGTTTGTTTTTTTAAAAAACACAATGATAGAAGAGGATCTTTCTTATCTAACCTTTGTTGCTATGGACATGAATAATAAGCCTAATTAAATTAAAGGTAATTAATTCTTAGTGTGTCTAAGTTAGACATACTATTTCCTGACTGCCTTGGAATGGCTGTGAATTTACATGAGCACTTATATGCTCAGCTCAGAAACTAGACTAACGGTAAACTTTTAGTCTAAGATGCTATCTATTTTTTTCTACCCTGACAGCTACTGAGGCTGAGAAGTTCCCTTTACCCATTGTCTAATGTATTTGGGGAAGGGGTATTTATAATACTTTGTAGCTTGACAGATACTACATTCATTATTTATATAATGCTTCCTATTCTTCTTAACTTGGGTAAATCTAACTCATGGTATCTTTCGTATGTGTCTATCGAACCAAAGGATTGCTATCTTCTCTTAAGTATTCTTCACTTCACTACCTCCACCACCCCAAAGTGGAAGCAGTCTCTCTTCTTTGAGTCTACATGGCATGTTAAAGATCATTGTAACCTCATACAACATTAAAAGGAATGTCTTACATTATCTTGATTTTTGTATTAACTATACTAGATGATAAACCCCTTGGGCAGAATGCATCTGATCTGTACTTATCCTCAAAAGTAGCTAGTATGATGTCCCATATTGGTGCTCGGTATTATGTTTCAGTTAAATGAACAAGAGAGCAGGCCATTCAGTTAAATGGCCTTGATGTTTCCAGAGAAGGCAGCTGAGGCACTAATTCCATGATTTGCCAAATCCAAATAACTTAGTGTCATCATCAGTGGGGAAGTCTAGAACCCTAATATACTGGTGCTCAAAACTAGTGTTATCAATTCAGTCTTCTCCACATTAAAAAATTTCCAATTCCTCTGAGGCCTGGTGTGATGGATTCTCTCTTTCAAATGCTTTTTTTCTTTCAGTGACTCTGTCGTTCATAAATGTTAAACAAAACCCTCACTCTGTTATAAAAATACAGACTTTAAAAAATTTCCAAAGTAAACATTCCAGAGAAAGGTAGGCGGGCTGAATAAGCTGCTGTTGTCCTTCCTGCCTGGCGTCACTGAAGTTTTCAAAGGCTCCTGTCCTCCTCGCAGGTTTCTGCCACCTCTTTCTGCCAGATGAACAGTTTCCTGAAGGGTTCCAGTTTGATACTGACGATGTGAATTTCCCTGTCGATAATCTGTGCTTTGTTGGGCTCATCTCCATGATTGACCCTCCACGGGCAGCCGTTCCTGATGCCGTGGGCAAATGTCGAAGTGCTGGAATTAAGGTAGTGCCCAGGCGCCTCCTTGGCTTCATCTCTTAGTGCCTTGGGACACCCTACTCAGTGAATGTTGCCCTTTGAGGTCCGGGTGGCCAACTGTTTTATCTCACCTGGAGTATTAATTTCTCATCTCCAAAGCTTTACTTGCACCCAGAAAAGACCAAATAGTATTAAAATGATGATGTAAACACACGAGAAATTAAAAAGTTTTTGGAAAGCAGTTATTTAAAAAAGAAATGTAAGCAAAGTAAAAACAGCAAAAGACTTGAAGTTTTAAAACATTGCATTATTCTAAATTAATGTACCTTATGCAATGAATGGCATATCTTCTGTGTTTTCAGTTAACTGTTTGTTAATGAGTGTTTGGTGTCCTCTGTGTATCCGTCTTTTTTTAAGTAGCTGAATGTTACTCAAGTGCACTAATAATCCTGTTGCTGGGTATGTGATTTGTTTCCGTTTTTTACTCTCAGGATTTTATTTTATTTACTTTTCAAGACAGAGTCTCGCTCTGTTGCCCAGGCTGGAGTGTCATAGTGCGATCTCGGCTCACTGCGACCTCCGCCTCCCAGGTTCAAGCAATTCTCCTGCCTCAGCCTCCAAAGTAGCTGGAATTACAGGCACCCGACACCACGCCCGGCTAATTTTTGTATTTTTAAGTAAAGATATGGTTTCACCATGTTGGCCAGACTGGTCTCAAACTCCTGACCTCAGGTGACCTGCCCACCTCAGCCTCCCAAAGTGCTGGGATTACAAGCGTGAGCCACCACACCCGGCCTGCTTTCAGGATTAATACTGCCCTGAAAAGCTTTGTAGAAGATATTTCCTCACCACTCTGACTACCTCTTTTTAAAGTATATTCTAAGTACAATCACTGCATCAAAAAATAATAACAATTTTGAATTCTTGTCACATGTTGCTTTTCCTCCAAATTGTGCCAATAGCATGTAGCATGTGGTGCCTTCACAGTCCCACCAGCATCAGATTATCTTTTTTTTTTTTTTTTTTTTTTTTTGCTGGTTTAGTAATTTTCAAGTATTTTTATGTGACTGTGTAGAAGGAAAAATAGACATTGTGTATGCTAGTGATCATGTACCAAGATAAAACCTGAGTATTGTCTTTGTGTTTCCTTTCTGTGGATACATATGTTTATATTGTTGGCTGATCAATGTTTATTAGTTTTATATTTACATTCCTTTCCTTTTGATAGTCTAAGCCGAATCATCCTTAGTATTTACTCTTGCCTACTGGATATAAGACTTTAAGGTCATTTACTTGGCAGTTGCATTCAACACATTGTCTTGTTTATTACAGGTCATCATGGTCACAGGAGACCATCCAATCACAGCTAAAGCTATTGCCAAAGGTGTGGGCATCATCTCAGAAGGCAATGAGACCGTAGAAGACATTGCTGCCCGCCTCAACATCCCAGTCAGCCAGGTGAACCCCAGGTAAGGCAGGAAGCTCAAATCACAATCTGCTGAGCAAGTAGTGATGGTTTAAAATCTTCAGTGTGGTTCTATAATGGTTTGCATCCAGGCTTGCTCTGAGTAGGAAATGTACCTGCACTGCCAGAAAGCGACCTTGTCATTCCTAAGGAGGATTTTAAGTAAGAGCAAGTCATAATAATTAGCATTTGGATGGTATTTACTGTTCTGAGAGCTTGATATGGTGACCTGTTATTTGCAGAGCAGGGAAGCTAGGGATTCAAGAGGCTTTTGAAGTACCTCAGAACTGGTGACGTCATGTAGTAAATTCAGCAGTCTAGCTTCTGATTTCATGCTGTTAACCACTGAGCTCTACTGCCTAGCACCTAGCACCTTGACACTTGCCAGGTCCACACTAACAAAATAAAATAAGGAAGGGACAATTACTTAGGTCGTTCAGGCAAACACAGGAAACACTTGGCAATGAAGTAAAATATGTAATAGCAAATTGGTTTTGTTTTAAGGTTTAGGGCCCTTTCACCCTATCTTAGGGTTAGAGGAGGGTTTGGTCTTATATCAGCGCTGCCACTGTCTAAAACTTACATTTCTTTTTTTCTTTGATGGAGTCTCAGTCTGTCGCCCCAGCTGGAGTGCAGTGTCATTATCTTGGCTCACTGCAACCTCCACCTCCTGAGTTCAAGTGATTCTCCTGCCTCAGCCTCCCAAGTAGCTGGGATTACAGGCCTCCACCAACACGCCCGGCTAATTTTTAAATTTTTAGGAGAGATGGGGTTTCACCATGTTGGCCAAGCTGGTCTTGAACTACTGACCTCAAGTGATTCGCTTGCCTCAGCCTCCCAAAGTGCTGGGATTACAGGCATGAGCCACCACACCCAGCTAAAACTTGGTTATATTTCAGCGTGTCTTATAAAGGTAGGGAAAGAATACAGACAGGCCTGCCCCAAAGATTGTCATGAGCCTCAAATGAGATAAAATATATGAAAATGCTCTGTAACCTGTAAAGTACTGAACACTTAATAGCTTTTACATGCTGGGGAAAATTCCTTCTTTGTTTTGTTTACAAAGTGATTTGCATAAGAATATCCCCTCTTGAGGTGATGGACACATGCTGGTGATGTGATGAGTGACTTTTTTTTTCTTTTGTCCTAATTCTAGGGATGCCAAGGCCTGCGTAGTGCATGGCAGTGATCTAAAGGACATGACCTCCGAGCAGCTGGATGACATTTTGAAGTACCACACTGAGATAGTGTTTGCCAGGACCTCCCCTCAGCAGAAGCTCATCATTGTGGAAGGCTGCCAGAGACAGGTCAGCCAGCACAAGGATCGGGCTGCTTTGGGCACTGTTGGCTTTAGGGATTGGAGTTCCAATGGAAACACAGCAACGTTGATGGATGCAAACCTCGCTGTATTAGACTCTGTATAAAACAGGCCAGTAGGAAGCTCCCAGGCATAGAGAGGGTGACTTGTTAATGGTTTAGCAGTGACAGAAGGACTTTAAGTCCAGGTGTCCCACTGTGTCCCAGAGCTTGACCCCTCCGTGGAGTCATCTGATACGGGGTCCTAGTATTTGCAGTAGAGATGTGAGTGGTCAGGAGACTACTGGGCAGGCATACAGGAATGGGATTTTCTGGAGTGCCACCCACCAGAGTCATTACTTTGAGTAGCCCTTGTTAATGCTGGGGGCTATGTTTGTTGTCAGTTGTCAGTTCTGTTATTTGGTGTAGGGCCTGTGTGAATACTTCCCTATGACAGTTCTCAGGCTTCATAAATAGTCTCAGTAGGAAAGGAGCAGTGTATGTAATGAGTGCTCAGAGGGGGCATGCATTGCACTGTTTCTATCACTAGAAACAGTGATTGGTATTAACCCATTTTCCCTTTTCTGGGGTAGGGTGCTATCGTGGCTGTGACTGGTGATGGTGTGAATGACTCTCCAGCTTTGAAGAAAGCAGACATTGGGGTTGCTATGGGGATTGCTGGCTCAGATGTGTCCAAGCAAGCTGCTGACATGATTCTTTTGGATGACAACTTTGCCTCAATTGTGACTGGAGTAGAGGAAGGTGAGAGCTGTTTAAGGTGTACACTAAGATCTTATTCAGATACTGCCCATTAGCATCCATTTCTGTATATTTCTTGGATATGTTCAGTTTCCAATGTGCTTGTCTCATAAGCTAACAGTAAAAAATCTTGCTTCTTCATAGGTCGTCTGATCTTTGATAACCTGAAGAAATCCATTGCTTATACCTTAACCAGTAACATTCCCGAGATCACCCCCTTCCTGATATTTATTATTGCAAACATTCCACTACCACTGGGGACTGTCACCATCCTCTGCATTGACTTGGGCACTGACATGGTGAGTGTCGCAACAGCCACAGATCAATAGTAGTGAGGTGTGAACTGTGTCTTCATTCACTGGCATGGTGCTCCTGGCATCCATGAGGCTGGTATTGGGAAAAGAAATTCTCAGGACTAATATCCAGTGTGTGTCCCAATCCCAGCATCACAGAATCAGTATTACCGCTCTTCAAGGCAACAGTTAACATCAGATGGGAATCTTTGTGTACTTCACCTAAAAGATTTTTAAATGGGAGGGCAAGAATTTTATAACAAAAGGTTCACCATATTAGCTTCCTTATTTTTAGTAACTAAATTCCTTCTCCCCACCCCTTCCCAGGTTCCTGCCATCTCCCTGGCTTATGAGCAGGCTGAGAGTGACATCATGAAGAGACAGCCCAGAAATCCCAAAACAGACAAACTTGTGAATGAGAGGCTGATCAGCATGGCCTATGGGCAGATTGGTAAGCTGCAGCCTGGAGTGGGAAGCTGGCACATCTAAGGCATCTGAGGTGATGGTGTCCTCTTCAGGTTGTGATTGATTTCAGAGTCTTCAAATCCAGGGTGACTTTCAGATCTAGGATGAGCCCTAACAGGCTGAGCCTGTGGAGTTTCTGTAAACTGTCTTCCATGTGAGAATACATCTGTTGCTGTTTGCCCAGTTACCTTTTGTGGAAACTGGTTTTCTATACTGAGCACCTTGGAACTGGTCTCAACTCTGCCTGAGAAATGAGGATGTCCTCCCTCACTGAGCCTTGCGGAACATGAGGCATGGTTTTGAGGAATTGTGTATACTGACGCACAGGCTGCTTTCCCGGGAGATAACACACTTATCTGTCACTCACTTGGATGGAGAGTTAGGCATTGGAGAAAGTATGTGTTTGAGGGTTTGGCTAGTAGGTCACCACCAAAGGGTGATCCTCCATCTACCTTATGCTGGACTTCTGCCCCCGCAGTGGAGCATGACTAGCTAACAGGTTATCTAGGTGGTGGGCAATCAGCAGGCCATTTTTTTTTTAAATCCTCTGCCTAGGGTTCTTTCAAGAGAACCTGGTGAAGCCACCATGAATGTCTTATTCTCCTGGATTAATGGGTCACATAACTGTGAACACTTGGATAAAGTAGAACAGATGAGAACATTGTGGAAATTATGGCAAAGATTCATTAGACAGTTGTTGGCAACAAAGTGATTGGCTGGTGGCCCATCCTGACCTTCTCCAAGGAGACCTACTTTTGAGAGGAAGGAAGACTAGGTTTCTGGTGGTATAGGATGAAACCCTGCCCTGAGGAACTTGGAGCAGTGTGGTTAAATTGGATGCCAGGGGAGGAGGGTCCTAAAGGTGTAGAGGAGAGTCAGAAGGTGCCACAGTGGCTAGAAAAATGGCAGCATGTAGGAATTTTGAAAGATAGAAAAGAAGTTATCATTTGTCAGAGATTAAAAAGTAGGGAAGTGGATTTCCTCTAAGGGTCATGCCCTTAGAAGCAGCTGGTCAAGTAACAGAGGTGGGCATTTTGAGAGTAAGGCACATGTGTTTCTGTGTAAGCTCCAAAAAGTGACTCAAAAAGCAGAGGGCCCTGAGATTGGAGTGTACCTCTGGGGTCCTCCATCCCATCCCTTATAGCCTGTGAGTGACCAGGCAGTTCTTCCCTGTGCTTTTATAAACCAGTGGGAAACACTCCTCCATATGTGCTCTCCCAGGCCCGCTGCAGTAATCAGCTGAAGGCTATACAGGTACCCTTGCATGTGAGGTTCTAGTAATCGGGATGTTTTTCCAACTTAGGTATGATCCAGGCCCTGGGCGGCTTCTTTACTTACTTTGTGATTCTGGCTGAGAACGGCTTCCTCCCACTTCACCTGTTGGGCCTCCGAGTGGACTGGGATGACCGCTGGATCAACGATGTAGAAGACAGCTACGGGCAGCAGTGGGTGAGTGGGCGCCTCTGACCTGACCAATGTCAGAGCTCCTCAAGTCCCAAAAGACTGAGGCCACACTGCCACCGGCCATGCAGGTGAAGAGCCAGAGCTCATCTTCTGCCTTCTGCATTTCAGACCTATGAGCAGAGGAAAATCGTGGAGTTCACCTGCCACACAGCCTTCTTCGTCAGTATCGTGGTGGTGCAGTGGGCCGACTTGGTCATTTGTAAGACCAGGAGGAATTCGGTCTTCCAGCAGGGGATGAAGTGAGTAATGAAGGACATAGCAGGGCCTTGGCTTAAAGAAGGGGACTGGTGATTTGTAAACCCTTTGCCAAAAACTCAACATGTGACACATATAGCCAGGTTTCTGGAATCCCTAGTTTATAGGGCAAATTTAGGAAGCAAGAAATGTAATTTTCTAGTTTTTTCACCTGACCTCCAAGTTGTCAAGTACAACTAATACATAAAGATGTTGATCTGCCATTGTAATGCATAGCATTAAAAGATAAACCTTTATTTGCATCTTTTAAGCTTTTTCTCCCCCACTTTGATTTTAGGAACAAGATCTTGATATTTGGACTCTTTGAAGAGACAGCCCTGGCTGCTTTCCTTTCCTACTGCCCTGGAATGGGTGTTGCTCTTAGGATGTATCCCCTCAAGTAAGTTGATCCTCTTGTAGCTCCAAAAAGTATGAAATAGTATGTGTGGCTTGTCCCCCCATTATTTGTGGTAATAGCTGTTATTTTCAGAATTTTGAGTGGTATGTACAAAAATTCCCATGAATCGGAAAACTGGGAAAGCTTTACATGTCAGTAAATCAGACTAACAAATCCTGAGGCTTCCATGACAGCAGCTAGTGCTTAGGATTTGGCCCAAGGTAAGATAAAGCCACACAGGCTCTAGCTCCATGGAACAGCAAACCACATTGAGCACTCAGGTCTGCCACAGCTCTAGTCCAGTTGTCTTTAGAGGCCAACTGGGGGTACGCTGGAGCTTAGGCGCCCACGCTCAAATCTTGATTTGCTTACTTAGTCACTGTCCCATTACAAGTCCTCCACCTTTCTGGGACTCTCAATCCTCTGCTCTCAAAGAAGGTTGGAGCAGATCTAAGGTTCCTTTTACTTTATAATCAAGTCATGGGTAGAGTTGATGAATGGAAACATAATGCTAGTCTTTGGCCTTCAAACGCAGTGAATGACTCTGCATTTCAGATAAAGTTGAATTTTCAAATAGAGGGTTTATCACAAAGTCCATTAGCTTTTTGCAACATTGGTTATGTTTGGTGATACCTGGTAACTGATACCTGATTGAGGTTAAGCAGCTGCAACTTGATTAAAACATGCAAAGCCACAGATTGTGGGATCCATTTACAAGTTCCTTCGAAGCTTTTGATTTAAAGCATTAGTCTCCTTTGAATTCCCGCTGTCCCCATCCTTGCTCACACCCGTCTGGACCATCTCTCAATCCCCTGTTGCCAGCGCTTCCTTCAGCTCATCTTATCCCTAAAGTAACCAGAACTCATCAGCCTCATTCACTTTCTGTGGGGTATGTGCAGACATCGTCTGTGGTGCAAGATGAGACTGGCATCCAGAGTCAGTCTCATTGTTCCAACCTGTCTTTATAGCTTTATCTTGTACCCCTTACCCATCCAAGTTTATGTTAGGTGAATTCGACTTTCTTCCTCTTCCTTTGTATTTGGTAAGGATGCTTCCTCCCCACATCCCTCCTTCTGTTCCCTCCTACCCTGCCAATCCCGATAGTCCCTTCAGGGCCAGTTTCCTTAGAGCTTGTCCCTCCAGGGCCTGTGCACTTGCACCTCTTCTCTGGCATTACTTGTTGCTTATCATTTCACCTCCCTGCTAGGTTTTAATCTAGAAGGCATGGGCCACAGTGTTCTTCTCTGTGCATCCCCAGCTCCCTACACAAAGCTGATGTACAGCAGGGGCCAGCATCTCCAAATTCAATTCTGTCAGCTTGGGCCATTCTGTATCAAGATGGAGCTGGGAGAGGTCACAGAGCTTTCCAAAAGGGCTGATGGAAAATCACACTGTAAAGGGGGCATTTCCATCTTCTGGGTCCTTCCATGGTTTTTTTTTTTCCTTTTTTTTTTTTTTTGTCACCACCAAAGAGATTGTTCTGACAGGTTCTGCCCATTTTTGGAAGGTGGTTCAGTTATTCGGTGACTGAGTCAAATGAGGTCATCTCTCTTAGCTGCCATGTCAGACACAGGAAGAAGAGGAGACCACCAGAGTCCTGCCCAGGGACAGCCTTTCTCACGTCATAGCAGGGAGCTGGTGATCACGGAGGCTGCCTGGAGCCTGTTAGCAGGCTGGAGACTCTGTGGCTCAGCCTCTGGGCCCCTTGGAAGCCTTTGGGCTCAGCTTTTTTCAGTCCCCAGGACCAGGACTCAGAATACAGAGCTGCATATCCCAAATGCAGTTGTCAGACATCAAATTTGGGGAATAAATAAACCAGTTTTGACCCACACTGGCAGGTCTTTATCTTCAAATGCTGGGATATTAGGCAGATGGTCTTAAAAGCTTCTTAAACACTTTAGAAATGAAAGAAAGAAAAAAATGTTCAGTTGCTCTGGGATGTTTAACAGAAAATGTATTCTGCTCATCCTATAAACCAAGTCTTATGAAACCCAAACTGAAGATGAGTAGGGATTCCATTACAAAGTCTGCAGACTGATTTCCTCTGCGTCCCTAGGCCCTGGGCACATGGAGCAGCAATCTGTTTTAAGACATTTTTATTTGTTCTGTTAATGACTCAGTAGTTAACTGTGACTGTATTTGGCTTCTCCTTTCAGACTGATTATTTCATTGTCACTGTGGTGACGTGCAATTTCTCTTTCTTTATTTGAACTGTGTTCGCGTGCATATAAATTGGTACCTCATTCTATTTCCAGACCTACCTGGTGGTTCTGTGCCTTCCCCTACTCCCTTCTCATCTTCGTATATGACGAAGTCAGAAAACTCATCATCAGGCGACGCCCTGGCGGTAATTATGGGCATTCTGACTTTGGTTAGAGAAGCGGGAGGGGCTGTAGTTCTGTTGGCTTTTTGTTTCCCTTGAGGTGTCTGGGCTCCCTCAGTGGTCAGTCTGATTAGCTAAGGTGATTGGACCAGCAAACTGACCATAGTAACATCTTCAGAATGTAGATCTCAGTTACAGTTTGAGGACTCGTCATGTTTTAGACTTTAAAATACAAACCAAGTATGATTTAGTGAAAATTTGTCAGAAATCTAAACCATCTTTCCAGGTAACTTGGTATTCCTAAAAACATTTAAATAAGTACAGTTGAGGTCCCATGTTGAATTTGGATTTTAACACACCCGACCCCCATCACCCTCAGGTTGGTTTTCATCCGTTTCCCTCTGTAATGCTGGAGCGTGGAAGATTCACTGTTGTGTGTCTTATCTGTCTCTTTGCCACCCACAGGCTGGGTGGAGAAGGAAACCTACTACTAGTCCCCCATCCTGCACGCCGTGGAGCATCAGGCCACACACTCTGCATCCGTCACCCACCCCCTTTGTGTACTTCAGTCTTGGAGTTTGGAACTCTACCCTGGTAGGAAAGCACCGCAGCATGTGGGGAAGCGAGACGTCCTGGAATGAAGCATGTAGCTCTATGGGGGGAGGGGGGAGGGCTGCCTGAAAACCATCCATCTGTGGAAATGACAGCGGGGAAGGTTTTTATGTGCCTTTTTGATTTTGTAAAAAAGGAACACCCGGAAAGACTGAAAGAATACATTTTATATCTGGATTTTTACAAATAAAGATGGCTATTATAATGGAATTTGTCTGTGCCCTCGTCGCTGCTTTGGTACAGATGTCTATGTGATCTGGAGCTGTGGTTTTCAACATGTGAGTCCCTGACCAGCATTTTATCAGCATCACCTGGTTGCTTGCTAGGAAGGTGGGCCCAGACCCACTGAGTCAGAGATGCATCAGCAATGTGGCTTAATAAGCCCTCGGGTGATTCTGATTTACATTCAAGTTTGGAAACCACTGGCTAAGAGGAAGCATTCTACCCATGCTCTTTTATTTGGAGTAGGTGAGTTTACCTGACATATTTTTTCTGGCTGCTGCCTGGGGTGATAGGGCTGTAACTCCACCTGCTGTCTTAGCATCTGGCTTTTTGATGGAAAAGCACCTTGCCTAAAGGACTTCCAGAGCCTTAGCGCATAATAAACTGCAGATGAGGCCCTGCTCTTCCAGTCTGAAACAGACCTGAAGCCTTCCTGCTTTCCCTCCAGAGATCACCACCACATCTCAAGTATGTCTAGCCCAGGGCTTATCTGAGAAGCAGAAATCTATCCCACACAGTCTGCCTGGGCATGTGTGCTGAGAAGTGGTTCCCTTCCTTCCATATAATGTGTTCCTAATTTAGCATCAATGACACAATTTCAGCAAGTGGTTATGTGCCAGCAGGCACTCAAGAAAAAGGTGAAAGAGATGTGTTTACTTCAGGGTCAAGTCTGAGAACACCTCCTGCTTTCAGAGCTGCTGTAAAAGGCTCCCCTCAGTCTCAGCCATGAGTGGTGCAGAGTGCTGTTAACTGCTGGTGCTTCTCCCAGGCTGTCATTGCCAAGTGTCACCTCCAAGCAAACACAACAAGCAAACTCCTTACCTCTGGCACCAAACTGATCGTGATCTGCCAGATGATCATAGTGTCTTTTTTTCTCTGAAAAGCTTAACTCAGTCCTCATGCTTGGTTGCTGTGCATTTCCAAGCTGGGCCAATGGGGGAGAGGGCAGGAGTGACTTCTGTACACTGGGGCTGTGGTTGCTGCACCCACCCACTCCAGCCGCAGAACCCACCAGGGGGTCGTGCACTCTCCTTTCTTGGGGCACTTCCCCTGGGATGATCTCTGTTTGTCTGCAAGTCATCTTTAAAATGTGTCATTTGCTCAGACCAAGATAAGGAAACTAGGATGAAACTAACAGAACTAAAAGATTTTGGGATTAGAGGGTTGTGAGTCAGGTAGCAACTAGATCCTCCTGGAAGGCACTTTACTGGCCCAGCTGTGATGGCAGGGCCAGTCACACAAGATGTCTCTTGGGAGCTCAGGCTGGCACACTGGTGGTATCCATACCTCAACTCCTTGTATGCCTACTTTTGGCATCCCTGGAGAAGACCAGTACACTTAGCTGCTGTGATGGAGGTCATGGGCATTTCCTGATGCAAAAGATTTGAAACACTGAGACTTCAGCTTCTGATGAGGGGACCCCAGAGAAAGCTAAGCCAGTGTTTCTCTGACAGCTCTAAGAAGCCCTGGTCTTCTGGGGAAACCCTGGAGGGAGCGAGGCAAAAGGAAGGCTCTGAACTTCCCACTCGATTTTCCACCAGAACATTTCTGCCCTTTACTATGTGACAATCCTTTGAATAAAAAGTTTTACAGCCAAACATTTGATTTAGGAAGAGCAGGTAAGCGAGCTGTTCTTCAGGGGTAAAGCTGGCACCAAAGCCAGGCCCGCTGTGGGTTAGAGCTTTCCCAGCTTTCTAAAAGCAGGAATGCTTGGGCTGTCATTCCTACCTCTACGCTCAAACTCTCCTGCTGGCCCTGTCACTAGGAGCTAAAACCACTCCAGAGGATTCACAAGCAGCTTCTCACAATGGCCCTCAGCACTGTCAATTCCCTACAGATCTCTGTCTCTGACCCCCGTTTTAAATGCCTTCCTAACACTTGACCACATACCTTTTTCAATATATGGGCCCTCACTGACACATTCAAGTTCCTAAGGTCCTTCTCAGCATTTAAATTGGAGTCTTATCCCTCTCACATCCTGACCCCTACCCCTTTCTCTAGCTATCACCCTCCCTCATGGACAAACTTCTAGAAGAGTCACTGCCACTCCTAATTGTTCACCTCCCAATCATCCCTCTGCCTCTTCCAGCTCCCATGAACACCAGTTCACAGAAATTGTCTGGTTGAGGTCATTCATACTGACCTCCTGATGCGTCTTCAGTCCTTCCTTGACCTCTGCTGCATCTCTTCCGTCCATCACACACTTCCTGAAACCAGACCTCTCATCTTTCTGTCATTGTCTCTGTGCACTCCTTAGTTCTCAGCCCCATCTTCACCGGCTTGACCCCTCATTTCCTCAGGGAGGGCCTCCACACCTTCTCTCCCTGCTTCATACTCTGCCTGGCATGATCTCCAGCTCTGATCTGCTCCTCTCCTGAGCCCCGGATGTACAAATCCAGTATGTCCTGGACATCTGCATTTGTTCAGAAAGAGCACAGCATACTTGAGTCTTAGTACCAATGGCAAGCCTAAGTTTGAGGTTCCACAAATAAATATGCTTTAGGCAGTGATGACATTCAGCACCCTACTATTCAAGTCAGAAACTGGAGAGGTGAGTGAGCCCTCTCTTTTCCCGCTCTGCCCCCCACCCAATTACTGTGGATTCCAATGTTGTGGTAGAGAATGTGGACTTTGTGTCTTTTAACATAGACACAGATAGTGACCCATCACTGAATGACAAAGGACACATAATTAAGCCTCTTTGTGCTTCCTTTACTCTAGAATATTTCAGAGCTGTTAAAAGGATTAAGTGAAATTTTGCATAAAAGGGAGTCTCATAGTGGCTGCTGTTCAATAATTCATTCTCTCTACTGCTGGTGTCCTTTACATCTGGGTGCCTGAAGCAGCTTTTTGGTGGTATCCCTAATTTTTGCCTTTCTCTAATCCAGCAGTTCTCAAAGTGTTTCTGGACCAGCAACATCAGCATGTTAGAAATGCAAATTCTGATGCAGACTTACTGAATCAGAAACTGGAGGTGAAACCCAGCAATCTGTTAAAAGCAGCTTTCCAGGTGATTCTGATGCACAGCAAAATCTAAGAACTAATGCTCTAATCCACCCTCCAAGCCCACATGGCTGCCCCTCTCCACCATCCATCTTCACACTGGACCCCAACACATAAACCCATCTCTGCTCAGCCATTCAAACTCCTGTGCAGTCCCCTAATGTGCCATACACCCTTTCTTCTGCCATCCTATAAGTCCCTTTGGCATTCTCCCAACCCACCCACCTTACCCCTGACCTTCATTCACTTGGCAAATCCACTCACCCTGTGAATACCCATTAGGTCTGGATCCTCACTTTTGCACACCTTAGTGTAGCACTTCCACTTCTGTTGATTGCCTGTTCCCAGATAGACTATGAGTGGACCAGGCTATATCCTCCCCAGCATCTAATGCTATGGATGTTTACTGAATGAATGGATGCATGCATATTTTTCTGTTGCCCAAACAGCCATCATTTTAACATTTCACTATCACTTTGAGTCCGCTTCTTGGCTTAGGGCTGCCACTTTACCCAAGGGAAATCCATGCCCCGACTTGCTACCCGTCTGTGAGTTAGGGCCTCTCCTCTCTCAAGACTTTGAAGTTAGAGAGTGTAAGAATGAGTCATGCATGGAATTAGGGTGTTAGAAAGTTGAGTGGGGACCCATGGCAAGCAAAGGTACTAGGTAAAGAGATCCACAAAGACAGAGACACCAAGAGGAACATCAGCCCCGGACCTGCCTGGTTCCATAGCTTTTTAGTCTCTGTCCTGGGCCTCTAATGCTGTCACAAGAAACCCCTCCCTTCCCCCAACTAGACTGGAATCTCCCATCAGATAGTTAATAAGTACTCTATATTTCTTCAAAGAATTCACAATTCTAATTAATTATCTATATTACTCAGTTATGTAACTATTAATTTCATATCCCTTTTTTTTCCTGCTAAGCTTTATAAGGTCATAAAGCCAATCTGTTCTTTCCATGTTATCCCTGGTGCTCAGCTCAGTGCCTCACAAAGAAAACTAAGCACTTAGCACAGGGGGTCAACACTCCCTAGTGAAGGAGGAGGGCACAGAGGCAAAGGGATTTGTCCATGGTGTCCTGTGGTTAAGAAGAGGAGGCAAGGCTGGAACAAGACTGGAATGGGTGGGTCTCACATTTCCCACCAGCTATGCTGGTGCGTGCCGCCCTCCTAGATGCAAACCTGAGTGCACAGGATGTTCGGGCACGCACAGTGGGAGGCATCTCCTGGCTGGGCTCAGGCTTGCTGGTGGGGCTGCACAGGATTTGTGCCCACAGACTTTCAAGTGCTGGGCTTCCTTTTCAGCCCCACCCCCTCACCTGTGTGCCTGGAGACAGTGTAAGTCTCAGTAGTGGGTTGGGAAGCCTGGATCCTGGGCGTATTAGGTGGATAATGTGGGCAAGTCATGTGGTCTCTCCAAGCCTCTGTCTGTAAAATAGAAGTGACCCCCGTTCCTACTTCATGAGGCTACTGTGAAGACTAAGTGAAGGAAAATGTGGAAAGGGCTAAGTACAGTGACTGGCCCTTCATCATAGTTCAACAAGAGGTCCTCACCTCCTACACCCGCCCACACACACATCTCCACCCCAAACTGTGCTCCAGATGTTTCCTGAAGATAAACCCAGGGGAACGCACTGCTGTTCCCACCTAATGGAAGTAGCTACTTACTGTATAGTGGTTGTTATATGCCAGGCAATGTCCTAAACTATGACCATTTCACAACTGAAAAAACTGAGCCTCAGAGAAGTGAAGTAACTTGCCTGAAGTCACACAGCCACAAAGTGGCAGAGTTGGGCGAATCTGCCTGAACCCAGACAGGCTCAAATCCTGGGCTCCCAACATGCTAGGGCAGTGTTGGCTGTGGTGGTAGAAAGCACTAGCAGGGGCCAAGAATAGGAGAAGGGTGGCCGGGCGCGGTGGCTCAAGCCTGTAATCCCAGCACTTTGGGAGGCCGAGACGGGCGGATCACGAGGTCAGGAGATCCAGACCATCCTGGCTAACACAGTGAAACCCCGTCTCTACTAAAAAATACAAAAAACGAGCCGGGCGAGGTGGCGGGCGCCTGTAGTCCCAGCTACTCGGGAGGCTGAGGCAGGAGAATGGCGTAAACCCGGGAGGCGGGGCTTGCAGTGAGCTGAGATCTGGTCACTGCACTCCAGCCTGGGCGACAGAGCGAGACTCCGTCTCAAAAAAAAAAAGAATAGGAGAAGGGCAGTGTTTTTATGAAAAACAACAGGGAAGGTTAGAGTTGGTGTTAAAACATAAGATCATGGAAAGTTTCTTGGAAATTAAGCACACGCTGTTGAACAGTTACTCAAATGGATTTGCCCCCAGGAGCTGCCAGGTGATCAAGCTGCAACTTGTGTAACTGGGGAGCAAGAAGGTGGGAGGCTCTAATCCCAGGCAAGCTCGGCATTGCCTCTCCTGTTAGGTGAATGGGCAGATCTGCTCCCCAGGCTGCAATTGTCTGCATACAGGGATGTGTCCCTTGCCTCCTGTGGGCTATAGAGAGGCCTCTGTGTTCATGATTGTCCTTCAGCTGACAGAAGTTTTAACACTGTCCCTCCTGGCCCTGTCTTCTGTAAGAAGCAGGGATCTCATCCCTTCTCATCTCTTCCCTTCCCATTTAGGACTCTGATGCAGTACAGTTAATCTGTGCATAGGAAAGAAGAGCTGTTTAAAGAGGTTATTCGGTAAATGCAGAGAATGTCTTTGTAGTATAAATCATTGCTCTATTTAAAACTGCTTGTAGGTTTTTGTTGTTGGTGTTTTTGTTTGTTTTAGAGATGTGGTCTCACTCACTATGTTGCCAGGCTGCTCGCAAACTCCTGGGCTCAAGAGATCCTCCTAACTTGGCCTCCCGAAGTGCTGGGATTATACCTATGAGCCACAGTGCCCAGCCTGGTTATAAGTTTTTAAAGTTTTGCTAAAATGACAAGCATCTGAGGACATTATTGCCAACTATATATTGTCCCAGAAACAAACATTCATCCTTTACTATAAAAGTCTTCTGTGTATGGGTTCTCTCCCAAAGAAGAGACAGCAAAATGCTCACAGCCAGCTCTTCACCCGATGTGCATATGCCAGGAGAGAAGCCCAGAGTCCTTGCTGGTCACCCAATCCAGTTCCCTTATCTCTGGTGCCAACAAGGCAATGTTTTCTAAGGGAAGGGAAACCAACATTTATTGAACATGTACTACTGCCTACAGCACTATTTTGGGGGCTTTTTATTTCATTTCATCCTATGAAGTAGCTAGAGGTAAATACAATCCCCACTTTACAGAGAGGGAAATTGAGAGGTTAGTAGCCTGTAAGAAGTGGTTGAGAATATGTTTGAACACATATCTATAAGCCTTAATCTTTCCACTAGATCAAGCTGCTTCCCATTAGGGACATAAAAGAACCCTGTGTTGCCACTGGAGGTTTTTACCTCAACATACCCTAAAGCCAGAGACTCCCATATACTAATGTGGACTCATCAGATTCTTGTGGGTCCATACACTTGAGCAGCTAGCTAGGTATACTTATTCCAAATGAGTAGCTAATAGATAGGCATGGCAGAAACTTATTAGTTGTTCAACAAACCATACCCATTCTTCTTCCTAAGCACCCACCTTGAACACATTTCTCACCCCACCTTGTGGAGGTACAGCCATGTGAATGTTCTAGGCAACGGAATAGGAGCTCACCTGATGTACATATCACTTGCAGGCCTGGCCCATTAGCCCTTCCACAAAAAAGGCACTCTCTTTCTATACCCACCAGATGCATGGTGGAAGAAACAGGAAGGCCCTCAAGCAATGGTTCTCATCATTGGCTGTTGACTGAAATCACAGGAGAGTTTTAAATATCCCCATTGCCAGGCTGCATCCTAGACCAAATAAAACAGACACTCTGGAAGTGGAACCAGGAAATAACAAAGCTTTCCAGGTGATTCCAATGCGCTGCCAAGGTAAAAAAAAAAATCATTGCCTCAGGCCAGGCACGGTGGCTCATGCCTGTAATCCCAGCACTTTGGGAGGCCAAGGCAGGTGGACCGCCTGACATCAGGAGTTCGAGACCAGCCTGGCTAACATAGTGAAACCCCATCTCTACTAAAAATACAAAAAATTAGCTGGGTGTGGCGGTGGGCGCCTGCAATCCCAGCTACTTAGGAGGCTGAGGCAGGAGAATCACTTGAACCCGGAGGCAGAGGTTGCAGTGCAGTGAGCTGAGATCGCATCATTGCACTCCAGCCTGGGCAAAAAGAGCAAGACTCCATCTCAAAAAAAAAAAAAAAAAAAAAACAAATCACTGCCTCAGAGCAATGATTCTCAAAATGTGTCCCTCAACCAGCAAGATCAGCAAAGACTGGGAACTGTTTAGAAAATGCACATCTGCAAGTCCCATCCCAGACCTACTAAGTCAGAAACTCTGGGGAATTGCATTTTAACTTCTCCAGATGACTCTGATGCATATTGAAGTTTGAGAATCACTGCTCTAGAGGAAGTAAGTGCCAAGACAGAAGGAGCCTGGTCCTGAGTTGCTCCTTGGAGGAGGGCCATGTGGGAGAACCACTCTATCAGGAACAACATATCACACTATTGTGTGAAAAGTCCACTTTTATTGTGTTAAGCCATTGACTCAGTGGGAACGCATTTATGTGGCTTACGACAACATAGAAGATTGGAAGGTGGGCTCTAAGCAGTGGTGTGCAGGAGCTGGTTCACACCAGCTCATCTGTTAAATTTTCAGTAATTTTGCAAACAAGGTGACTTCTCATTGCTAACATTAAATTGGCCAAGGTTGGAATAGTTACACCATGGAAACTGTCAAATGCTACAAACCAGGACTTGTTTTCCCAGAGAACTGGTTGTTAAACATTAACCAACACACCCCCGGAATTAAGCATCAAACAGTAGAAAGGCAGGATGATGGTACAGTGGCCCTGGGCTGTAATGAACCATCAAAGGAAATGCCATCATGTGAGGCTCCCTAGGCCCAGCCCACACTCAGGCTTCTCTTGACAACATTGTGTCTTTGCCATGTCCTTGTATTCAGAGATTCTGGAAGTTGAGAGAGAAAGACTGTGGAACCAGAATGATGGTCAGAACTATCATTCAGGTTAAGAACTGGTGGGTTTCAAGCAGGGTTTCTCAACTGTGGCACTGTTAAGATTTTGATCAGATGAATCTGTTTGGGGGACACTATCCTGTACATTGTGCATTTTTAGCATGTTTAGCAGCCTCCCTGGGCTCTACCCACTAGATGTCATTAGCCACCCTTCTCCCTCCATTTGTGACAAGGAAAAGTGTATTCAGATACTGTCAAATGTCGGTCCCCTGGAGGGCAAAATCATCCCCAGTTGAGAACCACTAATTAAGAACTACCTAGAAAGCAGGAGACACCCCCATAAGCGTGAGCTGGGCCTCAGCCTACCCTCTCAACCCCATAACAATTTAGGGAAGGTGCCTTTGGATTCAACTATAATCACTTCCTATCACATTCTATTAATCTCTTCCAATGCTCCCTATCTCTCTGATCACTCCACTCCCTTCTCAACCACACAGCTCCTAGAGCCTGTACCACCACATTAGATCTTGGTTTGGGAGTGTCTGATGGTGACTGAAAAATATTTCAAGTGTGTTAGCTTCTCTCCTCGACACCACTGGCCTCCATCCCTCTAATGCAGAGATTGAGAACACTGGTTCTAATGGCAGCTGGTCTGCCTGGATCCTTGCTTTGCCACACTTTAGCTCTGACTTTAGGCAAGTCTCTTAACCTCTCCGAGCCTCCTCCATTTCCTTGTTAATCAAATGGGTGAAAATACTATTTCCTACTTCATAGAGTTGTAGAATAAAGTGAGATAATACTCAACAAACATTGGCTACTGTTTTTCACTAAATGGATTTTAGAGCACACCCAGAATGGTGGATCCTGTGCCACATGCTGGGGGCATGGAATTGAGCAAAACAAACACATAGGCCCACTCCCTGTTACAGTCTTGTGGGGAAGACAGTGCAATGAGCAGGTCTTAAGATGATGTGTGGTAAGTGCCAGAAGAGGAAAATCCCCTGGTACCACAGAAAAGCACAGGAGGAGCCTAACCAAGCCTCAGGGGTTGGGAGGAGGCTCCTGGGGAAAACAAAGATGGGCTCCAGGCAGGCCCTGCTGGTTGCCTGCCAAATGTACATGCCCTCCCCTTGGTCTTTATCCATCCCGTGCTCCACTTGGGTATCCCAACTTTTCTGGACCTTTTTTCTTTACACGTTTTTCCATTTATTTGCTTATAAAAATATGGAATGCTTCATGAATTTGCACGGCATCCTTGCACAGGGGTCATGGTCATCTCTGTGTGGTTCCAATTTTAGCATATGTGCTTCTTAAACCAGCACTCTTCACTTTTTTGCACCACACTCAGCTCTTCTTCCTTTCTTCTTCTAAAAGGTAACCAACCATTTTAATGTTTATCTTCTTATTTCAATGTGTTCTTGCAACATGGGTATTGTTTTGTGTGTGTGTCTATGTACTTTTAAACTTTTATCATAAAAATTTTCTAGCCGGGCGCGGTGGCTCAAGCCTGTAATCCCAGCACTTTGGGAGGCCGAGACGGGCGGATCACGAGGTCAGGAGATCGAGACCATCCTGGCTAACACGGTGAAACCCCATCTCTACTAAAAATACAAAAACTAGCTGGGCGAGGTGGCGGGCGCCTGTAGTCTCAGCTACTCGGGAGGCTGAGGCAGGAGAATGGCGTAAACCCGGGAGGTGGAGCTTGCAGTGAGCTGAGATCCGGCCACTGCACACCAGTCCAGGCGACAGAGCAAGACTCCGCCTCAAAAAAAAAAAAATTTTCTAAAGTACACAAAAGTAGAGAAGATAATAACACAAACCTCCATGTAGCCATCACCTAGTTTGAACAATTTTACCAACATTTTGCCAACTGTTTTTTATCTAGTCTCTCCACTCCATCCCTACTTCTTTCTTTCAGAAGTATTTTAAGACAATCCCAGACATCGTTTCACCCATTATACATCTCAGTATGCATGTTCAACAGAAAATGACCTTTCAAAAAACCTCATAACCACCAAGTAGATTTTTTTTTTTTTTTTTTTTTTTTGCTATGAGTACTCCTGATTCATTGCTTCTAACTGCTGCACAGTGATTTTTTGTGTACCTGCCCCGCATCTGACCTATTCTTTTCCACAATAATTGACACTCAAGTGGTGGGCAACTCCCACCACTAATAAGATTGCAGGAACATCCTCGCTTTGTGAGAATTTCCCCTGGGACAGAACTGTGGGTCACACGATATATTCATTTACATAATCTCACCAAGAAGACCAGACTGCCCTCCAGAACGGCTGCACCTATCCACAGTCTCACCAGCAGCGTGAGGTTCCCATGTCCTCACACCCTGCCAATCATTGGAATTATCCAGCTGGCCTTTTTCCCTTTTTTTTTTTTCTTTTTTTTCACTTTTCTCAGACCTCGCAGGTTTCTATTAATAATTGTTTTCAGTCTAATGTATGTAAAGTCTCATTTAAATTCATATTGTTGATGATTAACAATGATTTTGAGCATTTTATCATCTTTTGTAAGATTTTAGGGTTAATTCTTCTATAAATTGCATGTTCATATCTTTTACTCATTTACAAATCAGGTCTTTTTCCTGATTTGTAGGAATTTCTTGTGTATTCTAGATATTAGTCAGTTTTAGACATTGCAAGCATCTTCTCCCATTCTATCATCTGGTCCTACTTTTTGATCACTTTTGTATCCACTTTTCTCTCCCACCTTCAGCTCCAGGGGGATCTCCTGCTCAGTCTCATCTACTCATGAGACTCCTATACCCCCTTGCCAGTGATGGATTTAGGAATACAGTTGTGACCAATTCTCTACTGAGATAGTGAATTCAGCCAGAGGGCTTCCAAGAAAAATTTCTTCACTCCTCAGAGACATGAGAAGATCTAGTCTCTGTCTCTCCTCCCACTGAGTGTTCTCTGGATATGACATAGAGCTTCTGTAACCATCTTACTACCAGTTTGAGGATAAAACCCACTGTGAAGGCATGGTACTGTTGGTGGCAGGGTTGAGCCACTGTATTAACCACCCTGGGGCCTGCAACGCCTCTAGTCTTCCCTTCAAGTGAGATAATAAATGTCCTCCTCGTCTAAGTTAGATTGAGCCAGGGTTTCTGACACTTGCAGTGAGAAGGATATGGACAGATGCAGCCTCTAAGCCAGGAGTTTCTGAATCTTTTTTTTTTTTTTTTTTTTTTTTAATCACAATCACCAGTAAGAATTTGGCTTTTTCTATCATGATCCAGTATACACATAACTGAAACAACACCTAACTTCATGGTGTCCAGTGTGCTCAGAGAGCCTCTTTTCTATTTCCTTTGTTCTTTTTGTTTTTGTTCTTTTGGAGGGTATGGGGGACAGTAATGCTCAATGTAACCTACTAAATTAATTACACAAGCTACTAATGGGTCATGACCCACAGCTTGAAAAACATTGCTCTGGGTTTTAGGCCTCTGAACTGAGGCCTGTAAGAAGAATAATGGGCTTTACTCAAGTAAGATCTGGAGTGGGGAGCGAGGATGGTGGGGAGGATGTTTTCTAGGAAAGAATACTGTAAAGAAGCCCTCAGCAGGATGGGGCCAATCAGATACCTCCCTCCCCCAAGGGTGACCACAGGGTGAGCCCTGGATAAACCTTTGTTGATTGGTTGTATTCCCTCCCACATCTCTCCTCCCAGGGTGCCTTTCTGCAGCCTTATTCTATGAATAGATGAGAGCTTTTATCTCCCCTCTGCCTAACCCTCAGGACTCCGGAGAAGGGCGGCGGGCGGGGGGATCCCTGAAGTCGGCTAATTAGAGATGGCTGGGAGGATTACCAGGGCCTTGCTCTGGCAGCTGTGCCCACCTCTAAACTCAATATCCAGAACCTGCAGAGAAAGGGCTCACCTTGATAAGCCCTGAGACAAAGCAGGAGACAGATAGGGTTTGTTCTCAACAGAGCACTCACCCTCTGAATACAGTTTTTGTTTAAGCCCCAAGGCTTGGAACATTCCACAGCCTGGCAAACTCTCTGTCTCCTCAAGGTCAGTCCTTCCTCAGCATTCCTCTTTGGAAACGTCTCCTACGGCTGGCCCTGCTCCTGCCCCCTGGCTTTGGGGGCAGTTATATAACTCTTAGGAAGACCTAGAAATACAAGCATATGGTGTCCTCAATTCCCAGCACAGACTTGCTGCTTCACATTTTTAGCTGGTGCTGAGAGACTGGCTTTCACACACAGACACACACACGTACACATCCCTGACTCATAACTACATTTCTGCTGCAGTATTGCAGATTTTTAAAAAATTAAATCCTACATCTGGAGCCACATAAGGGTGAAAGCATAGGACATTTTGTCCCAGTAACTGTGGGGATGGAAAGGCCTCTGAGGCAGGACACAAAGGCCGTATCAGGACCACTGCAGGGTCAGGGGTCCTAGCACCCCTGGCTTTGGCTCTGAGGGTTTGGTTGCTTGTAGCTGAATTCCCTAACCAAAGCCTGTCACGTGTGGTGCCAAGCTCACAAATTCAGCATGCATCTATTACGTGTTTGCAATGACTAAAAGATTAGGGAAGGAAGCCTGGTTTGTGGGGATCAGGGATACTTAGAAAATATGTTCTGCAAAATGTTTTATTAGAGGTTCTGAAAATTAAGACACAGAAAGCATTTTACTTAATAAAGAAAATAGGGTAAATATGTTCAAAGGAGTATAGTTGTTAAAAGCAAACTGTTTAGAGTCAAGGTCAACCCAGATTCACTTTCTGGTTCTCTGCAGCTTACTAGCTGTGACCTTCAACAAGTCTCTCTTAACCTGAGTCTTAGTTTTCCAATATGTAAAATGGACAGAGCATTGTGAGGGTGGTTGTAAGGATTAAATGAGATCAGAGACTTTAGCACCATGACTGTAAAGACAAAGGGCTCTATAAATGTAGCTGGTACTACAATTCACTTTTTTTTTTTCTTTTTTTTTTAGACAGGAACTGACTCTGTCACCCAGGCTGGAGTGCACTGGCGTGATTACAGCTCATGGCAGCCTCGACCTGACAGGTTCCAGCCATCCTCCCACCTCAGCCTCCAGAGTAACTGGGACTACAGGCATGAGCTACCACATCCTGCTAATTTTTGGATTTTTTGTAGAGATGGGGTTTTTCCATGTTGCCAGGCTGGTTTCAAACTTCTGAGCTCAAGCAATCTGCCTGCCTTGGCCTCCTAAAGTGTTGGGATTACAGGCAAATGAGCCACCACGCCAGCCCACAATTCACTTTTAACACAAGTGAAACACATTTCATTAGACAATGGAATAGACTTATGCTAATTTTCTTTTCTCTCTTACTTTACACAGTCTGATTTCCTGAAGAGAGGAGGTGGGAGTAAGCTAATCAGGCCCTGAGTTAGCTGTCTCCAAGAAGCTTAGAGTGTCCCACTTACCTACGGGTTGCAGGGCCTGCACTGCCAGTAGGGCTGGCTTTTAGGGGTGCTGCTGTTGGTGTGTGCTGTACTTGTTTTCTAGGATTGGGACAAGCATCCTAGAGCTCCTGGCTTTAGAGGCCAGGTCTGGGAACTGATGGGCGCAGCAAATGCAAACAGACAGCAAACAGGCCAAAGAGGAGATTCATTCACTGACAAGGGCCCTGGTACAGTACGGTTGAGGTTTTGCTGCGGCCTGGACACGGCTGGCTCCTTCGACTTACACAATATGTCTTCTCTCTCTCTTTACCTGCACTTATAAGAATCGGTGCTAAGGATATGTGCCTACCACAGTGCAGCCTGTAGATTATCTAGTGAAGAAAGAATTGCTGCCATTTCCCAAATATTAAACGCCAGGTTCTGCCTATGCGTAATTTTCTCAATCTTCACAACACACCTGCTAACTCCAGTTTATAAATGAGGAGACGTACCGGCCGGTTGTTGCAGGCGTCTGGTTTTAAGGGCAGTGGCAGTAGAGAAAATGATTTATTTTAGCATCAGTCACTGTGCTAATCCCTTTAGATATCATCTCATTTAATCCTTTTAACAACCCTGAAGCACCATCCTTATTCTAAAGGGACTTCAGACCTCTCTGCCGTCCACACTGTCCCCTGCTCGGTGCAGGAGTGCAGACTGGGACTGTTCCGTCTGGTGGTCTCCCCGATAGGGGCTCACCTGGAAACTGGCCTTTGGGCTAGGACTGTGCCTCTGTACTTAGGCTGGCAGCCCATATTAGGACAGGACACCGTGATAAGCACTTTCTTACCGCATATGCATGATTTCACTCGGCCCTCACACAGCCCACGAGGTGGGCACTGTCACAGTACCATCTCACAGGCGAGGAGGCCAGGCCCAAGCCCTGAGGATGCGCCGCTCAGGTGGAAGCCTCCTGGTAGCTCGCGCGGCAGCCTGGGGGCGCGCGGATTCGTCTCTGCGCTACGGCGGCTGCCGAGGACCATCCCGCGGAGGCGGCGCTTGGCGGCGGGTCCTCGCCCTGAGGCTGTGTGACGCTTCCAAGCCCGGCCCGACCTACGTCTGCAAGAAGAGCAGAGGGTCCCTAGTCGGGAGCAGACCCCGCTGCGGCCCCAGCCGGCCCTGCCTGTAGCCGCCACCTGAGCGTGGGCGCGGCTGCTATCTCCCACCCGCGCGTCGGCCAGTAAAGGGCTCCGTGCTTAAACATCATTCGTTACAGAAGTATTGCAGCCATCACACGGCATTTTAAAAACACGAATGATGATAAATGATTTTAACACTGCTTCCAATTCCGCCCCAAGCACAGCATCATTACCATTTGCATGCGTTTCACTTCATTCGATTTCCATGTGTATGGATTTGTTTCTACACAGCTGTGGTAAAACGCACATAATAACCTGAATCCAGGGTTGTTTTCCACTTTGTAACATGAACATTTTCACTGTGTTATTTCAAACGCTTCCTACCTATAATTTTTAATGGCAGGACTTTTAAAAAATCGGGTTGATAACGCTGTCACTTCTCTGAGCATCTCGCAAATGTTTAACATGAAGTGGCTTCCAAAGCTTCACCATTATAAATTATTCTTTTTTTTTTTTTTTTTTTTTTTTTTTGAGATGGAGTCTCACTTTTGCCGCCCAGGCTGGAGTGCAGTGGCGCGATCTCAGCTCACTGTAAGCTCCGCCTCCCAGGTTCAAGAGATTCTCCTGCCTCAGCCTCCCGAGTAGCTGGGATTACAGGCACCTGCTACCACGCCCACCTAGTTTTTGTACTTTTAGTAGAGACGGGGTTTCACCATGTTGGCCAGGCTGGTCTCAAACTTCTGACCTCAGGTGCTTCCCCCTCAACACCGCCTCGGCCTCCCAAAGTGCTGGGATTACAGGCGTGAGCCACGGCGCCTGGCCCATTCTTGTGTATAAAGTCCTTTCAGTATTGAGATCAGTTTCCTTAGCTTACATTCACAGGAGTGAAAGTGCTAGGTCAGAGTGTGAACATTTAAAAGCTTTCGGTATTATTGCCAAATGGCTTTTCACAGGTGACTTAGGGAGGTTTTGGTACTTGGAGCATTGCTACTTATATCCCATTTTTTTCCCCCAGGAAAACATCTAAAATGTGCTTTCATTGAGAGATAGTGACCCTTTCTGAGAGTGTCTACATTTGATTGAGATCAGAGCTTGAAGTTGAAAATTTTGTGCCCTAATGGTGAGCCTTCAGACATCAGAAAACAGGGTAGGAAAGTTCTCACGGGTTAGGATTTTTCTGGTGACCCTGAGTCGGGGAGCCACTTATTCTGCTTTCACTTAAGGCTAACCTAGACTCCCAGCCCTGTGTAGAGTTCTGAGGGACGCCAGGGTCATAATGCTGGTGGTACAGAGTTCATAATGTTCATAAAGTTCATAATGCTGGTGGAAGAAGTGAAATAATTTATGAATTCACAGAATATTGATCATGATATCCTTCCTCCTCTAGATGACAAGGTAATAAAGAATAATGAGATGTGATCATGGGAAATAGCCACCATGAGCAGCAGCCACCAAGGCACATAAACACTGTGGAATTGACTCTGCTATCAGCATGTGGGTTTCTGGGGTGAGAAATTAAACCAAACTCAGTCCAGCTTCTTGTTTACTCTGTGTAAATCTACTCACTGTCAGGAATCCTCAGGCCAGTGTTGCCACCACTTGTTCTGTCTGTGACAGCAGGCAGACGGTCTCCCTATGGGTAGGGAGCCTCAGAGTTCTGCAGAGACTGGGGTATAGGTAGAAGATGAAAAAATATCCTTTCTGAATCAACTCTTTGCCTGTCTGAGAAAATCCCTACATTTCCTACCCACACTTTCTCTGCTCTAGGACCTAAGCCTTGGAGAGTTCCCCCCAATTCATTGACAAGCTCCCCTACACTAGAGTCCTTTTGTAGTGGGCATTGGGATGCACCACCCAGATTTCTCTTTAGGACTGGTGAACTTGTTCCCTCAAGCTGCTGGGGATTTGCTGGCAGACAGACTTCTCCAGGAAGTGCCTTAGCTGAAGAGAGATGCCTCACTCAAGGTCACACCCCGCTCCCCTTCCTGGAGCAGCCCACATCCAATGAGGTATACTCGTCTAGCACCCTCACCCTACTTTCAAAGTTCCCTGTGGGATCAGCAGATACCTTTGCTGAGACTGCTTTGCAGCCCAACTTCTCTGTCTGCACAAATTGTTTATCATTTTCCTTCTGTTCCAAAGGTGTTAATCCCAAGACCACTCCTAATAAATGTCCTTCATGGAAGTTTCCATCTCTGTGTTGGCTTCTGGGAAACTCAGCCTGTGACACCAATCCCACATGAAATATTTATGTGCTACTCCCTGGGTCCCTTGTTTGATAAACATTATCTAGCAATAACATGGGGATAAGGTCACAACTCAAAATAGGCTAGCTTACAGCTTTGCAGCTTGTTTTGTGTCACTTCTTTTTTTCTGATTCTCACGAGCCCTGTCACACTACAACTCCTATTTCTAGGTGTGGAAGACAGAATAATGGCCCCCAAAGAGGACTGCATCCTAATCCCCAGAACCTCTGTATATGTTAATTACATGGCATGGGGAAATTAGGATTGCAGATAGAATTAAGGTTGATAATCAAGTGATCTTAAAATAGGAAGATTATACTGAATTTAACAGGCTCAGTGTAATCACAAGGATCCTTAGACGTGGAAGAGGGAGGCAGAAGAGAATCAGAGTGAGATGTGACTATGGAAGAGAATCAGGGAGATGTGAAAAGTACTCACTCACCAGATGGAAGAAGGGGTCATAAACCAAGGAATAAATGTGGCCTCCAGAAAGTGTGAAAGGCAAGGAAATGGATTCTTCCCTAGAGCCTCCAGAAAGAAGTGCAGCCCTGCCAACACCTTTATTCTAGCCCATGTCAGAGTTCTAGCCTGAAAAACTGTAAAATAATACATTTATGTTGTTTTGAGCCATTTAATATGTAGTAACTCATTACAGCAGCAATAGGAGACTAAGACACTGGGCAAATCTACTTCCTTCCCAAAGGCTCACTTATAGGTGAGGCTGCAGCAGGAATAGTGAGGAGGAAGCAGTTGGAACAGAACAACCTCTCACATGAATAACCCTTGGCTCTCCTGTGTTGATGCTACCATGAAAGAAGAAAGCATCTAATATTTCTCTATAATCTACCTCTTTAAAGTGAAATAATAAATCTGAGAATTTTAGCAGTGGAAAAAAGGATAAAGTTCATCTTTATCAATGACTTTCAAGCTTTCATTTAGCAGAGGAACATTTTTTAAAAATAGGGAATCACAGACATACAGTATCTAAGACATAAAAGTGGAGCTATCCTGATTGAAGCCCAAGGCCCATGATCTTTCGCCTCCCCTGAGGAACTCTAACTTTCGCTTCCCATAAGCAACTGAGGATGAAGGGCAAAAACCATCCACCTAGGACACTTGGCTCCTGGGCTGGTTAACAGTAAAACAAAAATTAGAACTCAAGTCTCTACCTCAGCCCAGTGCCTAGGCAGAGATTGACTATAGACTGTTCTCAGAACACTCGTGTGACAGGCTTCTCTGGTCAATGAGATTTATGCAGCATCACAGGACATCTGTGAATTTCCTATGGACAGATCTACACCTCTTCTTACATGTTTCTTGTGGATGTTTCACTTTGTTATACACTGGATCTTCACACCTAGAGCCAGTCCCACTGGAGATGTGAAATAAGCAGCTTACTACATGATGTGACTGTGTGACAACACAGTCATCACCTGACTCCAAAGCCCTCCCCCAGCAGTCCGCCAAGATGCCTGACACTCTACCATTAGAGTCACTAAGGTATTGCCTCCAAAAGCTTCCCTTCAAAATTTAAATACATTTCATTGATTGCAAGGCTCACACTGTATCATTTCTAAATATCAGGGCCTAGCAAATCTCTGGATTCTTTTTTTTTTTTAATGGTACATAAATGAATGTAGCATCTTGCAATCAATGTCATTTTAGATTTGAAGAAATATGGTATGTGACTTGGGCGAATGATAAATAAATTAACCCATTAGCACCTTTGAAGGCTGAAGCAGATCAGAGTGCTCAAAGAATGGAGATAGGAGTGTGTGTGCATGTGTGAGTGTGTATGTGTGCAAGGTGCAGCCTCCGCACTAGGAGGGATCTGAGAAGACAAGAACAAGCACAACAGGGAAGGGAGGGAGACATGGGAAAGGTTTCTTGGGCTGTGTGGAGTTTATATTCTGACATAGAAATTGAATAAATTAAGATCCTCATTTGGAGACATGGGAAGAGGTTTTTTGGATTGTGTAAAGTTTATATTCTGACATAAGAAATTGAATAAATTAAGATCCTCATTTGTTCTTGGCAGCAAATGAGATTCCAAAATGGTTGCTAGAGTTATGTTACAATGACATTCCTTATTTCAGAGTCTATAATCAAGCAAATCAAGTTAATCAAGTAAATATAAAATATATAGTTTTAAATGTAACTCATTCATTCTACCAAATGGACATACTCATCATTTCTCTGTACTCGCTAAAAATCAGATGGTAGCTAACATGAGCCTTAAAGAGTAACAGTTGGTCAACTAGACTTTTGTTTGTCCTTCCAGTTCATTTGGCTAAATGAACTATTAATTCATTTTACCAGCATCTTCTGACTTAATCAAAGGTCAGCAGCCCAAAGGTATTTGCCAATCCTAGGATGACATTTAAGGTCTAAAAAATAAAAATATACTTTTGAAATACAGACATGCATTCATTAACTAATAATTATGATGAAGACAAGAGTTTATTATTTAAACAATTTTGTTTGAGAACAGAAGGAGAAACCAAAATTGCAATCCAGGTACTTGTTATTTCGTCTTCCCTGCTGCAAAAATTAGCTATCACTTGGTGTCCAGCCAAGGCCATGAAGTCCCACTTTGCTTGCCTTTCATTATAAATTTGGAGATGTGCTCCTCTGGAAAACAAATTGGCACTAACATATAATAAAATTCTCTGCAAAAGGACAACAGACCTTTACAAATCACACAGAGGAAAAACAACAGTTTTCTGCTAAAAAAAAAAAATTCATCATGTCACTGTCTGCAATTCACCAATATGGGTGCAAATGCTTGGAATATTTTTATGTTTGGCAGAAAAGATAAAGGTCTAAAGAAGAAATATCACTGATGGCTTAACTGAACAGAACATAATGAACTGAAAATCTCTCAATTTTAGCAGCTCCCTCTTCAGCCCTTAGAGCACTCCCAGTAGTGGTGCAAACTCTGTACTTAGGTTATCCTGCAGAAGCTACTGGCATTTAGCAAAGTGTTAGCTGATCTGAGGGAAGGCACAGGGAGATACAGAGATGCAGAAGTTGACCACTGAATGCAGCCCTAAGTGAGCAAATGGACGGAGAGAGCTCAAAATCTTGCAAACAGGTACCATTTGTGAAATCAGTTCCCCTTGTTTCAAACTCACTAATGGTGAGTTCCTGTATGCTGAGTTTCTGCAGAACATAGCCCATCTGGTTAGAAAAATGCCTACACCATAATTCAGCAGACATTTTCTGAAAACATACCATGTGCAAGGCATTGAATGGGGCACCATGGAGGATACATATTGACATTGTAGAGCATACCTGCCCCCAGGGAGCTCACCATCCATGGTAGAGACAGAAATACCACAATAGAAAGATGAGCAGGGCAACAGTGCTGTCACCCAACCACAAAGGATAATGGGTGTGATGGGAGTCACAGAAGAGGGAGAGTTGCATCCTGATGCTGGATGGTGGGAAGAATGGAGATGATGTTCAGTCCACATCTTAACAGAAGAGTAGAATTTTAACAGGGAATGATGAAGAAAGTTCATTTAGGGCAGAAGGCACAGTATGAACAAAAGAGATGATTGCAGGAAAATGCAGGGGTGTTTAGAGCAAGGGTGAGTTACTTGGGGTGATGGTGATGGAAAAAAAGAGGCTGGATTGTACTAGTTTGCCCAGATGTTGTCTGGCAGGACTGAGGAAACTGGGAGGCTGGGGGCAGGGGCATATCCTATCAGGTCACACCATGTGTCTTTGCCACCAATCCATCCTTCACAGGCTCAGAAGAGGGAGGAGTAAATGACTGTGATAACCTGATTTTCTAGCTATTACAGGAATCACTGCCCTGCACATGGTCTGACCTCATGTCTTAGCCTTCATCTACAGAAACTAAGGCTTTATTGTAGTCTAGCAGCCACCGCAACAAGCTCACTTAGAATCAAAACACCCCCTGGGATACCAGCCAAAGGGAGCAATGAGGGCAGAGCCAACTAAGTGATGCTCATCCACCCTTCAACTTGGAGTTGAATTCACAGAGGTAAGCCCCATATTACATTTAGAACATTTTCAACACCCCAAAAAGAAATTCTATGCCTCTTACCCCCTCAGTTCTATCTACCACCTCCTCAACCCTAGGAAACCACTAGATCTACTTTCTGTCTATAAAAATCTTTGGAGATTTGTCTATTCTGAGCATCCCATGTAAGTGGGATCATGCAATAACACCTTTTGCATCTGGTTTGTTTCACTTCACAGAATGCTTTCAAGGTTTATCCATGCTGCAGCATCTAGCAGTATTTTATTCCTTTTTCATGGCCAAATAATATTTCACTATGGATACATCTCATTTTATTAATCCATTCATCAGTTGATGGATATTTGGGTTGTTTTGCTTTTTGGTCATTATGAATAATTCTGCTATGAACACTTATGTACAAGTTTTGTGTGGACATATGTTTTCAATTATCTTGGGTGCATATATATGAAAGTGGAATTGCTGGGTCTTTTCTTCTCCATTCCCATTTCTTCCAGCACTTAACATGCATATCTATTAAACGAATAAATATCTGTTGAATAAATGAATAAAAGCATCTCATCTTCTTAGAAGACTTTTTGGCAGTTAACTACAAAACACACCAACATTAACAATTACAATTGGCAGTTAAGCCTTGTCACAGTTCGCTTTGTGGCTTATTTAGGTTGAGGTAAGCTGGGGACTCCTCTCACCTGCCTGATCCTTCTTTTGGAGCTGAGGAAGCTGGGGTGGGTGAGCAGAGTGAGCATCGACCTCCCCAAATCACCCAGGAAGACAGAGGCTTGTCTCAACTCTGGCAGGTTCTCAGAGCAGCAAAGGCCCCAGAATCTGGCTGACTCACTCCAGAAGACAGAGCTGCCAGGAGCCTAGTCAGCCACGATGAGGCTTCACAAGGATGGCACCTCCATGCTGGGCTGTGGGATGAGGACAAGAAGGGACAGGGGCTGCATTCCCACCTACCCACCAATCTAAAGATGCTCAGGGCCTGGTGTGTGTGTATGTGGGGAGGTAGGGGTGGTGGCCTAGGACACATGCAACTGTGTGCACTTAGTATTCCTATGAGTATGCTGCTGCCCGCAACCCAAGGGTTATTATCAGTCATAAAGGGACACATGAAGACTTGGAATTCTTATCCAGACAGCAGATGCCACAGTGAGGCCTCAGCCCATACCTCGTGCACCCACCACACTCCTGCCCAGCCAGCACCGGGCTGCTCAGCAGGACAGCACAAGCACCGGACAAACTGCTTTGGCAGCTGTAACCCAGATTTATTCAGGGCAATGGGCAGCTAGGCAGGTTCCCTCCCAGCTGGTGCTGGGTAGGGCCATGCCCTTCCATGGGCATCCCTATGGCATGCCAGGCTGGGTCAGGCTCCTCACAGATGGTCTGGCAACACATACTCTGACCCAGCACACAGCTTCTGGGGTTCATTGGTCCAAGCAGAGCTACAACAAGCGGCTTGGATTTCTAGGGAAGGAGCAGAAGGAAACTCCTCCTGCCACCCCTTGCCACCCCCTTTCCTCCTCCTATTGACTTTCCATCTGCCCTTCGAGACCCAGCTGCCCACACACAGCTCCTGCCTCCTGTCATTGTGGGGCCCACATGGACGCCCCCTCCTTCCTGTGCTCTCTCATAGTTTGATGGGCTATTTTCTCTCCAGCAAGACTAAAATCCTTAAGGCAAAGAATAGTTCTTCTTCCATAACAGCTTTTTTGAGACCTTCAGAACAGAGTCCCCAATGCAGAAATCAACAAAAACATTTTCTCAGCCTCATCAAGCCGTTTTCATGTCTGATAGCCATACCCACTGGCCTGGCTCTTACTCAACGCCTCGATGGTTCATTCAGCATGTAGCCACTATTTCATGCCTAAATAATATTTAAAAACAGTCATGTTTTTAAGATGCCAAAAGGAGCACATGTTCAAGAGAGAAAATACAAAAACATTAAAAAAAAAACTACCCGTCACCCCACATGCAGAAGTAACTCCTGTAAAATGTTGGTGTGTATGTTCCTCTTATTTTTCTACTTGTGTTTATTACTTTTTTCAAAATTGTGATTCAAATGTGCATGCTGTTTTACAACAAACATTATGAATATATCATAGTGGTATTTGATTGGATTTTTTTGCAATTTTAATGGTTATGTAATATTCTATCACATGGATGTCATGTGTTTTATTTAATCAGTGTTTAATTGTTCCTTATATTGGTAGCTTTCCATTTCAAAATTTATAAATAATGCCATGATGAATAATCTTATACAGAAATACTTTTGCACACCTCTGAGTATCCTTTTAGGGTACTATGGGATCAAAAATTATAAACTTCTTCAAATTTTTTTTAATTTCCTTTAAAATAGAGACAGGGTATCATTATGTTACCCAGGCTGGTCTCAATCTCCTGGCCTTAAGCGATCCTCCCACCTCAGACTCCCAAAGTGCTAGGACTATAGGCGTGAGCCACTATTCCTGGCCAAACATTTTTAAAGCTTCTTAAACTCATTGCCTAATTGCCCCTCAGATAAGTTATGGCAATTTACACTCCTACTGAATTTGCCTGCAACAGTTTGTAATAGGCATCTTCCGATTGGAATCCTCAAAATTAAGAGAGGACAAGGGCTGAGCAGGTCCAGTGATATCAAAAGGTGGAGTAAGAAAAAGTAATACCCAGGCACAATGCTACGCAGAATGGAGAGCTATGTGTTCACAAAAATACCTATATTCGTCAAGAAAATGTTACACCATCCCACACACTCTCTACCCCCAGTGTCCTCTGCTGTAAGGAGGCAGGCAAATATATAACACATTTTAGAAAGTATTCCTTCCAAAGCCAGCATAAAAGCAAGCGTCCTTTCAGTGGCAGAGCGAGGAGGAATCTTGGTGTCAGGAATCCTGAGTCTCAAGGCCCAACTTGTCTGCCATTCCCACAGAAACATACCCATCGGGTGCCTTCAGCCTGACCCTTGGTTTCCCCATCCAAAAGTTACAAAGATTATGAGAGCTACACAGTGGGATTATGTGAGCGTCAAACATGATCAAGTAGGCCAAAATACTTTGTAAACAGTCAAACGCTGACCTTATTGCTAAGACTGGATGCTTGAAGGTGTAAGCACTGTTCACTTGAGAGAAAGCAGTTCTTCCCTGGAGACACTGGAAGGACAGAGCACTGCTGCAGTATCCCCACAGCACCTAAGAATACAGGAGAGTCGCTATCAACGACTCTTTTCCACATTGCAGAGGCTGAATAAGAACTAGTTCCTGTAAGTCACAGGAGGAGAAAGAAAAGACCTTTGCCTATTTAAATTCCGGCCCACAAGGTTCTGCTTTAGACATGGCCAATTCAAGGCTTTTCTTGGTCCTTCATGTCATGGGGATTTAACTGCTCTACATTTGCAGGAAGCTTAATTGGCTCCGTTGCTAGAGGATCTGCTCCTACCATTTTCCTTTGCGTTCGTGGCAGGCCTCAGAGGAAAAGCTGGAAATAATAATGTTGCAAGGTGAAATGAGGTGATGTGCTGGAAATTGCTTGGAAGAGTATAAAATACTAGGCAAAGGTAAGGTCTGATTGTCACCCCTGGTGTGGAAGCACTGGCTATGCAGGAGAGTCTGGATAGCATAGTCAGGTGAATTCCAGTGCCAGATCCACGTGGTATTGAGTCCTGGCTCTGTCCCCTACAAAGTGCACGACAATGGGCACAGTATTTTACCCACAAACCCTTGTTTCCTCCTCTTTCCAGCACCTTCAGCTCCCTGAACTTGTCTTTGTTCATGTATTTGCTGACTGCCTTCTTCCACAGAAGCATGCTCCAGGAGGCAGGGAGATTTTCAGCCTTGTTGACTGGAAGATCCCAAGGCAAGGAAGAGCGCCTGCCTCCAAAATTACTTGTCAAACAAATGAGTGCCTCTGGCACTCCCTTAGGACACTGTTTCCAGGAATTCTGTTTTATCCCTCCAACCACTTCAAGGACTCAGCTTGATATCTAGAATAAGGGTGACAAGTTAGGGTTGTCGGTGAGTGATAAGAGGATGGGCAAGGAGGGGGCGCCACTGGAAAAATAATTAACCTACATGAGCTCACAGCAACTTCCTTCAGGAAACTTGACCCACTCCTTTTTTCAAAAAAAATAGCCACTAAAGGGATTGTGATTTTAGCATGGAGTCTTTGTGGGCAATAATCATTCCTAAAAGAGAGTGTTAATTTTAGATTGAAAAACACTCCTTGCTTTTGAAGAACATATACTCAATAAACATAATGTTTCCACTAAAAAAAAAAAAAGATGAAGAGACTAACTCCAAACCAGAAAAGCTTAATTCTTCAAGTGTATATGGCCCCATACAGGCCAAGGCAGTCTCTCTGCCAGGATAGCAGTTCCCACTTCATGCCTCCCTCCCTCTCTGCACCTCTGGAGAAAAGGCAGCTGGCTGTGGCCAGGCAGGGTGCAAGGAAGCCAGCCTCTCCTGGTAGAAATTTGTGGGGGCTACAAGTGCTGAGTCAGACCTGGGCTCTGCATCCAGGCCGGGACCTCACACTCACCAGCAGCTGTCAGGCATAGGGATCCGCTCGGGACCAGTTCTGCTCTGCATCTACATTCCTAGCAACATATGTTGAGTGAATGATGGAGGAGAAGCCAGCTTGAATTAATGAGTGAATGAACGAATGGATGTGTGTTGAGGATGTGTCTGATGTGCCAAGTACTGTAGCAGGCACTGTCACCTACTTCATCATCTGCACAGCAATTCTGTGAAGTGGATGATCATGCCTATTCAAGGTCAGATAACTCAGGCAGTTTGCCAAAGAACTAACCCAGGACTCAACCCATGGTTTGGACCTACCAGATAGCTGATAAAAGCTCAATTTTGGGCTTACTGCATGAGGAGTTCATAAGTACTTTAATCCTTTCTTTCTTTTCCTTCCTTCCTTCCTTTCTTCCTTCCTTCCTTTTCTTCTTTCCTTCCTTCCTTCCCTCCCTCCCTCCCTCCTTTCTTTCTTTCTTTCTTTTTCTTTCTTTCTTTCTTTCTTTTTCTTTCTTTCTTTCTTTTTCTTTCTTTCTTCCTTTCTTCCTTTCTCCTTCCTTCCTTCCTTCCTTCCTTCCTTCCTTCCTTCCTTCCTTCCTTCCTTCCCTCCTTCCTTTCTTTTGAGACAGAGTCTTGCTCTGTCACCCAGACTGGAGTGCACTAGTGTGATCATGGCTTACTGCAGCCTCGGCCTTCCAGACTCAGGCAGCCCTTCCACCTCAGCCTCCCAAGTAGCTAGAAATATAGGCAGGGCGTGCACTACCACTCCCAACTAATTTTTTTTTTTTTATAGAGATGAGGGGTCTCACCATGTTGCCCAAGCTGGTCTCAAACCCTGGGCTCAAGCAATCCTCCCATCTCAGCCTTCCAAAGTGCTGGGATTTTAGGCATGAGCCACTGCACAGAGCCTTTTTTTTTTTTTTTTTTTTCCCAAAATGGTTGTAGGAAAGGAAGAGTGTCAGCACTATTATCTGAACCTAGAGAGGGTCTCTTGGCACTGTGCATGTGCTATGGGATCTACAGTGAAAAAACGTGAGAGAGATAGTTACTGTATTAAACAAAAGAGTTGGGATCCATAAGATCTTGAAGGTTTGAAGGAGGAGCTGGAATTAAAGTAATGCCCCACCCCCAATTTTTTCAATTACAAAAATCAAACCAATTCACTTAAAGTCCTGTCAGAGTCATTAACCCAACTCTATAAGGAGGGAGGAGGAGAGCTTGCAAGAATCAGCAGTGATTCTTGTCATTAATTGGCTATGTCATAGCACTTACCCTGTGGTAGTCTAATTATCAGAGGGAGGGGCAGGGGCAGGAAAGGACTGAGTACAAGATCAAGGTTAATGTAGCTGTAGGGTAGTCCTCAAGGCCAGTAGGCCAAACTACAGCATTTGGCAGGTGCCTGAGGAAATTATAGGAGTTACATGGTCATTGCAGGTTCTATCTTGTTGTGTCATTGCAGGTTCTATCTTGTTGTTCCCATCTTATAAAGATGTAGTGAGGATTAGGTGAAATAATATATTAAGAACTTAATGATGCATGGTACATAATACTTAATAAATATTAGTCATTGCTATTTTTTCTAAGTCTTCCATGTTATAAATTTCTATGATGTGTATTTTTATTTACATGAAGTATTTTCCTCTTCAGGTTTATTTTCTTTAGCTAAATTTTCAAAAGTGAGATACCTGAATGAAAGGGTGCAGGCACCCTTAGATCTCGTGATAGTTCATACATATTACCAAATTGCTTTCCTAAATCATTAAATGATATATGCCATGACCAGCCACAAGGGAACCATCACTAGCACTGGGTTTTTTTTTTTTCTTCTTTCTTTTTTGAGATAGAGTCTTGTTCTGTCGCCCAGGCTGGAGTGCAACGAATGCAACCCTCCACCTCCCTGGTTCAAGCAATTCTCCTGCCTCAGTGCCCTGAGTAGCTGGGATTACAGGCGTATGCCACCACACCCAGCAAATTTTTATATTTTTAATAGAGACAGGGTTTCGCCATGTTAGCCAGGCTGGTCTCGAGTTCCTGACCTCAGGTCATTCACCCGACTCAGCCTCTCAAAGTGCAAGGGTTACAGGCATGAGCCACCATGCCCGGCCACACTGGGTATGAGTATTGATTTGTATTTATAATAATTGGATTGATTTTTAGGGTTGATCCTTCTACAAATACCCATCCAGAGAAACAGCGGACTGGGTTTAGCTGGATACAGGGCAGGGCCAACCAACCAACTAGAATGAAACCAAAGGCAGGAAAGGGCCTCTCAGGTCAGGGAAGACTGATAAGAAAACTAGCAAGGATATGACCATTCTCAGGCGCTCACAGCAGGAAGGAGTGGAGCCATAAAATGCACATTGACCCCCCCACCAAAAATGCTGCAGATAAACCCAGATAAGATGAGAGACCTCTGAGGCCTGAATAGCTTGTTCAAGGAAGAAAGAAAGGACCAGTGGCAGGCAAGAATAGCTCACAGAAGCCCAGCCCATGTTACCTGGCAACGTATGGAAGGAAGGGTCCCCAAATAATAACTTTCTGCAGAGAAATAAGAAGAAAAAACCTGTTGGGAAACTCAGAACACAATACCTTATAAGGACTTCTGGTCACCAGAACTTAGTACTTTTCTGTTGTTTAAGCCACTCAGTTTGTGGAACTTTGGTAGGTGGCCCCAGCAGACAATGCAAAGGTCCTCCTGGATCTAGCCTCCCTTCATTCCTCTCCTCAGCTCTCAGTATCCCCCCTCATTCACCCTCCTAGCACAGCCAACCTCCTCCTATCGCATGGAGACACTAGGCACACTTCCACTTTGGGCACTTTGCAGGGCTGTTCCCTCTGCCTTGAACTTCCTTCTCCCCAAATCTGCCTGACTCCCTCCTATGCCTCCTTCAGATCTTTACATCAATGTCACCTTCTTTTTTTTATTTTTATTTTTTTGAGAAGGAGTCTTGCTCTGTCGCCCAGGCTGGAGTGCAGTGGCCGGATCTCAGCTCACTGCAAGCTCCGCCTCCCGGGTCTACACCATTCTCCTGCCTCAGCCTCCTGAGTAGCCGGGACTACAGGCGCCCGCCACCTCGCCCGGCTAGTTTTTTTTTGTATTTTTTTAGTAGAGACGGGGTTTCACCGGGTTAGCCAGGATGGTCTCGATCTCCTGACCTCGTCATCCATCTGTCTCGGCCTCCCAAAGTGATGGGATTACAGGCTTGAGCCACCGCGCCCGGCCAATGTCACCTTCTTAATAAGGCTTTTCTTGACTACTTTGTTAAATATTGGACCTTCCCTACTACTCCCGCTTTCTGGTTCCTCTTACCCTGCTCTGTTCTTTTTCCTGATAGCCCCAGTCCCTCTGACGTACTATACTATTACACTCTCCTTGTTTATCACCTTAAATTGTTTCTTGTCTGTCTCCCTGCATTGGAAGTTGCATGCCATGATGCCAGCAATTTTGTCTGTTTTGATCACTGATTCCTCTCAAGTGTCTTGCACAGTGTTTGACACATAAAAGGCACTCAATAACTGATGAACAAATGAATGGTCTTGAGTGGCTGATGTGTCTGGTGTGTGTGTGTGTGTGATTTCAGTGCTTACTCTATGTCTACCCCACGCTAAGCACTGCTTGAATGCCTGTGGAAACCTCTTAACAACCCTATGGGGTAACAATGATTATCTTCATCTTACATAAACAAGGAAACCAAGACTTACAGAGACTAAGAACCTTGCCTATGCTTCTTCTGTAAGTCGGCACATCAGAGTCCATATTCACACTCCAGGCTTTTTGATCCCAATGCCACACTGGCTTCTTGCTGGGCATTGGCAGGGGCTCTGTTCAGGAGAATGCCCCATGTCCCGTTTCCTAGGGATCAGGGTAGTAGCCCAGGGCAGCTGCAGCCCAAGGCAAGTGTTTCTAGAGTGGCCCTGAGCCACAGCTGGCCACCACCCAGCTGGTAATGGCTCAGGCTTCCAGGCTTGGCTCACTGATGATCAGCAGGGTCCAGATCACCCTGGATCTGCCACTCACACGTGTGCCTGAGAGGGTGAGAGAAAGGGAAGATGAGAGAGGGCAGTAAATGAGGGCAGGGAGCAGCAGGCTATTGAAATTCTAGACTCACTAGGAGCCAAGTGGGCCGGGAGGCTGGTATTACTGGCTGTGCTCAGCGGGCACCCAGTGGGCAGAAATCCCATTGCCCAGTTCTCCTGGGGCGGGGGTTGAAGGGCAGACTATAACTCTGTAGTTGTATTGTGATGGCGAAGGAGGAAACAAGAGCAGCTGATCCGGCCTGGATCAGGAGTGCCCACGTGCAAACAGACAGGCCTTTGTGTCCTGGGCCCAGACAACAGGCTGCATTCTTCCCCCACCTCGGTGACGTCCTTCACGAACATGTCCTCAGAGTGCGTTTTCAAAGGATTAATCAGCTACGGATCAGATGACATGGCATTCCCTCTGTTACCCACTCTTGGCCGTAGCTGTGCCTTCACTTGTCTCTGAGCAGAGAGTTGGGGGCCAGCCCCAGCCCTGCTCTTGGGATGCTTACAGTGGTCCCCAGGTAGCTGCAGGCCTCAGAGATCTCAGCTGTCAGAATCTCAGAACACAGGGGCTGAAAGGGCCCAAGAGCAAGTCTGACCCCTGCTTTTTATTGGAGAGGTGGTGGAGTAAGCGATAGGGCCATCACTGGGACCCAGGGGTCCTGCCCCTGACAGCAGTGTCCTTTCTGGTAGGAGCGTTAAGCTGCCCCAGAGTCTGACAGTTACATCAGCCCCCACCAAAGGACCTAAATCACCTCCCGGAGAAGCCTGAGGGAGATGGCTTCTTGGTGAAGGTAGACTTAATTCTCACTAGGCTTAATTCTGGCTGGATTCCAAAGCAAATGGCTTTCCTTGCCCAAGCCAAATGCAGGAGACAGGAAGCACCCAAGGATGTTTATTGCTGTCTGGCTTAACCACACTGTGGGACCCCTGAATGATCAGTTACCTTGTGAAATGCTTCTTTCTCTAGATGGACAAAAACATCCCCTGGATACTAAAATGATCATCTTCCCTGGCTTTTGGGGATCATGCTCTCAGAAATTAGAAGACTTGGGTTCTACTTCAGGTATGGCAACTTCAGACTGCAAGATTATAGAAAAGGAGCTCTCCTAACCCCTGATAACCACTGATCTGTTCTCCATCTCCACAATTTTATTTTATTTTTTCAAGAATGTCCTACACATGGAATAATTGAGTATATAATCTTTTTTTACCTTAAACTTTTAATTTTGAGATAAATGTAGGTTATGCAGTGGTAAAGAATAATACAGAGATTCTATGTGCACTTTATCCAATTTCCCTTAATGATATTATCTTGCAAAACTATAAAGTCGAGATACAGAATATTTCCAACAGCACAAGGATTCCACATTGTCCTTTTATTCCCACACTCACTTCCTTTCCACCCCCACCGACTCCTTAATCCCTGGCAATCACTAATCTATTCTCCATTTCTAAAGTTTTGTCATTTCAAGAATGCTATATTTAAGGAATCATACTGTATGAAACCTTTTGTGATAGGATTTTTTCACTCAGCATAATTCTCTGGAAATGCATCTACATTATTGTGTGTATACCTGCTAAGTATTATTCTACAGTGTGGATGTCCCACAGTTTGTTTAACCACTCACTCACTGAAAGATATCCGGGCTGTTTTCAGGTTTTGGCTCTATGAATAAAGCTATTATAAACATCAGTCTACAGGATTTTGTGTGGGGAAAAGAAAGAGATCAGCTTGTTACCGTGTCTATATAGAAGGAAGTAGACATAAGAGACTCCATTTAGTTCTGTATTTGAGATGCTGTTAATCTGTGACCCTACCCCCAACACTTTGTCCTTGCAAGAGACATGTGCGAAGGTGATTTAAGGTTAAAAGGATATTGGGCTGTGCAGGATGTGTCTTTGTTAAACAAGTACCTGAAAGAAGCTTGATGGTTAAAAATCCTGCCCCTCCCTGGGATTGGAACATCTCCGGGTAATACCCATTGTGTGTCTTGTTTACTGAGTAAGGAGAAAACGCCTTTAGGAATAAGGTGGGACTTGCTGGAGCATTAGGAATAAGGTGGGACTTGCTGGAGCAATACTGCTAAAAGGTTTATGGAGATGTCGCATATACATCTCAAGGCACAGCATTTTCCTTTAAACTTATTCATGTTACAAGGATTTTTTCATATGTCTTACTGCCGATTTCCTCCCTACAATAATCCTATTGTCCAGCCGCTCCCTTATCCTTTTAATGATAAAGATAATTCTCAATAAATACTAAGGGAACTCAGAGGCCGGTGCCGGCGTCGGTCCTCTGGAAGCACAGCGCCGGTCCCCCTGGGTCCCGCTTTTCTTTCCCTATACTTTGTCTCTGTGTATTATTTCCTTTTCTCAAGTCTCTCGTCCCACCTAACGAGAAGCACCCACAGGTGTGGAGGGGCAGGCCACCCCTTCAATTTTGTATGAACATTTGTCTTCATTTCTCTGGGATAATTGCCCAGGAGTGTAATTGCTGGGTCATATGGTAGTTACATGTTTAATTTTTAAAGAAACTGACAAATCATTTTCAGATTGGCTGTAACAGTTTTAATTTCCTGCCAGAAATATGTGAGTAGTCCAGTTTCTCTCCATCATCATCAGCATTTAATGTTATCACGATCTGTTTTTAGCCATTCTGATAGGTGTGCGGTGATAACATTGTCATCTTAATTTTCTTTTCCCTAATGGCTGATGATGTTGAACAACTTTAGATGTGCTATTTGCCATTTGTATATCTTCTTCAGTGAAATGTCTATTTATGTCTTTTGCTCATGATCTAATTGGATTATTTGCTTTTTTACTGTTGAGTTTTTAGAGTTCTTTGTACATTCTAGATACTAGTCCTTTACTGCATATGTGATTTGCAAATATTTTCCTCCATTCTGTAGCTTATCTTTTCATCATTTTAACAGGAGTTCTTATAGAACAAAAATTTTGAATTTTCATTAAGTCCAATTTATCATGTTTTCTTTCATGATTATGTTTTTTGTATTAAGTCTGAAAACTCTTTGCCTAGCTGTAGACCTCAAAGATTTTCTCCTAGTTTTAGGGTAAAAGTTTTATATTTTTGTGTTTTACATTTAAGTCCATGATCCATTTTGAGTTAACTTTTGCTTGAGGGTGTGAGACTTAGGCCAATATTGGTTATTTAGTTGGTTGGTTGGTTGATTGATTGATTATTGCCCATAGGTGTCCATGGGTGCCAGCATCATTTGTTGAAAATGCTTTCCTTTCTCTATGCAGTTGCTCTTGACTCTTGTTAAAAGTCAGTTGGGCATAAAATGTCCAGAATAGGCACATTTATTGAGGCAGAAAATAGACGAGTGGTTGGTCTAGGGCTAGTAGGGGGAGTTGCGGAAAAGTATGGATCACTGATAAAGGGTACAAAGTTCTTTGGGGGTAATAAAAGTGGTTTAATATTGATTGTGGTGATGGTAGCACGACTCTGTGAATATATTAAAAACCATTGGGTTTTACATTTTAAGTAGATGAATTGTATGGTGTGTGAACTATATCTCAGTAAAGCTGTGACCAAAAGAAATCAGTCTGGCATATTTGAGTGGGTCTATTTCTGGGTTCTGTTTTCCATTCAGTTGGTCTGTGTGTCTATTACTTTGCCAGTACCACAAAGTCTTGATCACCGTAACCATACAGTAAGTCCTAAAATGTGACAGATGGTTTCCTTTCACTTTGTTCTTTTTTTCCAAAATATTTTAGCTAGTCTAGTTCCTTTGTCTTTTCACGTAGATCTTGGAATGATTCTATCCATATCTGCAAAAATCTTATCAGGATTTTGATAGGTACTGCCAGTCCTCTCTATCAATTGGTTTCACATCTGTAGATTCAACCAACCAAGGACCAAATATTAAAAAATAATAACAATAATAAAAATGCAACAAAAAACACAAATAAAAACCAAACAACATATCAACTATTTACATACATTTAATTGTATTAGGTATTATAAGTAATCTAAAGATGGTTTAAAGTATATGAGAGGCTGTGCTTAGGTTTTATGCAAATATCATGACTTTTTATTAAGGGACTTGAGCATCCAAGGATTTTGGTATGGAGGAGGGTGTCCTGGAGCCAATTCCCTGAAAATATCGAGAGATTACTTTTATTGCAATAAGTGTATATCAATTTGGGAGAAACTGACCTCTTTGTTAAATTTTCCAATTTATGTTTTGCAGGAGATGGGTTTTATGAACATATATATATATATACAGAAAATACATATATAAATTTTCCAATTCATGAACACGGCATGTCTCTGCATTTATTTAGATGTTGTTTGATTTCTTTCATCAATGTCATGTGATTTTCTGAATTTACGTTTTGTACGTTTTGTTAGATTTACCTAAGTATTTCTTTTTTTAAGGCTATTGTAAATGATACTGTATTTCTAGTTGTAGTGTTTAAGTCTTCACTGCTAGTATATAGATGTATGACTGATTTTTGTATGTTTGTCTCACACCTTGTTACATTGCTGAATTAACTGATTAGTTTTGGATGTTCTTTCTGTGGATGTCATGGAATTTCTACACAAATAAGCATTTCATCTTAAATAGAAACAGTTTTATTTATTCCTTTCTGATCTATATGCCTTTATTTCCTTTTCTTGCCTGATTAAACTGGCCAGAACTTCCAGCACTATGTTGAGTAAGAGTGGTGAGAGCACACATCCTTGTTTTGTTGCTGATATTAGAGACAAAGTATTCAGTCTTTACAATTAGGTATAATGATAGCTGCAAATGTTTCATAGATGCTTTTTATCAAGTTGAAGTTTCTTTCTATTATTGTTTTTCAAAAAAATTTCTTTTATCATGAATAGGCATTTAATTTTGTTGAATGCTTTTTCTTTTACATCAGTTGATATGATCATCTAATTTTTCTCCTTCTTTTTTAGTCTGTTAACATGGTGAATTACATTGATTGTGCCAGCCTTGTATCTCGGGAATAAACTCTTAATTGGTGACTTTTTGTATATTTGCTAAATTCTATTTAGCAATACAATAATTCTTTTATATATTGCTAAGTTCCATTTCCTATTTTCTTAGAAACTTTTGCATCTGTATTCATGAGAGATACTGTTCTGTAATATTCTTTTTTTGTACTGTCTTTGTCTGGTTTTGGTATGCAGGTAACACCAGCTTGATGAAATAAATTAGGACGGGTTCCTTCCTATTTTACTTTCCGGAAAAGATTTTGTAGAATTGAAGTAAATTCTGCTTTATTCTTTTTTATTCTCCAAAGACATCATTTGGGCCTGAAGATTTCTTTGTTAGGAATTTTTTCACTACCAATTAATTCAATTTATTTAGTAGCTTTGGGCTATGCAAATGATCTATTTCATATTGGGTGAGCTGTAGTAGTCTGTATTTTTTAATAGATCTGTCCATTTCATGTAACTTGTCAAATTTGTGTGTGTAGAGTTGTTCATACTTTTTTTATTAACCATCTGATGCCTCCATGGTCTGTAGTGATATGCCCTGTTTCATATCTGGTATTAATAATTTGTGTCTTCACTCCTTTTATCTTTGTCAGTCTTGCTAGAGAGGTTTGTTGATTTTATTGATCTTTCAAAGGATCAACTTTTTATTTCATTGATTTCCTCTACTGTTTTTCTGTTTTAAATTTCATTATTTCTGTGGTTAATTTTATGATTTTCTTCCTTCTGCTTGCTCTGGGCTTATTTTTTTCTTCTTCTTTATGTTCCTGAGACGGGAGCTTAGATTATTGGTTTGATACTTTCCTCCTTTTTCTAGAGTATGCTTTTAGCGCTGTAAATTTTACTCTCAGCACTGCTTTAGCTGTGTCCCACAAAAATTCTTGTTGCATTTTCATTTACACTTAGTTCAAGGTACTTTTTAATTTCCTCTGAGACTTTCTCTTTGATTTATGTATTATTTAGAAGTGTATTGTTTAGTTTCTAAGTGTTTGGTTATTTTTTCCATTTTCTTTCTGTTATTGATCACTAACTTGAGTTTATTGTAGTCAGGAGAACGCACTCTGTATGATTTCTTTTTTTTTTTTTTTTCTTTTCTTTTTTTTTTGAGACGGAGTCTCGCTCTGTCGCCCAGGCTGGAGTGCAGTGGCCGGATCTCAGCTCACTGCAAGCTCCGCCTCCCGGGTTCACGCCATTCTCCTGCCTCAGCCTCCCGAGTTGCTGGGACTACAGGCGCCGCCACGTCGCCCGGCTAGTTTTTTGTAGTTTTTAGTAGAGACGGGGTTTCACCGTGTTAGCCAGGATGGTCTCGATCTCCTGACCTCGTGATCCGCCCGTCTCGGCCTCCCAAAGTGCTGGGATTACAGGCTTGAGCCACCGCGCCCGGCCTGTATGATTTCTTTTAAATTTGTTGAAGTTTATTTTATGGCCCTGGACCTGATCTATTTTGGGATATGTTACACAGACAATTGAAAAAATTTATGTATATTCTGCTGTTGTTAGGCACAATATTCTATAAATGCTGATTAGATTTTTGTGTTTTTGTTTTGTCTGTTTGTTTTTTAGATGGAGTCTCGCTTTGTCACCCAGGCTGGTGTACAGTAGCACGATCTCGGCTCACTGCAACCTCCCCCTCTTGGGTTCAAGCGATTCTCCTGCCTTAGGCTCTTGAGTAGCTGGATTACAGGCGTCCACCACACCTGGCTATTTTTTGTATTTTTAGTAGAGGCAGAGTTTCATCATGTTGATCAGGCTGGTCTCAAACTCCTAACCTCAAGTAATCTACCCACCTCGGCCTCCCAAAGTGCTGGGATTACAGGCATGAGGCCCTGTGCCCAGCCGGTATCTCCTTATATAGCTTTTTCAATGGTTTATTTTGGTATTGTGTTATAGGTACATGTCATAGTCTACTGCTGCCATCACTTTTCTAAAAATTGTACTCTGTGACAGACCATCATTTTATCAGTACTTATGAAGTATAGAAACCTTAGCCTCTCTTTATGTCTTTTTATCCTCCCCTTATTATAATTTTCTTAAATGTTTCCTTTTCGCATTTAGAACCACCTCAGACAGTATTATAATTTTTGCTTCAATTACCAAACAAAATCTAAAATACTCAAGAGGAATCTTCACCCATATTTCTGCTTACCATTTTTTTGTTCTTCCTGCCATTCCAAGATTCCATCTTTTATCATTTCCTTTTGTTAGAAAACTTTCTCTAGCCATTCTGTTAGAGTAGGTCTGCTAGTGATAAATTTTCTTAGTTTGACTTTATGTTCACTGAGCATGTTTTCATTTCCCATTCATTTTGAGGATTTTTTCCTTGGATATAGGATTCTCAGTTAACTTCTTTCAACACTTGAAAACTGTTATGCCTCCTGTTATGCCTCAACACTTCCTTCTGCCTCCATGGTTTCTGATAAGAAATCCACTATTATTTGAATGATTTTCTCTTATGAGTAAAGTATTATTTTTCTCTTTGCTTTGAAGACTTTTTTCTTTGTTTTTAAAATTCTGAAGTTTGCTCAACATATGTCTTGACATAAGTTTCTTTGGTTTTATCCTATTTGGATAAAACTTTTAGAATCCGCTTTAAAAATCTATAGGGGTTTTGTGGTATTTTGCCAAATTTGGGAAATTTTCAACTATTGATTCTGTAAGTGCTTTTTCAGCTCTGCCCTTTATCTCCTCTTCACTTCAATGACAAAATGTTTTATTTTTTTGTTATGGTCCCACAAGTGCAGAGACTATTCATTTTTTTCTGTGTTTTTTCTCTCTGTTGTTCACATTGATGATAATTTGGGTAATTTCTCTATCTGCAGACTTGCTGATTTTTTCCTCTTTTTCCTTCATTTTCTTATTGAGCCCATTGAGCTTAATGCTTTCATTATAGTATTTTTTCATTCTAAAATTTTCATTTGGTTCTTCTTTACTACTTTCTGTTTTCATTTGTTTCTTTTTTTTTTTTTTTTTTTTGAGAGGGAGTCTCGCTCTGTCGCCTGGGCTGGAGTGCAGTGGCCGAATCTCAACTCACTGCAAGCTCCGCCTCCCAGGTTTATGCCATTCTCCTGCCTCAGCCTCCTGAGTAGCTGGGACTACAGGCGCCCGCCACCTCACCCGGCTAGTTTTTTGTATTTTTTAGTAGAGACGGGGTTTCACCGTGTTAGCTAGGATGGTCTCGATCTCCTGACCTCGTGATCCGCCCATCTCGGCCTCCCAAAGTGCTGGGATTACAGGCTTGAGCCACCGTACCCGGCCTATAATTGCTTTTTAATGATGGCTCCTTTAAAATCTTTGCTAGGTAATTCTAACATTTCTGTCATCTTGGTGTTGGCATCTGATGATCACTTTCTTTTTATTCAGTTTGAGATCTTCATGGTTCTTGGTATGATGAATAATTTTCTATTGAAACCTGGACATTTGGGGTATTAAGTTATGAGATTCAGGATCTTACTTAAGTTTTCTATTTTAGCGACTTTCTCTGACACTGCTGGGGCAGGAAAATGGGGGAGAGGCACTATTTTATTACAGCTAGGTGGAGATGGAAGACCAGGCTCTTCACCTGGCCTCCACTGACACCTGAGATTGGGGTTCTTTATCACTGCTGGGCCGGGGTGGGAGTTCTAACTCTCCACTGTGCCTCCACCGACAACCTCCTGGCTTGGTGGGGTAGGGTTGCTTCTTACTGATCTCCACATGGCCACCACAGGCACCAAGGGGGTGAATGGCCTCTTTACTCTGTAATGATGAAAAGCCCTGACTCTCTGTAAGTCCTGAGGCTACCCCAGTGGGGAGTAGGAGAGGCAACTTCTTACAGCCTGTTAAATGTTTAGGCTCCTGATTTGATCATTGCTGGTATGGAAGTTACAAGTTTTTTGTTTTTTTCACAACGGTTGTCAATAGTAAAGCAGTTAATTTCTAAAATGTTTCTGTTTGGTCAAGGTGCCCTTTCTTTGGTTGTCTGGCTAGAGAGAAAATACTTTTATTGGAGCTTTTTTAGTCTGCATTCATCAGCATTTCCAGATTGTCAGTTTCTTCAGCACCCATTTTTGGATATATAAGGCAAAAAGCAACAACACCATAAAACAAAAGAAACACCACAGGAAGTTCAACCCCTTGTTGTTCCTCAAATCCTAAGGTCACTAGCTGGTCTGCCTTCTTCTCTCAACCCTCAATTTTCCTTTTTTCCTTTTTCTTTTTTAACTTTTGTTTTAGGTTCGGGGTTGCATGTGAAGGTTTGTTACATAGGTGAACTCGTGTCACAGGGGTTTGTTGTAAAGATTACTTTTCATTGAGGTATTAAGCCCAATACCCAATAGTTACAATTTCTGCTCCTCCCACCTTCTACGCTCAAGTAGACCCCAGTGTTTGTTGCTCCCTTATTTGCATTCATAGGTTCTAATCACTTAGTTTTCACTTATAAATGAGAACATGTGACATTTGGTTTTTTGTCTTTGTGTTCCTGCATCAGTTTGCTAAGGATAATGGCCTCCAACTCATCCATGTTCCCACAAAAGAAACAATCTTGTCCTTTTTTATGGCATCATAGTATTCCATGGTGGATATGTATCACATTTTCTTTATCTAATCTGTCATTGATGGGCATTTAGGTTGATTCCATGTCTTTGCTATTGTGAATATTACTGCAATGAACATTTGCATGCATGAGTTTTTATGGTAGAATGCTTTATATTTCTCTGGGTATATACCCAGTAATGGGATTGCTGGGTTGAATGGTAGTTCTGCTTTTAGCTCTTCGAACCCCTCAGTTTTCTTATGCTTGTTTTATATATGATTTCTAGGCTACGTTTCTTGAAGAGTGGAGAAAAGCACATCTTTATCTTCCTGGAAACAGAGTCACAATGCAGCCTTTGAGACTGGCTTCTTGCACTCAGTATAATGCCTTTGAGATTCATCTATGTTGTTGCATGTATTAAGAGTTTATTCCTTTTTACTGCTGAGTAGTCCACTGTATATTCCAGTTTGTTTATGTGTGCATCTGTTGAAGGAAATTTTGATTGGTTCCAGTTTGGGAGACTATGAATAGAACTGCTATAAATATTTTTGTACAGGTTTTTTCAGGAACACAAATTTTCATTTCTCTAAAGTAAATATCCAGCAGCAGAATTACTGGGTTGTATAATAAATTTATGCTTAAACTTTATAAGAAACTGCTAAACTGTTTTCCAGAATGGCTACATCATTTTTCATTCCCACCAGCAGCATATGACATTTTCTGTTACTCCACATCCTTGCTCACATTTGGTATTTTTAGTGTTTTTATTTTATCCATATTAACAAATGCGCAATAGTATTTCATTGTGGTTTAACTTGCATTTCCCTAATAGCTAATTCTGTTTAACACTGTTTCATGTGCTTATTGCCATCTATACATCCTCTTTGGGGAAGTATCCATTTGAGTCTTTTGCCCTTTTTTTTCTTTTTTAGACAGAGTTCTCACTCTGTTGCCCAGGCTGGAGTGCAGTGGCGGGATCTCACTGTAACTTCTGCCTCTTAGCTTCAAGGGATTCTCCTGCCTCAGCCACCCCAGTAGCTGGGATTACAGGTGCGCATTACCACACCTGGTTAATTTTTGTATTTTTAGTAGAGACAGGGTTTCACCGTGTTGGCCAGGCTTGTCTCAAACTCCTGACCTCAGATGATCTGCCCACCTTGGTCTCCCGAAGTGCTGGGATTACCAGCGTGAGCTACCGCACCCAGTCAGTTTTCTGATTCTTGATCCTTTGTATGGACCTCTTTTTCTCTCCAAAAGATTATCGGTTTTGTTTTTTTTTTTCCACAGTGTTCTGAAATTCAACACAATAAAGTGTGTTGGTATGAGATTTTGTTCACTCATTGTAGGAAAGATCTATGTCTTCTTTCATTCTGAAGACATGTGCTTCAGTTTGGGGAAATATTCTTGCATTATATCTTATCATAGCCTCACCTCAGGTTTTACTCTTTTCTCTTGTAGAAACTCCGGTTAAGCTGATGTTGGTCCTCTTGAGCTGATTCTTTAAATTTCTTTTATTTCCCTCTGTTTTCATTTTCTTTGTCCTTTTGTTCACTTAAGTTCCTATGATATTTCCTTGATTTCATCCTCTAATCTTTCTAGTAAATTTTTAAAAAATTAATGTCATATTCTTAATTTGCAAGAGTTCTTCTCTCTATCCACTTGCTCTTGTTTCATGGCTGTAAAACCTCTGATTCGCCTGAAAAGCTGAATTAACTATTTCATATGTTCTATTTTGTTTTCTGTATTTTTTGTTTGTTTGTTTGTTTGTTTGTTTTTGTTTCTGTTTCTGTTTTGAGACAGGGTCTCACTCTGTCACCCAGGCTGGAGTGCAGTGGCAAGATCATGATGATGCTGGCTTACTGTACCCTCCGCTTCCTGGGCTCAAGCGATCCTCCGGCTTCAGCCTCCCTGATCCTCCAGCCTCAGCCTCAGCTGGGAATATAGGCATGTGCCACCACACCTGGCTAATTTTTGTATTTTTGGTAGAGATGGGGTTTTGCCGTATTGCTCAGGCTGGTTTTGAACTCCTGAGCTCAAGCGATCTGCCCTCCTTAGTCTCCCAAAGTCCTGGGATTATGGGCATGAGCCACCACACCTGGCCCTGTTTGCTGTATTGTATCCATTTCTTCCACTTCTCTGCACTTAGAACCAGTTCTGTCTCTCTCCCTCTACTGCAGTATGCTCAAGGACCATAGTCAGCTGACTCCTGGAGGTTTTCATTTATCAGATTGATTTACAACACTGACAGGTAACCAGGAGGAATGAAGTCCAACATGAATTTGGCCCCCATCAGATGTGTAGAGGAGCCAGGGATGAGGGTCAAGAGAGGGAACAACTGATGAATAAAAACGCACCCCAAGAAAATTCACATGCTTGGTAGTATTCACCAGCTTTTTCTGCTCCTGGCTCCTGGGGAGAAACATGTCTCCTGCTAGTTCTGAGGCAAACCCAGTGCCACTGGACTCCCAGGGACACAGGCATGTCACCCATGCTCATGGGCTTGATTGTGTTTCAATGGCATTCATATTTCCCTGTCTCCAACGGTACCTTCTGTTGTATTTGTGTTCCAGCTGGAGCTCTGCTTATGAGACTCCTGGAAGTGGATATCCTGTTGCCAGCCACATCTCAGAGGTTACTTACTACAGCAGCCACACCATTTTCTGCCCATTTTCTTCCAAGCAAAGAAGCCCTGAGACATTTAGCACTCGTAATTGTCCTTTACACCTCAATCCACCCATATTTTTATTATTATTGTTGTTGTTATTATTATTTTCTCTATTTAATTACAAGGAGAAATAGACAAAAACAAATATTCTTTTTCTCAATCACTTTACTTATTTTTGTTATCAGTACTGAACAATTCTCAGCCATTATATTGTTGATGTATCCCCTTGCCCATTCTCTTTCTTCTCTCTGAATTCTGGACAGTTTCTCGCATGCCACTAGAAGCCCACACACAAGGGCCCTCTGCTTTTCTTTGCGGAAGGCCACTCAGTGCACACAGGAGCAACCCGACAGTGCAGGTCACGTGTGTCCTCAGGGTCCTTTGCTTTTAAAAATGTGTAGAATGTCAATGAATTATTTTTATTCTTTATGAGATACATGTAGAGTTCAATGCTTATTTTGTCGTTTCTTTCTTTCTTGAGATGCACATCAGCATTGTGCATCTCAGAGTGAAACCTCCCACAAGAGCTTCATCCACTGGTCCTATTTGTCCAATAACAAGATGGATGGAGAGTATAAAAAGATGCCTTGTGCTTATAGTAACAATGTTGATGATGAACTAGGAAACACCTGAAGACCTTCCCCTGCCACTCACCTCCATGTGATGAAGTTGGGGACATAGTTTGACGTGAGTCCCCTAGAAGGACCAGGAGATGTGGAAGTCCAAGATGAGATTCAAACTGGGCTCCCCTACCACCTCCTCACACCCCAGTCCAGATAAAACAAGGGTGGCCTTGATCAGAAGAACCTAAGGCTTCTATCAGAAAGTGCTAGGAGGGAAGTGATGGAGCCAGAGGATGCAATTCACGTGGATGAGACCCATTTGGCCAACGAACAGCCTGAGAATGTGAGTGGAAGCTCATCCCTAGTGTGTAGGGGTGTGCAGTCAGCCAGTCTTAGGCCCGGCCCAGCCTCAGCCCCACTGATGTCACTTTGGTGCTGGATTTGTGAGGGCAAGGGGGACCAGATCCTGGCTGCCTTGCCTCTTTCTCCCTCCACTCTGCATTGCCTCCCTGAGTCATTGCTCAACAATAACCACTTCAAAGTGGAAGCTACAGCAGCCCCAACTCTGGGCTTGATGTCAGACTTGTCCAGTTCAGATGATGTAGACATTTGAACTGCCATCCTTTTGGCTTCAAGTCATTTGATTGGGCTTTTCTTCAGGAATTACACTCCCTTTACGCATCCTAACTGCTCAGAGTGTGCTGAGAGAAATCATTTTTTCAGGAGTCAGTTGAGATGAGGGTCGGAGAGCAAGAGGGGTCAGTGTGTCCTCTGTGGACCTGCTGTGATGTGACCAGGAGGAGGCCTCACCCAGAAGCAGGCAGAGGCAAGAAAGGGCACCCTGGGAAGGGGCATATGGGGACGTCATGCCCTCCTGTTCCTCTACAAGGTGGCCCCAGCCTTTGAGTTTGGACTAGGAGACCTGGCCCTTTTGGAAGCAGGATGCTGACACTATGGTTATTAAAAGTTGCCCAGTGTGCCTGCCATTATACCTTACCTCAATCCCCTTGCTTTGGTTAATCCAGTCACTTGTCTCATCTTTAGTATATGCTCCAAAAACCCTGTAATAAGTTCCTTTGGGAAACCTTGGGTTCCAGATGCCCAAGTAATTCTTTCAGGGTTCTGAGGGCCATAAAACTAGCAAACTGAGGGAGAGGCATGTTAACAATTCCTCTGAGTGTCAGGCAGATCTGGTTTTTTCTTTGACATCTCTTCTATCTCAAAGTATATCTTGCTTACCTTGCTGACCACACATTGCTAAAGGAATCTGTGCAAGTTTTTTCTCACTCCATTGCTAGATTTTTTTTTCCCAGACCAACTCAACATATGAGAAGATTAAGCCAGTATCCAAGGTCAAGGCTGCACCCCCAACATCCTGATGTGTATGTGGGCAAAAGTTCTAGAAAGGATAACCAGTCCTCCTCTGCCCTGCTGCAGCCTGTAGAAGACTCTTCAGCAAAGCAATACCCCTAGCTCCACCTGACCCTGGGCCTGACCTCCAGCCCAATCCCAACAAGTACATATGGAGCCACAGATCATAGTCAAAACGTGCTGGGCTTCCTTCAGTGACTGGCTGTGCATAGTCACAGAACAGAGCTGCAGAAAAAGGCCAGTTTCTATCCATCTGAATTTTGACATTTGTTTGCAATTCAACCTTGGGTCCAAACTACTCACAACCTCAGTTTCTTCATAAGAAGATGAGGGAACTTATCTCCCTAAATTTTGGTTTCCAGTGAGACACATGATCCAGTTTGAATCATATTATTATTAATTAGCCATGTGCCTGATTTCTACTTTTTATTTATCCTTAAGATTGCCCTCTCATTGTGGTTTTAATTTGTATTTCCCTGATAATTAGTGATGATGAGCATTTTTCGTATGTTTTCTGGCCATTTGTATATCTTCTTTTGAGAATTGTCTATTCACATCTTTTGCCCACTTTTTGATGGGATTATCTGTTTTTTGTTTTGTTTTGTTTTGTTTTTCTTGCTGATTTGTTTGAGTTCCTTGTAGATTCTGGATATTAGTCCTTTGTCAGATGCAGAGATTACAAATAATTTCTCCCACTCTGTGGGTTGTCTGTTTACTCTGCTGATTATTTCTTTTTTTCTGCAGAAGCTTTTTAGTTTAACTGGGTCCCATCTATTTATTTTTGTTTTTGCTGCACTTGCTTTTGGGTTCTTGGGCATAAACTTGGAGGAACTTTTGAAAGCTCCAATTGCGGACAGTAGGTCCTGGGACCTGTAGGCTTAACAGATGCCCAGGTGACTTCAATGGCCGGCCAGGTTTGGAAATCACAGGTTTCCAGGCTTACAGCCCAACTCCTCTGCTGGCATAGAAGGCTCTCGGTGATCTAGCTCCCCATGCCTTCCTCTCCTATTTCATTTCATGCCTCTTTCCTAACAGTTTTTGGAACTTTGTGGCCCAACAGTGCTGAAAGTCAACAGTATTCACACACATGATGTTATTTCACCTCTCTGCTTTAAGAGACTGTCATGCATCACATAATGATGTTTGGGGTGATGATGGAACAAATATACAATGGGGGTCCCATAAGATTATAATAGATAGAAAAATTCCTAACCCCTAGTGATGTCACAGCCATGTTAAGTTTGCAGCGCAATGCATTGCTCATATGTTTGTGGTGATGCTGGTGTAAACAAACATACCACATTGCCAGTTGTATAGAAGTATAGCACATATAACTACATATAGTACGCAACATTTGATAATGATAAAAATGATTATGTTACTGGTTTATGTATTTACAATACTATATGTTTTATTGTTAGAGTGTATTCTATTTATTTAAAAAAAAAAAAAAAAAAAAAGGTTAACTGTAAAACAGCCCCAGGCAGGTCCTTCAGGAGGGATGCAGAAGAAGGCATTGCCTCATAAGACATGACGGCCCCAGGCATGTTATTGCCCCTGAACACCTTCCAGTGGGACAAGATGTGGAGGTGGGAGAGAGTGATATTAATGATCCTGACCCTGTCTAGGCCTAGGCTAATGTGTGTGCTGTATCTATGCTTTTGATAAAAGGATTTAAAAAGTTTTAAAAAATTAATAGAAAAAGGCTTATGGAATAAGGATATACAGAAAGAAAATATTTTTGTATAGCTGTACAATGTATTCATGTTTTAAGGCTAAGAGTTATTACAAAAGAATCAAGGTTTTTAAAAAATGTAAAAGTTTATAAAGTAAAAAATAACAGTAAGCTAAGGTTAATTTATTATTGAAGAAAAAAATTTCTTAAATAAATGTGGTGGAGCCTAAGTGTACAGTGTTTATAAAGTCTACGGTACCGTAATGTCCTAGGCCTTCACATTCACATACCATGCACTCACTGACCTGCCCAGAGCAACTTCCAGTCCTGCAAGCTCCATTCATGGTAAGTGCTCTATATAAGCTCACCATTTTTTATCTTTTATACCATATTCTTACTGTACCTTTTCTATGTTTGGGTATGTTTAGCTACACACATCCCATTGCGTTACAATTGCCTACAGTATTCAGTATGGTAATGCTCACAGACTCAAGTTATACCTTTCGGAATACTGTCGTGTTATGATACCAAATATTGTAGGCAATTGTAGCAGAGTGGTTAAATATTTGTGGGTAGCCTAGGTGTGTAGAAGCCTATACCATCGAAGTTTGTGTACATATATTCTATGATGTTCACACAATGATAAAATCGCCTAATGACATATTTCTCAGAATGTGTCCCATCCCCATCATTAAGCAACAGGTAACTGTACTTCCCCTTCTTCCCACAATGGCCTCTTCTACCTTGTGCCCTGAAAAATTCCCATTTGTTCTTTCAGCTCCAACTCAGACACCAAACAGTTTTTGCAGAATTATTCCACTTATATAAGGTTCAAAACAGGCAAAACTAACCTATGCTTTAGTAGTCAGGAGAGTGGTTACCCCTTGATGATGGTGGCAGGTGCTAGTCATGTTTCTTGATCTGGGTGTTAGTTACATGGTTTTACTCCAGTTTGTGAAAATTAATTAACTGTGCACTCATGACATGTGCAGGGTTTGTACCAGTTCAGATGACTCTTCCTCCAGGAAGCCTTTGTGGATACCTCTCTTAGAGTTAATTCTGCCCCTTTCCTGTTGCTGCTCTGCCTAGTTCTATGTTCTTTTTGGGTATTTAACACTCTGAATTACAATTCCGTTATTGACCTATCTGCCTCTCCTTCTAAATTGGGAGCTACCTGAGGACAGGATCTGAGAATCCCCAGCACCTGCCAGCGCTCTCCCACATGCTCAACAGACGCGAAGGACTGAATAAAGGAGCAAAAGGAGGAAGAAAGCATGAGCTTGGGTGCAATGGCACTTGCTCCTTTTGTCTTTCTTTTTATCAAGAATACACAATATGGTGCTATTGAGCTGTTTTTAACCAACCAGGGCAAGAAATGTAAACAGTCTCCCTCACCACCCCTCTTGTGCCTAAGAAGGATTGCCTGTGCCCCCACAGCTGGGGATCTGGCCTCTGCAGCCCCTGGGGTGCTCTGCTGGGCTCTCAGTCCACCAAGCTGGTAGCCGCCTCTCTGATCTCATCTCTTGTGTAAACGCCACAGTCCAGAAGGTTTCCCATGGGATTACTGAGTTGGCATCTTCTCACTGTCCTCTATTATTGCTTAGCTGGAGAGAACATTTCACTGCTCCAGGCAAGTCATAACAATAACAAAAAAAAATTTTAAGGGCTTAAAGGACTAGGAGGAGTTCCTGTGGCCAATTCTGAGCTAAAAGCAGACTCACCACTTGGCAACCGGAATGCCACCCCCTTCCTGCATCGTTCTCTACCTTCAGTCCTCCCTGTGTCGCCTCAGGTCCCACTTCCTGCAGGTACCCCAGGCTTTTTCCCTCTCTTTCTACTAGCAAGACCAGCTGCTAGGACAATGGCCACCTATAACTCAGTGTACACAAATATGGCTAAGTCTGAAGTAGCTCTAGTGTGGTGAAAAGAGCTCTGGGCTCGGAACCATAAACTCCAGGTCTCAGTTCTATCACTGTCACCTACTGCCTGGGAGCAAGTCACTCCAGCTCTCTTGACCTTGCTCTCCTTTTATATAAACCAAGACATAAACAGGGTATCTTGCCTATGGATTGCTAGAAGCATTCACAGTGAGATGAGGAAGCGCAAATACTTCCATACTGCTGTAAACCTCCATGCAAATATGAACAGTATTACAGGTCACATGGATGGAAGGGTGCCTTTTCAAGGGGCAGTTGCACTTTAAACCTCACATCCTAAAGGAATTTCCAACATCATTGACTGAGGTGGGGAGAAATTGTGGGTCAGATGGCTTTCTGATAAGAGCACTCCAAGACAAAAGGAAATGGAAGTATGTGGAAGGTCACTCACCTCCTTCAGGGAGCTATATTTCCACATCCTGAGCATCCTGTCTCACTGGTTTTCAACAAACCTGTCCCTAAGGTCACAGGAGCCCTTCACTATGTAGAAAGGGCTATTCTCCAAGACATAGTTGAAGCTCCAGCCTCATTCAGTGGCCACTACTGATGGTCCACCCCTGCCTGCTGCTCCTCTAAAGGACTGCTAAAATTCCCTGCACACACCTGTCTCACAGGTGCTGAAGCCAAACCAGATGGGCAGGAAAACACACATTCGCCCGTCAACATCCCATGTCACTGGATTCGAATGGTAAAAGTGAGTTTGGGGAAGTCATTGACAGCTAACGGCCTTCAGCTTATCAAAGGGAAAAAACAAAAATTCCTAGTATCTAATCTAAGTCTTAACACAGGATATTTTTAGCTTCCCTTTGAGTTAACCTTTGTAGGGTATATATGCCCAAGGAATCCCAGGTGAAATTGTAGCACAATTGCATAGGAATATCTGATGGAGTGAGGGCTGAGACACATTCCTGTGATGTTAGCAAGTTTGTTCCCTGAGCATCTAGAGGGGAAACAGAAGATATTCATCCTCAGATGCTGACAGCCACTGACACAGCACCCAGTAACATGGTGGCAATGAGAATGACATTGCTGTTTGATAGGTTTGGGATGGAATCCCGGCTCTGTCATTTATTCAGGGTGGGACCTGGTGACCCTTGGAGAAGTTAGAGTCAGGTGCCACCAACTCAGTTTCCTCAATTATACAATAGTAATTAAAACGCCCACCTCATAGTGGAACTTCGTGAATTAAAGAAAGATGATGCATGCAGAGTGCTTACCAGTGACTGGCAGGTAAAAACTCACTAAATGGCAGTTGTTTCAATATTCTGCTTCAGAACTCATTTTCTAGCAAGTGGCCCTTTACATAAGGACACAAACAAACATAAGCATAAGTTAAATTCCATTTTCATCCTCCAAATATCTATTAGGAAAGGAAGCGGGGACACCTAGGCAAAAGGTGTATTAAAGAATATGGTTTCTTATCACTTCATTTAGGGCATGGTACAAGCTGAAAGTGAAAAGTATCTATGGGGGTGCATTCTGATAGCCTGTCATTCTCACCTAAGAAAATCAGATCCTCCCAAGTGGGGGAAAAACAGAACTTCCAAAGACAGTCCCAGTCTAAGCCACCTACACCAAGTGAAGAGATGTTCTAAAGTTGCAGCCAATCCTAAGAAATAGCCACATTGGCTATCTCTTATGGGGCCACCTGGTATCATCTTGATTCTTAATGAGAATGACCAGTCATTCAGGGACTGGGCTCCCCATGCATAAGTAACTTCCCAAACTTCTAAAAACATCTCGCTAAAAGAGAACTGAACTCTTATATTTCAACCACAGCATAGGCACCTAATCCCACCTACCAAATTATAATCATTTTGCATCAGCCATTTCTATACTTGTGGCCTATAAGTTTCAATTACTTTAGGGGATAGTCAAGTAACAAAGAAGGAGAGTTTCTTTATAAGAAGGCCTCCATTATGGAGCTTCTAGCTCAGAAAAGCAGTCATCCTCCCAAGATCCTACTAGAGTATATAGTTCATAAATGTTTATTGAGCAATTGACTGATTCATTGATTCATTAATTTAGTTACTCAACAAATGCATACTGGGCACTTACTTCTGCAAGGCTCAAAGGCCAGAGATGATTAAGAGACAGTTCCTGATCTAAAGAATCTTAAAATCTAGTGGAAGAGTATAAAAAAGCTGACAATAATAATAGGAAGAACAGGCTGGGCGCGGTGGCTCAAGCCTGTAATCCCAGCACTTTGGGAGGCCGAGACGGGCGGATCACGAGGTCAGGAGATCGAGACCATCCTGGCTAAGATGGTGAAACCCCCTCTCTACTAAAAAATACAAAAAACTAGCCGGGCGAGGTGGCGGGCGCCTGTAGTCCCAGCTACACGGGAGGCTGAGGCAGGAGAATGGCGTAAACCCAGGAGGTGGAGCTTGCAATGAGCTGAGATCCGGCCACTGCACTCCAGCCCGGGCAACAGAGCAAGACTCCGTCTCAAAAAAAAAAAAAAAAAATCTAGTGGAAGAGTATAAAAAAGCTAACAATAATATTAGGAAGAACAAAATACACGCTCTAGATGAGCTGCAAGTGAATTGCTGTGGAAGCGCAGTGGGAGTAGCAGTTTCCCGGCATAGAGAAAACACTCAATAAGATGCTGGTAAATGAAGGCTGATGGAGCTAGTGAGCACTTGGCTACTGGTGAAATACTGGCTCCCAGACATGCTCTGCAAAGCAGCCTCATCTTGGCCCACTTCACTTCTGCACCACCTCTGCCCACCACAGACCCCTATCTGAGGCCTTGTGATGGGCTCTGCCCTTAGCAGAGCTGGCCTGACTCCTTGCAGCATTCTGAGCTCTGCCTCTCTCTATTGAATGCAGGCTAAGCATTGCTCTTCCAGCATCATCAACATGCCACATCACTTTGCAAAGCCTGCATCTTACAGGCTAAGCTAATAACCCCCAAGGGATCTTAGGCAGGAGGCTCAGGTTGCAGAAAAATTGGTTCAATTCTGAGCCCTGTTGTGACTAATCTTTTCTACCTTCTATTAAACGAGGATCTTATCAATCTGGAGGCTTCTTTTGCTTTGCATAGGAAATCGAATAGAGAGAAGTACAAGACAAGCAAAAGGGAAAGCAGTGAAATACATAGCAGCATCGGAAATTTTGTCAAGAGACATAGAAGTGCCCAGCAGTTGACAGTTTCTCTGTTGTACAAATAGGAGCAACCTATTGACTTAGCACAATAAAATCCCAGGGGCATACTGTGATGTTTCATAATCATAATGTCTGGGACTTGTCAGTTTTGAGATTCCCAAAGTTTTAGTCTAATGGCAAAGTGGAACCAAAGTGGACCCTTTGAAAGAGGTGATCTCAGCAGCCCAGTGGAGCAGCGTGTGGCCCAGGGGACCGTGGGAAGGGTCCCCTCAAAGCATTGTCACAGGACAGAGGAAGGGCCAGGGTCTGCAGGGAAAGGTCTGGATTTGGGTTCTGGCTCTCTACAAACCAGACATAAAATCTTAGATAAATCACTTCACCTTTGTGAACTTCTGCCTTCTCATATTTAAAATGGAAGTATTAGCCGGTCCAAGTGCAGTGGTATTGATATTTACAACTAATTGATCACAAACAGTTACAGATTTCTTTGTTTCTTCTCCACTCCCACTCCTTCACTTGACTATCCTTAGAAACAAAGTAAGAGTAGACCGGATGCGGTGGCTCATGCCTGTAATCCTAGCACTTTGGGAGGCTGAGGCGGGTGGATTCCTTGAGGTCAAGAGCTCGAGACCAGCCTGGCCAACATGGTGAAACGTTGTCTCCACTAAAAATATTTAAAAATTAGCCAGGCATGGTCATGGGGGCCTATAATCCCAGATACTAGGGAGGCTGAGGCAAGAGAATCACTTGAACAGGTGAGGGGGAGGTTCAATGAGCCGAGATCGCACCACTGCACTCCAGCCTGGGCGACAGAGCGAGACTCCATCTGGAAAGAAAAAAAAAACAGGAGTAGTAAGGTCTTCTCTGACAGGATGATTCAGAGACATAAACACTGTGAAGTCATTTTCCAGAAGACAGAAATCAGTGCAATGAGGATTTAAACACAGTGAATTTATAGGCCCAAACCATAGCTCTAGATAGGGTTAGCAAACATGAAGAAACCAGTTTTTCTTTTCTTCATTTTTTGAGAATTGACTATTTGTCATCTCTTGAGACTTCAAGTTCCTAAAATGGCAATTAAGTATAATTATAATGACCATTTATTGAGCGCATGCTCTGTGCCCCACAGGCCCTGTGTTAACCTCTCCATACGTATTAACTCATGCAATCCTCACAACATTCCTATGAGATAGGAATTTCACAGATAAATAAAGAGTTAGGTTAGAGAGGTAAGTAATTTTCCCAACGTCACACAATTAGAGGCAGAGGCCACATTTGGACCCAGAGCTAAATCTTCTTCAGGGCTAGTTTTGACTTTAAAAACAGAGGCAAGAAGATGGCCCATTCCTTTCCTAGGTCATAAAGAATAGAATCCTGAAGTCTTTCCTTTCCTTACCCTCTTGCTGGGACTTTTACTAGAGTGCGAATGGAGAAAAACCAAAGCTTGAAGCTTATGGGTTCCAGTTCTTCACTGACGCCATTGCCTGCTGCTACCCTGGCAGCAGGCAATAATTGTAATTGTCATTCCAGGAGCCACATTTATTGAGCAGTTGCTAGCTTTGCTCAGCATTCAACCCTCATCTCATTTAACCTGTTTGTCCTGCTCTAGAACTTCCTCTACTTTACAAGAGAGTAAACAGATCAGATCAAGAGAGATTGAAATTCCATGCTCTGAGTCTTATAATGTAAAGTGACATGGCCCCTCTTGTTTCTGCTGTATTCACTTGAGACTCAGAGCCAATTAATTCTGTAAATGTTGGTTATGCAGCCCACCCGATGCCAACATGAACAGCCAGTGGAAGAAAGCGGTTTCTGGAAACTCACCACGGGCAGCCTGCATCTGTCTTTCCAAACTGCTTTGAGATGAGCTGAATTCAGACCCCTCCCCGTAGTGTGGTTATGGTAGTGGGAGATCAGAATGGAAGAGAAGGAAGGCTGAACACTTTCCTCCCACCTAGGAGTGGGGTGGACTGAACCACTGTGCAGATCGAGGAGCCCCACACAGTGCTTTCAGGCCAGAGCAGGCTCTCTTCCCTCAGGACATACTCACTCGGCAGCAGATTCCTGAGATTCCACATAGCTCTATGGCGAGGCCTTATCCTGCTGACCTCTCAGCCCAGGCTGCCCAGGGGCAACCACCCACCACTCCCAGAAGGAGCCCTGTCTCAGTCAAGGCCTCTGAGCTCACTCTGCTTGTCTGCTTGCTAGGGCTAAAGCCTCAGTGTGATCAAATAGTGTAGCAGATATGGAAGGTGAGGGAGGGAGAAAAGAAGGAGAGGAAGGAAGGGGAAGGGGAAGAAGAAAGGGAAGGAGGGAAGGAGAGGGCTTTGGAAGGGGTGCAGAGGGAAGGGAGGTCAGGCAGAAAAAACAGAAGCTGCGTATTGATGTCCAGTCTCCTTGCCCAGATGGGGCAAGAGAACAGACCCCCACCATGTATCTCTGAGGCCCAAGCTGGACATGAGAACACGTAGGCCTGGTCTTGGGGTGGAAACTCACGCAGTTCCAGAGGGGTGAGATGTTAATACAGTCAGAACTGAAACTAGAAGTCCTGGACCAAAGCACCAGGTGCAGACAAGGAAGGACACGAGGCTCAAGCCAAGATTCAAGGCAGTGGGTGAGGAGGTGACATGCAGGAGCCTGGTGAGGGGAGGGTGGAGAAGCAGAAGGGGGTTGAGACAGAAACTTGAGAGACTCCTCCAGTGGAACCTGGGGCCGGGGAGGGCTGTGTCCTGAGTAGGACGGAGCAGGTTGTCTCACTGTCCCTTCCTGTTCCTGCCCCCTTCCCTCCTCAGAGCAGCCCACCTAGGCCAGCTCGAAAGCAGAGTCGCAAGTGGGCACCTGATTCCTTCCTCCCTGTGCTGAATGAGAACGCAGATTCAGCCCTCCTTATCCATTCTGTAAGAATGCATGCAGAGGCGCCTTCTTGGGCACAGCCCCACTTACCACTTACCAGAGCTTGCTTGTAAGTCCTCCCTGAACTATTGCCTGCCCCGAAGGGTCATTCAGAGCCATGCTGATACAGTCCCAGCACCAGCGCCATTGCAGATGACCTCGTGTTTTATCTCATGCCCAGGCTCAATCAATCAGAGACACAGTAAGTTCCTGAAGTGATGAGAACGCGTACAGAACAGCACTCAGAGTTCCAGAAGCTAGTTATTTTCATCAAAACAAACAATCCTTATTTACTGCCCACAGGACAAGGCCTGGTTTTGAGCAGGCTTCCCTCCCTCCTGTCCACCCTCAGCATACAGACACACCCTCCCTCTCCACCTCTGTGCTGGCGTGGGTCCGAAACCCACATGCTGACCTGGCTGCCTGAGATCCACCCCACACTGCCTCCCACGCGCCAACCTTTTCAAGTCCCTAACCATTCCCACTAAAATTAACCCAAGCCTCCCTGAGCCCAACTGGGAGTTTCCAGAGGGGAAATAATATTAACTAGCTGAGGGCCCCACTAGACTCCAGCCATTGGAATAGCTTTACAAATGTTCTATCTTCAGTCCTTACAGCAGTTCTTTGGGGAATTGTGTCAGGAGGAACTTAAAGCTCAGAGAGGTTAAACACTGCATCCAAGATCACACAGCATAAAGCACCAGTGCCAATATCTCAAAGTATTTTTTTTTTCACTCAGCTTGTCCAATTTTTAACATTTTTCGGAAGTCTAAACTAAGTTAGATGGGGATGGACTTTATTCAATTTTGTATGCCCTAGAGCTGGCCTACTGCTCAGTAGGTAAGAGGTAGAACATCAATGTTGAATTAATGAATAGATGAATAAATGAACGAATAAGAGACAATGCATATGTTGAAATGAACCTTGATGATGATAAATGAAGATGTTAATCTTCTCAGGCAACATCCTTATGTATTTGTATGCTGAGGACAATTCTGAAGCAATGATCCTATTTCAATTTGTGTCTTCTGTACCAGTTCTTAAAAAATGGGCTTGGGCTGGGTACAGTGGCTCATGCCTGTAATCCCAGCACTTTGGGAGGCCAAGGTGGAGGATTGCTTGAGCCTAGGAGTTCGAGACTAGCCTGGAAAATATAGTGAGATTCCATCTCTACAAAAAAAGTTTTAATTAACCAGGCATGGTGGCATGTGCCTTTAGTCCCAGCTACTTGAGTGGCTGAGGTGGGAGGACTACTTGATCCCAGGAGGTTGAGATTACAGTGAGCAGTGATCATGCCACTGCACACCAGCCTGGGCAACAGAGCAAGATCCTGTCTCTTAAAAAATAAAAATAAACCAAAAAACAACAAACTGAAGCCTGTTCAGAGGAAAATATCAGGATTAAAAGGAGCCCCACAGTGATATATCGGGAAGAACCATTGTTGGTACTGTTAGAGAACAGAACATTCTGTGTCCAAATATTTGAAAGCTGGGTAAGGGTGTGTGGAAGAGGAAGAGGTTCTAATTCCTGTTCTCTCCATGAGAACTAGGATCAGGTCGGGCACGGTGGCTCACATCTGTAATCCCAACACTTTGGGAAGCTTAGGCTGGAGGATCCCTTGAGCCCAGCAGTTTAAGATCAGCCTGGGCAACATAGTGAGTAAGACCCTGACTCTATTTTTAAAAAATTGTTTAAAAAAATAAAAAAAGGAGTAGGATCAAAAAGTGAAAATGTGGTGGAGCTGACCTATCATCAACATTTGATTTCATGAATTCATTCAACAACTTTTTGGGGGGCACCTCCTGCAAGTGAGGCACAATTGAAGGTGTCTAAAGAAGAAATCTTATCTAAATTGCAATGCCTGTAAGAAAAATTACACAAAATTTACTAGGGGCTTCTCTTAGGGCCTTGAAAAAGATCTATATGTGTAAGGGGCCCTGAAACTTAGACTATCACTTTCACATTCAGTTCACCTCCACCCTGTTCACTCCCTTCCTCATCAGTAATCCTTAGATTTTATGATTCATGCTTTCATCAAAAACAAGCAAATATATGTATTTACATCCCCCTTTTCTTAAATAAAAATAAAATACTATACTTGTTTTCCAACTTGAGTTAATATAGCCTCTAGATAGCTGCATAGCAGTACATATAATTATTCCTCATTTCTTTTTACAGCTGCATAATATTCCATTATGTGGACATACCATTGTTTATTCAAACATTTCCCTTTTGATGAACACTTGATTACTTTCTGATCTTTTACTGCTAAATAACAATCTAATGAATGACCTGGAGTGTCATCTTTTTAATATTTGTGCCAACAAATCTTTCGGATGGATTACTAGCTGTGGGATTTCCAAAGGGTCAATACATATGTAACTATGTTAGATATTGCCAAATTCCCTTCCATGGGAGTTGTAGCTGAGGCCTCTCTTAATACCATACCAGCCTCTCCCACCACCTGCTGCTGCTTCATGCACTGCCCATAAAGTGTGGCCCACAACCACCTCCAGAGTGGCCAGCATCTAGGGAGCACTCTGAGAAGAGGGAGAATCACAGAATCATACAGTGGCAGGTTGGAAAGGGCCCTGAGGTGGAGACACCTATATTACAGGAGCATTGCTAAACTACTGCCATCCAAGGCTGCCTGGAGTCAACAAGCTTTGAGGATCTATCTCTGAGTTGGGAGATGATTAGTAACAACATAACATTAATAACGATCTGAAAGACAATTATTATAAGATTAATAATTTGAAAGATCAGATGTAACAGAGGAGGACTGGGAAGGCAGGTAGCTGTGCTCAATGTGCCTCATGCCCACCGGGGCCTCCAGACCCCAAGCCCAGAAGAAAAGGGCCTCAGCTCTTCAGGGAGAGATCCTGTCCACCCTCTCAGTGTGTGTTCACATTCAAAACTATAAAGTCAAACTAGCTGAGGGACAGCAGCTGCCCAGGACTTAGCTTGTTTATAGCACAAACTATAAATATGCCCCCCCTCCCCACCGCACCCCTCCCTTGTGAAAATGGTGTAAAGAGAACAATGCAGCAGGATTGGCTATGTTGCCATCTGTGACTCTGTTCCTACAACAAATGCTTCACAGCTGCATGTCACCTGCCAGCTCCGTCAGCGCACTGGCACGCTTGAGCTGACAGCATTCGGGGTGCAGCTGGGGCAGGGCCAGTGGAATCCCAACCCTCTATTTGGAAGGAAACCTCACCCCTTCTTAGGAATAGGTTGACAACAGGACACTCCAAATGCTCCTGAGACAATAAAGAATCATTCCATGACCAAAGAGGCTGTAGCACAAGGCAGTGCAGGCAACCCTGGGCATCTGCAGCAGGTCCCTCCAGAGTTTGCAGCAACATACGGCTCTTTTTAAAGCTTTTAGACCACAGGGTACAGCTGGGAGCAACAACTTCCCACTCCAGCACAGAGGCACGTGAAATAGACCCATCAGAAACTGAGAGCGAGTACATTTCAAATTTTGCCTCTCCACTTGGAAAACTTGGAGGACAAATTTTCTGTCCACATTTTGTCACTGATTCTATTATTTGCAGGTCACTACTATTGTTTTTAAATGATTAGGGTCACACTCATTTCTTTCTTTTTTTTTTTTTTTACTTTAAGTTCTAGAGTACATGTGCACAAAGTGCAGGTTTGTTACATATGTATACGTGTGCCATGTTGGTGTGCTGCACCCATTAACTCATCATTTACATTAGGTGTATCTCCTAATGCTATCCCTCCCCCTTCCCCCCACTCCACACACTCATTTCTTTTTAATTGTTCCAGGTGGTCAGGGGCTTTGTTCTTCTCTGCCCTTCTTAGCTTAGCAGCCAGCCGTCTCTCCCTGCACTTGCACATTTGTAATCTGTCTGCAGCTCGAAAGAAAAGCTAATGGGCCCTCACCTCTGGCTGCTCCTACTCCTCCTGACTCCATATTCATTGCAGGGTTGCTTGGGTAGATTTGCTCAAAGCTTAAGGAGAAACAATTAGGGAGGACTTCAGCTTGTCCTGGGCAGGAAAGGATTTGAAGAAACCATCCCCGCACCTGGAACATGGCCTAACAATGGTAGAGCCTCTACCAAATGTGACTGTGGCTACAGCCTAGGAAGAAGAGGGTGCTTTTAAATCTCCCACTCCTTATCTGTACACCCACGTTCATTGCAGCATTATTCACAATAGCCAAAAGGTGAAAGCAACCTGTGTCCATCAACAGAGGAATGGATAAACAAAATATGGTCTATACATACAATGGCATATTATTCAGCCCTAAAAAGGAAGGAAATCCTGATACATGTTACAACATAGATGAAACTGGAGTGAAATAAGCCAGACACAAAAAGATAAAAACTATATGATTCTACTCACATGAAGTACCTAAAAGTAGTAAAATTCAAAGAGATAGAAGTAGAATGGTGGTTGTTGGGGCTGGGAGAGGAGAAAATGAGGAGTTTTTTTTAATAGGTACAGAGTTTTGGATTGGGAAGATGAAAAAGTCATGGAAATAGATGATGGTGATGGTTGCCCAACAATATGAATGTACTTAATGCCACTTAAAATGGTTAAATTGGTAAATTTTACATTATGTATATTTATACCATTAAAAAATAATCTTTTTTTTTTTTTTTTTTGGAGATGGAGTCTCACTCTGTCACCCAGACTGCAGTGCAGTTGCATGATCTCGACTCACTGCAACCTCTGCCTCCTGAGTTCGAGTGATTCTCCTGCCTTAGGCTCCTGAGTAGCTGGGACTACAGGCATTCATCACCATGCCTGACTAATTTTTGTATTTTTTACTAGAGACGGGGTTTCACCATATTGGCCAGGCTGGTCTTGAACTCCTGACCTCAAATAACCCACCTTGCTTGGCCTCCCAAAGTGGTGGGATTATAGGCATGAACAACCACACCCAGTCACAAAAAATAAAAATTTTAAAAATAAATTTTTTAAAAAAGGTTTATGCCAAGGTTCATTTAAAAGGTACACTTGCTTTAAGGATTAATGTAACAATGAGTTTAAAATAAGTGTGTGATTTATCAAAAAAGAGGGTGAGTCTACAAAGGCATCATAAGACAAAAGTGAAGGAAACCAGGACAGATTGAGGGCCCCGGGACAGGGCCTAACAGTAAGGAAAAACTCAAGGAAAGTAGGGTTAACTGTAAGGTATGACCTCATTTGAAGTAGCCTGGAGAAGTCAGCGAAAAAAAAAATCCTCATTCCTTCAGGCACTATTGTGACTTTGGGGGATCCAGACCTGTCTTGAGGGTTCTGGTAGCTACAGTTGGGATCTAAAGTTCAGATACATCATTTCCTTTCAATGGCTTGGCAATGTGGATAGAAGAGTGAAGCATGGGAGCTGATGTGTTTATCTCAGGAGATCGATTGCTGGCTTTCCGTGTCCTTAAGCTCTTCATGGAGAGCTCAGCTGCCCTACCCGAGAGCCATCCCAGTCTAGAAGAGCAAACCCTCTTTTGACTCTCAACCCACTTGGTGTTTGCTTTTCTCTCCCGGTTCTCAGGTTGTTGCTTCTGTACCCAGGATGCTTTATCTGCATCTGGCTCCTTTGACTTGGAAAATCCCCAAATTCTAGCCTTTGGGGCTTCTTAACTGATCTTAGCTCCACCCACAAAACTCCTTGCTTTATTCTCTAGCAGGGAAGGACAGCATCTCCACTCCTACAGTGCAACTCCCCCTTATGCTCCTCCTAGAAGACACAGAAAGAGCCTGCCCTCCAGGTCTTTTTGAGAAGCCACCCATGCACTAAGAGGTTGAACGCTAGGTCCCCACCCTACGAGGTAGAGGGAGAGCACTGGCCCCTGCAGAAGCCAAGGCTGGAGAGATGGGCTTCCTCTACACAGAGCAGAGTCCTGGACCTTCAGACCCAGAGGCCCTAAGATCAGGGGCCAATCTGGAATCATCTCTGCAGTAAAACACCTGGGCGCCAGTGATGGCAGCGGCTCCTTGCCTCTGTCATTACACCTGCCAGACTGCTCTCAGGGCAAGGGGCTCCCTTTGGCCTCCTAGTTCCTCAGCATTCACCTTCCCGCCCTGCCTGTGTCTTTCTCTGTTCCACGTTAGAAATGGTTGCATTTCAGAGACTCAGAGACATCTAGCCTCAAACAGACCCAGGGAATCTGACCTATGAACCTCTGGGTGACTGCCCTGGCCCAAGTTCAGCTGATTGCCCTCAATGAATAAATAAACTTTAGCCAAGGCTAATACAGTTGCTAAAGATCACTTACTCCACTGAAGATCTAACTTGACTTGTGGGTCCCTGTGACTACCATCTGCTTGGGGAAAGAGCAGAAAGTAATGCAGAGTTGCTAAGAGCCCCTGCAAGAGAGATGTCCTGTTAAGTCTCTCCTGCCTTTTCCCTATAGGCAACCCACCCAAAGAGTCTCACCCTTGACAGCTGAACTGGCTGTGAACCAGAAACCAAACACATAAATTTTCACACACACATGTACACACACATACATGTATGTGACTATATACACAAATATATACATTCAAATATACATACATAGAAATATAAAGTATGTGTGTATATTTGAATGTATATATGTGTGTGTTTGTATATGTATTATATATATGTGTGTATATTTGAATGTCTATGTGTGTATGTATATGTATTACATATATGATATATATATATGAAATCCAGTCACTTAGTGCTTACTACATACCAGGCTCTGACTTAGGCACTTCACAAATACTAGCCCCTTTAATCCTTGTGATGACCCTGTGAGGTAGACACTATTCATGTCCTTATTCTATAGATGGGGACACTGAGTCACAGAGAGATGAACTAAATTTTCTGAGGTCATTCAGCTAGGGAGTGGCAGAGCCACGATTCAAACCCCAGATGCTCAGCCCTAACCACGTTGCAAAATCTAATGTAAAGCACTTGGTATGTAACAGGTACTGGGCAATGGTAGTAGGATTAGCGTTACTATTTTACCACAGCCTCAACTCGCCTACCTTTTCACTGTGGAACACTGGAAAAATGACTGGGAACAAGCTTCTTTGGTAAATGGCCGGTTCTAGTCAAGTCAGGGATACAGGACGATACAAAGTAATTCCGCATACATGATCTTTGGCACTCCTGCATTTAATATTAGTTCGTTTGTCTAAAGACCTATAACTGATTATGATTTCTAATTTTCCAGAGGCATAAATCTGAGTCATGCGTCGGATTCAGAATGTGGTTTCTGAGCACTGATCTTGTTGTCAGTGAATGGGCTGAGCCAGCTGCGACGTGCCTGCATCACATCACAGCTTCATTACTCTCTGTTTGCTGCTCTTCATATAGAAACTTGTGAGTGACAAACACTCGTGTTTCTTTATGGAAAATGGATGCCACAAGAATGATAACTGCTGGTGCTGATGATGGAAGCAAAGACATATAAAAAACTGATCATTCATTCTTCAAAATAGGAGTCTTAAACAAATTGAAGAAGAGTGGAACATGGGATTGGCAGTGACCCAGATCTGTGCCACAATCACGTCTACCGTAAGTTCTGTGCAAAACCTCAGAATAAGCGGTTTGTGAATTTCTACAGATATTTGTCTGGAAAACTGTGTGAAATCTGAAAGGGCGGGAGCTTGAGGTATGAGAACGTGTAAAGAGAAGAGGAGACCTGACCGAAATGATACGCTATAGATGTCTTTACCATTTTAAGAATTTCCCCAGGTCTGGGGATGAAAAGCTTCGTGAATGCAATGGATTTGCTCTACCTAAGAACACAGCTTGGTAGGGCCTTGGATATAGAAATCCCTTTCTCTTTTTATTCAGGGAAGACAGTAAATGGGAGCACCTGGGCTCATGAGGGTCTCATGTTGGAGTGAGCTGGGCTAAGACTCCCCATGAACCCTGTCCACAGCCAAAGGGCCGGCTCAAGACTCCTCCCCAGCCTCTGTATTCCCAAGGCAGCACAGATTGGCAGGTTCAAGTATGATCACTCTACACTTGGCCTCCTTTCCTCAATGCCCTGCCCTCCTTTATTCCTCCATTTTCCTGACTTCAATGTTTCTACCAGCATTTTCAATATAGAAGGGGACTCATCAGATCAGCTTCTACCAGGGCTGATATTTAACTTGCTGGGGAGCCAACAGTTGTGACATTAACAAAGAACAGTAAGAGCAAAGGCATGGCTGAAAACAAAGATAACTAGTGGGCTATTTTATGCACAAATGGTCCTTTGCCATTCCCATCAAGCTGAAAACAAATATCCTGAAACTATTGATCAGCAGCCAGTTAAATTAAATATCTAATTAAAAGAGAATTAGAGCTGTTTTAAAATCAGACGCTGCAAACACTTGCCAGTCAGAACATGATGAAACTGGGGGTTTTAACTGAGTAGCAGCAGCAAATAAAATATTTACAGATCTAAGCAGAAATAAATGCATAGATTCTCATTTTTAATGAAAATGCACATATGGCAATTTCAAACACACCCTGGTGAATACTTGATGCCCCTGATTTAGAGAATGTGCAGGGAGCACAGAATGCAGGCGAAGCACCATTTGTCAGGAAATGGGATAGAACCATCCAATGTTTCCAAGTGTGATCATTTGTAATGGAACAGGGAGAATGCTGCAAATGGAATTCAAGTAGGATTGCCAGATGAAATATGGGACAGTGAATTGTCTTTTGAATGTATGTCCCAAATATTGCTTGGGATATACTTATGCTAAAATTTTATCTGTTTATCCGAAATTCAAATTTAACCAGGCATACTGTATTTTTATTTGCTAAATCTGCCAACCCTAAATCCAAGATTGTTAAGTAACCCCAGTGACCTGGAGAAGAGCTGGGTGACCAGCAGAAGAGAATCCTGAAGTGGCTTAAGTGCTGCAAGGGTGTCATGTGAGAATTCGAGCCTCCATCTCTTCATTTGTACAGGGGAGAATGATACTGTGCAGAGCTGCTGCTGTAAGGATTATCAGTGAAGTCATAAATCACATAAATGTCTGTCACATTTCCTGTATGCAGGAAATAGTAGTCACTATTGGTATGCAGAGGGCCTATAGCCAGTGAGTGGCAAACAATAAGCCCTTAATATAAGTGGTTCTTATTTCTAAAAGAAAAAGAGTTGTTAAGTAAGAGTGGCCATCATTTATGAGCACCTATCATATATATCAAGCACTTTGCCACATTGTCTTTTTTTTTTTTTTTTTTGGTAGAGTCTCACTTTGCTGCCCAGGCTGGAGTGTAGTGTCATCATGATCATGGCTCACTGCAACCTCAACCTCCCCAACTCAAGAGATCCTCCCACCTCAGCCTCCTGAGTAGCTGGGACTACAGGTGCATGCCACCATGCCTGACTAATTTTTTGTATTTTTTGTGGAGATGGGGTTTCGCCACGTTGCCCAGGCTGGTCTTGAACTCTTGGGCTCAAGGAATCTGCCTGCCTCGACCTTCCAAAGTGCTGGAATTACAGGTGTGAGCCACTGTGCCCAGCCACATTGTCTCATTTAAGCCTCATTGAGGATCCTACAAAAATAGGTATGACTATTATCTTTTCATGGGAATAGAAACTGAAGCTCAGAGTTTAGCTGACCTAACATTATACCTGTTAGAGGCAGAGCTAGGATCCAAACCCACTTAACTCCAAATCCTGTGACCCTTTAACCACATCACCCTATTCCTCACCATTTGACTCCAGGCAGGTAAGAATCTTGCTAGAATAACAGATTACGATATTTGCCACAGAACTGACCTCAACTTAATCTCTTCTTGTGATAAATTTTTATCTCCAATAATTGGGGGATTTTTTTTTTTTTTTTTCCTGTAAGAACACATCTGCAGTCTCATGATGAAGTCAGTGGAGAAATGGATTTTGCATTTTAGAAACTCACTTTATTGTCTACCTCACTGATGTGCCTATTTTGCATAAAATAACAGATAATCGTAAAATTTTAAAATAAAAACACATAATCTCTTTAGAAAACTGGCAGGAAGTTAGATGATAACTACAGATTATCTACAAGCTTTTTTCTTGCCCCAGTCGTCCTCACTGCGCCACCTCATTTGTTTAAACTGAACCCCAAAAACCTGCTGCTCTTTCCCCTGTGGGCTCCACTGGTTAGAATAGGAAATAAAATGGTGGGCAGGGAGGCTGCCATGCTGGAAAAAGAGAGCTTTCGGAGGAAGGACAACCCTGAAAAGTCAATGCCTCTTTTTATAGCAATACAAAGGCTCTTAGTTGGGGCATGATCCAGGAAGGAAAAATTCCTCCTTTGAAGGAGACCGCGTTGTGAGGAGAACATGACTCAGCGTCATTTCTTGCAGGATTTAAGGCATGGGGAACTCTTGGGGAAGACACAGGGGCCAGTGTCCATGCCAACCATGCCTGGAAGGGTAGGTCAAGACATAAAGCCAAAACAATCCATAGAGAAGAGAGATTTTGCCAATCCATACTGAAAACGCTTTCCTCCCCGATGCCTTGGATATGTCTAAAATGTCAAAATGGGGAGACATGGCCAAGTGCTTTCAGTATGCATGCTCTCAGCAAGACTTTACCTTCCATTTCTTTTATTGATAAGAATATCCCAGTACTTTGGGATTGTCACCTAATCCTACTTAGTTTTTTTTTTTTCCTACTTTTTATTGTGATAAAATACACATAACGTGAAATTTACCGTCTTCACCATTTCTAAATGTACAGTTCAGCAGTGTTAACATCGATGACATTGTGCAACGCTACTTCATTTTGCATTGTGATTTTGAACAGGGCAGGCAACAAAGAAATTTTACCCCTTGCCCCTTATAACAAGTTTCTTGAAAAATACTTAACTTACATGGCTCCCTTCTGAACCTTGCCTGTTCGTTCCTTCCCTCTCCCTCCCTCTCCAATCATCCCTTTCCCTTTTGCTCTCCTTTAACTTTGTCAGCAACACTTGTGCTTCCTGGAGCAATCACTGCCCTTGTATTGATTATCCATTTCTTTCCAGGTCCTGTGGGAGCTGGTTTCACACCCGTTGGCTCATTTGCCTCCCCTCTTTCATATGGCTTGCCCTTCGGCTCACTGACGAATTATTTTGTGACCCTTCTCTGGGGGCCCCCATTCCTCCAGCCCCAGACCCTCTCTGGACTGGTGGATCTGAAATTAGTGTTTTAAATTCCGAGTTTGTATCTGAAGGTCAGCTGGAGAGCTGTTTACACGTCTGTAAGCCCCAGAGGGCTTATTTGCACAGTGTACTTACCTAAGCAGGGCTGGTTACAAGCCCCAGAGGCCCCAAGAGGGCTTCTCAGGCCTCACCAGCAAGAGCACAATTAGGGAGCCATGGAGGACTCTTGTTGCCGAAGTAAATTTTCAGCTTCCAAAACCAAGTCTTCTGATTTGCTACCAAGCCTTTCCCCTTGTTTATGCCAGCAGGTTCCTGAGTCTCGGCTTTCCCCGTGGGGCTAAAGTCTTCACTGCAGAACTATATTCGTAATGTGTTTGTGTTTCAGCCACCTTCTGAGCCACCCTCTTAGACTGTCTCTGAGCTCTGCACAGACCAGAAAGGGAGAGACACAAATCGGCACCAGGATGTCTGGGGTTTATCAGATGCTTCTTTCTTTCAACCTAATGACTCTGTTGCTTCAGGGGCTGCCCCAGGGGTGTATGAAGAAAGCTGAGCTTCCTTTATATCTGTTTATTATCTGCTTTCTTTTTAAAGGAGTTTTGAAGTCTTAATAATTTGGTACATGGTTGTTTTTTGCTAAGACTGTGGTGAGGGATTACGGCTCAGTTTCATTTTTATGTTGGTATAATTGGTCTAGTTCGTGCTCCACAAAGTGTGGCTGATGTTATAAAAACTATCTAGCACACAGTATTATTGGGGTTCTTTGGGATGGGAGTGGTGGTGAGTAGTATTCATGAACAATATCAAATACAGAAAACTCAATTTTTCTCCATAAATCAATGATGGTGATGGTGGTACTAGTGGCAGCAGTCATGATGGTAAGATAGTGGCAGTGATGATTGTGATGCTGATGATGGTAATGATAGTGCTGATGATAATGGTGATGACGGTGACAATGGACAGTGGTTGTGATGATAGAGGTGGTGTTGAGATGATGGGGATAAGATTGTTAGTGGAGGAAGAAGAGGAAGATGATGGTGAAGAGAAAAGGAGGGAGGAGTGGCAATGGGGAGGGACATATTTCCATTATTATGCTCCTGGGTCTGTGACCTCCTTTCAGCCCGGAAGACTGCCCAAAGTGGATTCCCTTCTATAGGCCACCCCATTAACTCTGTCCTTGCTAGCATTCAAAATTATCAAGTTTTTGTGGACAACAGCAGGCTACTGGGAAAAACACAGTAATTTCTCACAGAGCTTCCCACTCTGGAAAGAGTTTGATCATGTGTATGAGTCATTACTTGTTAGCTCACTTTGGCAATCTTTAGATACAGAAAGAAGATACCAGTGGTGACTACAGTGCTTTGTACCCAGTACTTGCTTGAGGAGAAAAAGCAGGGATTTTGGTGTTATACGGATGAGGGTTCAAATTTCAGGTTTTTCATTTCCTACTAACTTGTACTCTTTAAGCCTGACTTTCCTCATCCGTGAAATGGAAATGACATCTACTTGACAAGGCTAGGCAAATTAAATGAGACAGAGCGTGGCACATAGTTCTCAGTGAATGTCACACTCTTCCCAGAAGGGGAAGTAATGGCGCTCCAGGCAGTTTTATGCTTACTTTCTGCTTTTCCTAAACCTAGGTCTTAGCTAGGACTAGCAGGCACTTCCTATCCAAAACATTTTTCATGAGTTATGTATTTACTTATGAAGTAAAAATTAGATTTATATGACTTAGGATCAGAAAGCCTCAGACATCAAAACAATAGTTTAAAAGAGAGAGAGAGAGAGAATTTAACCACTCAATTGGTTGTTTTTTCAACTGCTGCCCAACTGGTTTTTTCCACTAAATGGACTAATATTTTGGTTAACTTGACCATTTGAAATGATTCTATAACTTTTTTTTTTACACTGTGAGGATGTTTTCCTTGATATCTGGCCCCAGTTCTCTTTGCTTATGTCATTTCATCATTATTCCTACTTATGCCGTCTGGTACCTGAATAAAACATTTAGATTCTATCATTTGAATTTGAACCTTTCAAATATTTATAAACCACAATCATGACTTCATACAGTCAATCCTATACATATTTAATTTTTTTATGATGAAGTCCTTTTTCCCTAAATTATTTATTTCCTCTCTGAAATCTTTCCAAAGTTGTTTTAGCCTTAAGATGAAGAGATGCCCCCAGGTGGATCGTCATCAGACAGACTCTAAAAAGTAGTTGTTGTGAAACCTGGGGTATGTATTGAAAGTTCAGACTTCTAGCCCTCATCACCAGTGATTCTGATTCATGGTTCTGGGGTGTGGGTCCCAGGAATGTGCATCTTAACAACACCCTCCTTCCCTTCTCCCCAATATACAACGTCCTCTCCCCAGTATACAGGTAATTTTGGTGTGAGTTCCCTGTAGAACACACTTGAGGCACATTGCCACCTCACAGTTGACTTGGGAAAGTAAAACAGAAGACATTGGTTTCTGCTTTCTAACGGGCAATCACATTCAGGCCTGTTTGCTTAAGATTATAGCAAAATTACCTTGACAGAGTTTTGAGTGTTTCCAAGTCTTCAATCAAATAGCTATACTGTCTTGGTTTACTTGGTTTACTAAACAAAGTTTCTAGAAGACTATCAATTTTCCCAACTCTTTAGTCTTTAGGTCTGGGTTGGTGGAAGAAGAAGGGTTGCGGAAAGGCACTTTATCTACCACGCCATGTCCCTAGAAATCTAGCAATTTTGAATCTTGTATGATTACTATTCACATTTCTTTTTTGTAAGAATATGATCCAGCAAATAACTAATAATAATTCTTCATACTAGTATAGAACTTCGTGGTTCGTAAAATATGTTGACTTTCATTGTGTCATCTGATGGCCACAATAGCGCTGGTTAAGGTAAGTAGGCCAGGTATTACTGTTTCCATTTTACAAATGAAGAAATGCTCAGAGAGAATAAGTAACTTGCCAAGGATTTATGAAAAGTAAATGGAAGTCCTAGGATTTAACAATTATGGATTCTTTCATCATCTCTGCCTTAAGGTTGCACTTCTCTAGACTGTGGTATTGTCAACCCTGAATGTTACAAACTAATAAATAATACATTTGCCTCATTAAAATATCTATTACTTAGCTGCTTAGAATGGTTAGAAAATATTGAAGAAGAGAATTTTTAACCTACCCTTTAATTATTGCATTGATGTTATCTATGATTGTATAATTTTGTTCTTAATTCCTTGAAGTTTTATTTTGAAAGCTAAACATAAAAGACAATGGCAGTTTGTCATGTTGAGAAGAATATAATTATTAACCTCGTAGGTTCATCCCACAAGTAATGATTGTCATATGGACCCTGTTGGCAGGAGAGGGAAGATGAGAGGTCTCCCAGATCTTAGATAAGGCCTAGCCCATGCGTCTAGTGTTCCCAGTCAATGGATCATAATTCATTAAAATTGTGTATTGGACACTGGCTACATCCAGAGTCTACACATTAGATAATATTAAAAGAACATAAAAGGAATGTAAATGAATCTAGGTGCTAAGTGACTTGGGAGTCCTTGAACTTGGTGCTTTTACCTCCATTTATTCATTTCATTCATTCATTGAACACATGTTTTATTGAGCACTTACTGGAACTACACACTGTGCTGCGCACTGGTATTACAATAGTGGGCAAGACAGAACCATCCCTACATCATGAGCTACCAGCCCAATGGGAGACACTAACAAGGATGCTGGCAGCCACAGGCAGTGTGATAAATGCTGTGGGCGCGAAAGGCAGGGTGCTGCACATACACTCACAAACGGCACCCAGTCAGCCAGCATATTAGGCCTAGTATTTTTAAATGGATGTAGATTTATTGGGAGTGGCCTGTAGGGGTGTGCTGATGGCATGGCCCCTGGCCGCTTTATTCCTTGGCACCCTGACCGTACTAGGAAGTCATTGCCCGACACATTTAGTTGCATTTGCCTGAAATATTTCCTTCCTCTCCTCCCTTAGCTAAGTTCTAGTGTCCACACATCCCTACAGGCTAGGGAGCCCTCTCTGTATTGTTATATATTCAACCCCTGTGCACTGAGACATCCTGTGAAAATCCTTGAACATCATCCTCATCACCCTCTCTGTCCTTCAAGTATCTCCCCCATCAGTCTCTGAGCACTTCTAGATCAGGGCCTGTGTCATTTACCTCTGTATTCCCTGCACCAAGCAAATGTTTGGCACATAGTAGAGGCTTAATAAATGTTTGCTGAATGCACAAATGAATGAACGCCCCTAACCTTTAATATCTGGTTGATGAGGAGGCAGGAAACTGAACATATACAAATAAAACCATTTGCAAACAATTAAGTGCAAGTCAATATTTCAATGTATCAAATCATGTAGCATCCTCTTTCCAATATTTAAAGTGCACTTTTTTACCCAGCATGCATATTCCTGGGAGCCGTGGACTGTCCCCAACAGGGATAAAATGGGTGTAAATGTTACGTATACTTAATTTCTTTAACAAGAAAATATCAGAGGATTACTTGGAGTCACTAATGGTATTACCCCAGTAAAGAGTAAATCATTTTGAAGTTACTACATGCTATGGTTTGAATGTGTCCTCCAAAATTCATGTGTTGGAAATTTAATCTCCAATACAACAGTGTTGAGATGTAGAACCTTTGAGAGGTGATTAGGTCATTAGGGTTCTGGACTAATGCTGAATCACCAGGGGGAGTGGATGAGTTATTGCAGGAGTAGGTTCCTCATTAAAGGATGAATTCTGCCCCCTTCCTCTCCCTCTCTCACACCGTCTTGCTCTTCCACTGTCTGCCATGGGATGACACAGCAAGAAGGCCCTCACAAGATGCCAGCACCTTGATAGTGGACTTTCCAGCCTCCAAAATTGTGAGAAATAAATTTCTTTTTTTTTTTTTAAATAAATTACCCACTCTGTGCTATTCTGTTCTAGCAACACAAAATGGACTAAGACACCATGGGTAGGGTCTCTGAGAAATATGACTTGAATAGGAAAGTTTTCATCACAAAGTTGCTCAGTTGCTGAGGTAAAAGCCAACAGGACTCGGACTAGGGTGAGATGAGTGAGACCAGGTCATGCAAGTTGCAGGATCACATTCTGTCTTTATTTAACTTTTTTCATGCATCATGATTTATTGCATTAATTTTTATTTATTAAAATATAAATTATTTTGATTGATCAGTTTTTTCAGCCTGCCCCCACAGCTCCCAGCCCTGGGGGCCCCCACCCTGTGAGCTCTGCCTTCCTGGTACACAGATTACAGGGGAAACTCGGACTCTCTCTGCAGGAGCTGGATATCAGCTATCACCAGGGCTCAGCTGCATATCCTTAGGGCTCACTCTGCTTGCCTGATTCACCTCCCTTCCCCGTTTTGCCTTCCCCTCTTCCTGTAGCAGTCTGACCATTCTATACCTCCCCAACCCTATGCTTCAATGCCATCTCACCCAACATCAACCCTAGGGCTGCATGTTCTCCAGAGCCTGCTCTGTCTCCCTCCTCCCTTCCCTTCTACCCACAACTGACTTGCTTTATAATGGAAGAAGCTTTTTAATGCCTGCCATGAAATCCTGTCATCTGGGCAGGAAGGACAAGCTCCCTGGCTGAATCATCAAGAGGAGAGCACCTGCCTGGAATAAGGCTCTGAATCTTCTACAGCTCTCTTTTCTGTTTCCCTTCTTCAGAAGCATCCCCTGGGCCCTGCAGAGGCTATAGAACCAATACTGCCTGCACTGGCCAACTGCAGGGGTTGTGGCATCCCACCCTCTGTGTGCTGCACACGCACTGAAATCTATGGCCTGAAATAATTTCTGCACATCCCTGTGTTGCTCCCATAGGACAGACAGAGGAACAGAGGCCCTGGCTGATAAGTCACATCAACTGATCACAGAACCACTGATGGACAAAACAGAGATTAAACCTACATTTTTAAGCCCCCACCACCCCCCATCCTGTGTCCATTTCATTATTCCATAAACATTCCCCTCTACCACACCCTACTTCCCCCTCACCTGCCCACCCCTGCAAAGTCACCTGATCTCTTGATGAATTAGCATGGGCCAATATTGATGTTTTAAAATAGCAAACTTTCAGGCTCAAAAAAGTCAAGATCATCTTTAAGTCCCCAAGGACGTATGCAACCAGTGATAGAAAAATCCTCTCCCACTTCTCCCCCTCCAGTCTGAATTGATTTAGCAACTTTTCTTCAGCTCCTCAGCAGAGCCTTTCACAAATTCCCACTTGCAGCACTGCTGAAGGATAGACTCCTGATGTGCTCTCAGCTGGACTACTGCTGTGGGCTTCAAAAACACAGATGCAGCAACAGTGAGTGTGTGCCTGTATTATATTTCTCAACTGAACATCTTCAGAAGCCGGGGACATGCGTTTTCTAGCCCAGCATGTGGGATCTGTGGCCCCCGAGCCTGTGGGAGGGCAAAGTCCTGTAGAGAAGCTATTGTTTTCCTTGCCTTTGCTGATAGCATGAGATCAGCTAAACGATGGTGGCAGGTCTCCAAAACCAAGAAAAAGAGCAACTAGGGGTACAGTAATGGGAAGCAGTAAATCGTGGGAGATATTTGTAATCTAACCAACAGAAATCAAGCATTTTCTGGGAAATGCATGAAGCACTGAATGCTTGAGTGCCTAATGGGTTTTGGAGCCCCAGTTAGTTTATGTGGATGGGTGCCAAGAGCAAACAAATCACTGCAACCGCAAGCCACCTCACTCCATATCCGAGATGCACACTGAGAATGACTGGAAAGGCTACTAGGTATGGGAACCCTAAAGCAGTTCGGATGGGGAGGCTCCCGGGGAAATACTATCTTTAGTGCTCTCCAGGAAGCATCATTTACAACTTCACCATTGGCCAAACACTAATATATGTGCTTTACATATATCATCTCATCAAAGCCTCATTATAACACTAATGGGTTAGGTGTTATTATACCCCTATTTTAAAGATGAAGGAAGTCAGACTCAGTTAAGATCATACATCTATTAAGAGGTAGGGCAAAATCCAAACTCAGTCTTTTCTGATTCCAAAGCAAATGCTCTTAACTGCCCCACTTTATTGCCCTCAGAGTTCTTTGGCACCAATTACACCAGGCATTCCTAGCTACAAGGCATTGTTCATTCATTCATCCATACATTCAACATCCAGCAATATTTCTTGAGCATCTGCATTGTGCCGGGCCCTTTGCTAGGCCTTGGGGCCTCACTGATGAAGGAGACATGGACCCTGTCCTCATGGAACTTGGAATCTAATGAGTGAGTGCCAGGGTCTGGAATGGGAGTTAAGGTCTCACTTAAGATTGGGCAGGTTGTACCTTGCACAAAGGCTCTGCACTAAGGGGGCAAGTGGGTACTGAAACCCAGCTTATATTCCACTAAGCTATATGCCCACAGAGCAACATCTTCCAGAGGAAGCAATGAAAAAAAATTTTTTCCCAAAGAGTAATATGGGCTATTCTGGAAGTACCTGCCTGCCTTAACTTTTCTTTCTTTCTTCTTCTTTTCTTCTCTTTTTTTTTTTTTTTTGAGACAAGTCTTGCTCTGTCATCCAGGCTGGAGTGCAGTGGCATGATCTCAGCTCACTGCAACCTCTACTTCCCGAGTTTAAGCGATTTTCATGCCTCAGCCTCCCAAGTAGCTTGAATTACAAGTGCAGGCTCCCACACCCATAGAAATGGGATTTTACCATGTTGGCCAGCCTGGTCTAGAACTCCTGGCCTCAAGGGATCTGCCTGCCTCAGCCTCCCAAAGTGCTGGGATTACAGGCATGAGCCACTGCACCTGGCTGCCTCCCTTAACTTTCAAGCCAGTGTCACCCTGAAAGACATCCTCATGTACAACCTGCAGTGTGCAGGGAACATGAATGCACCAGGTAGACTCTGGACAGTAAGGAGGTCAGCAGCAAAGTCCAAGAAAGTGTACTCAGGTCTGTTTGACCCCAGTCAATGAGGTCCACATTCACCTTCAGGAAATCCTGGTCAGTCAACAATGATTTAAACCAATTCCTTCACCACTCCCAGGCAAAGTCCCTGTGTAAGTAAAACTTCCAGTGATTCCCAAAGGCAGTACCCCCACCTCAGCAGACGGTGAAGGCCCCTGCTCTGCCCTGGACCTGCAGGCCTTCTGCCCACAACTGTCAGAACTCACAGGAATGGAAAGGAAGGCTTCTGGAGACACGTACTGCAGGGAACAAGGTGACAAAAAAGGCAAGCTGACATCAAGCCCAAACCCCAGTAATTTGGAGGACAGTATCCCTGGTAACAGAAACAGAGACAGAAGGAGGTCTCCAGGAAGAAGGATGAGTTCTTTATGTATGCCAACTTTCACATGTTAAACATGTCATGCTGGCCAGGCGCAGTGGCTCAAGCCTGTAATCCCAGCACTTTGGGAGGCCGAGATGGGCGGATCACGAGGTCAGGAGATCGAGATCATCCTGGTTAACACAGTGAAACCCCGTCTCTGCTAAAAAATACAAAAAACTAGCCGGGCGAGGTGGCCGGCACCTGTAGTCCCAGCTACTCAGGAGGCTGAGGCAGGAGAATGGTGTAAACCCGGGAGGCGGAGCTTGCAGTGAGCTGAGATCCGGCCACTGCACTCCAGCCTGGGCGACAAAGCGAGACTCCGTCTCAAAAAACAAACAAACAAACAAACAAACAAACAAACAAAAACATGTCATGCCTTCTATCCATGAAGCCTTCATATACAAGGCACTATGTGTGATATTTACGAAAGCCCTAACCCGATTTCCTTTCTATAGATGAAGAAATTGATATGCAGAGAAACAAAATAATTTGGCTTAGGTCACATAGCTAGGAAGTGGCAGAACTAGCAAGTGGCAGAGGTGGGCTCTCTTGATTCAAAAGACAATCAGTGTGTAGTCTAGCTTAGAAGTCCTCAGCCTGAAGATAAAGATGAAGGAAGTAAGATAAAGGGAATGAGGCCAAGTAACAGTGAGGCAGACGGAAAGAAGGAAAAGAAAGGTACAAAGGCAGTAGAGGGTACACCCTAATAACTCCTCACAGATAAAACAATACAGCTACTGTGACCAGCTATCAATGCAGTTCATAAACGCAGAGACTGTCAGAGCAGGAACGGACCTCTGTGTTCCCAGCCTCCCCGTGTTACAGCTGAGGAGTAGAGGGCCAAGGCATCTAGTGGCTTCCCCAAGGTTCTCCAGGCTGCTGTGGAGGCAGAACCATGGCCAGGGCCCTGGCCTCCGGGCACTCAGGCCTAACAGCTTCCATCACGCTGTGCCACTGAGATTATTATCATCAGTGATGATGGTGCCATTAACAGCCATGGCCACCACTATCCAGTTTTTTAGCACCAGCCACCCTGGCAGCCATCTTCATTTTGTGACTTGAAGAAAACACTGCCCTGGTCATGTGAGCACAAGGGGAATGGAAAATTCCAGGTCAGGGAACAACACCCCCTCCAGGCATCCTTCTTCACCAGCCCTGCCTTCAGAGGCGCCAGGCCCTTTTGTCCCACCAGCAGTTAATATTTCACTTGGGTGAGACTTTAGGGAACAAAGAACACAAAGCTGGCCTTGAGGGGCCAAAGGTAGGCAGCCCATGGTTCTCGATGCGGCTCATAAATAAGAACAGGGCAAATGTACTTTGGATAAGGACGCACTCAGCCTCCCGCAGAACAGCTGGGGAAGCTATTCATAGGAAAGCGTGCTATTTGCGTCTGCCTGGCATTTGAATGAGGCTCACCTAACTGCGCCTGCCCTCCCCACAGATGTGAGTCACGCTCCCCATTCACGAGTGAGGAGTGGCCAGGGGCAAAGGAGAGTTGCTTCTTGGCTCAGCTGAGAGAACTGTGGTGGCCGGGAGCAGCATCGCCCTCCCCCTGGCAGGGAGGGCCTCCAACTGAGAACGCTTATTCTTATAGAGCCTGATTCTGCTCCATGTGAGAGAGGTACCTCCTTGGACCCTGCTACTTTGTCCCTTGGCCCTTGGTCAAGCACAGGGGACAATTTTCAGCCCCCAACCCCTTGCTGGTGACTTTGGCTGTCTTCTCACATCTCGAGTACTCGGGGAAAGCCAGTCAGAGCAGCGTGGGAGGCCAGTTCCAGTGTCCCGCTGCCATCCTCCGAGTTCTACTGGTCCCTCGTCTCCAGTTGCAGAGCTTATGAGACGAGCTGTGGAGGTGAAGTGGGGGCGATTCCTCCCCATTAAGCAGCACTGCCTACTTCTGAAGGTCATTCACCAATGCTCCTGCCTCCTGTAGCATCCAGTGCAGTTCTGGCCTCGTTCTGAGCCGAGGGTGTGCTGGAAGCAGGACCCATTACAGTCCAAAATAACCTTGGGAGGTCAAGCCCAGGCCTGGGCATCCCTCATCCAAGCAGCCCTGATGGGGGGTCTCCCAGGGCCTAGCTGAAGAGTCAGTTCCACTCCATAGCAGCACTGATGGTTCAGATCAGTCTCAGGTCCGTAAGAAAAACTCCAGTTCTGAACCAAAACACAGTGGCCTTTGGAGTCCATCAGACTCTAAGCAATAGGAAGGGCCAAGCCCTTCTCCCGTTGGTGGTTCTCACACATCTGTGGGTCCAGAGAGGGGCTACCCACCATGATCCAGGGAGCTGTGGTCTAAGGGGTCTCTGTATACCTGGTACATACTCAGCTGCGATTTGGGGTTTTTCATTAGTGAATGGCTCAGCTCCTCAGCTGGACCATAAACTTCTCAAGGGAACATGCTGTGCCCTTATCTTTGTGTGCCTGCATGGCAGCACACAGCCAGCATGCAAACCATGACCTCATATGCACTTAACACTTGACTATATCTCTTTGGCTACCAGACTCTGCTCCTTGTGGACAGGGACTTCTTAATTCTGTATTTCTGAATGGCCTAGTGCTGGCTATGACACAGGGTAGGTGTATAATTGATGGTGTTGGTTTGAATTGTCCAGTTTGAATAAAGAATTTTCTAAATAAGTCAACATTATGACACAATGGACATAGATGAGACTATTAATGCATTTGAAATTTACACTAGTGGACACATGATGGTAGATGTGATAGATACATGAACCCATGCAAATTCCAACTTCGAGAAACTAGTAACCTATTTAGAAATTAAACTTTTTTCGTTCTTCATGGGCAAAGATGATCCAAGCATGGAGGACATGACATTTAAGCCCTCTTCCCAGTGGAAGGGATGTGTCTCCAGCTAAATTTTTCTCTCAGTCAACATTTATGGACAGCTACTGTGTGTTAGGCACCCTACTATGGGCTGAGTATTCGAAGAAAAACAAGGCACAGGTGAATCGTGAGTGGAGAGCTACAGATCTGGTGGGGCTAAAGGCACTTTCTCAAGGAACTCACGGCACTGAAAGAGCTGCTGCTTGAGAAGTATGGCCTAAGCTCCATGGGAGTGAGAAGTGGTGAACTCTTCCTGGGGCCAGAAAGGGAGGATGAAATTAGAAAAGGTCTCCCAGAGGAGCAGATGTTTGAAGGACGGACAGATCCAGATGGACAATAGAGTATGCATTCTAGGCTGGAGGGTATTAACCAAAGCATCGAACCCCCTCAGTTATTTGGGAGTGGAACAATCTCTTCTGCTCTCATTGTGGCTGGTGGCCTAATTACTGACCAAGGTCAGGGTGACACCTTTGGCCAAAGGATGGGGCATTTGCTTCTAAGTCAGCCAAGGGCTCTTTCTGTCTGAAAATAGCTGCCTGGATTCATTTCCCCAGTTAGTCCCAGAGGCCAGAGATAGGAGCAGGCTTTCTCCACGTGCAGGGCAGAAACTGCAACTAGAAAGCCGGTGCTGCAGCATGAGGAACCCCTGGGGAGCTGGCAGGAGGCCATGCCTGGCCACACCTTGAGGTCTGATTGGCTACGTTTGGACGGACCCTCTCTAGCTCTTTCCCTGTCTTGTGACTGAAAACCTTATCATAATGAAAGCCATAAAAATGCCAAACTTTAACCTTATTAAAGTCACACTGTTCTGGTCTTGGCAATCCTAATAGGATTTTACAACTCAACCTCTCTGACTAGAGTTCTTGAACAGCCCAGGGTCTGTGAGGGTCCATGATGGGTGACTTAATGCCTTCAAGGACTAGTGCCCATCCACATTCCCACCCTCCCTGTGTCCATCCACCACCCGTGCTCACTGTGGCCTTCCATATGGCCTGCTGTTTTGTTACTCATAGAAATGGATAAATTTCCACTATCCTGGACCCCGGGAAAAACATATGAGCATGCCCTACAGCACTTACCAGCTGACATAGTATTTTCCTCCAGATTAATGAAGCACAGTGGAATTTTAGCGCTTGCTGTAATGATTAATATGTCAAATCCATATTGCAGGAGAGCCAAACACGAAAGTGATGTGAGAACCTAGGAGGAGGGAGGAAAAACAGTGGGAAGGGAAGAGAGGCGGCAAAGCCAAAGACGGACAGGGAAGGAAGAGAAGAACAAGGGAAGGACAGGGTGAAGAGAGGAACACGGACTCCCACAGGAGCTGGATCAGACAGGCTCGAGCACATTTAGGGACTTCCTTCTGTCCACAGCGACATTGGGAGGAAGGTGGGTCAAGTCAGTTCCTGAGGAGAGGTCTCCCAGGAGCAGTTATTAGCATAAGGTTCTACATATTGAGAGGCCATGGACCTCGAAGATTTGAGAAAAGGTATGGCGTTTATCCCCAGAAAAAAAAAATACACATAAAGAGGTTTACTTAGGGGTTTACTAAGCCCCTAAACCTCCATAAAAAAACACAGAAATGAAAAACCCCTGTGTTCAGCTGATGGTGTTTCTGGAGCTGGGACTGTGTCATCCCTGTCAGCATCCCCTCTCCATGCGATGCCTTTCAGAAACAAGTTTGGAAAGGTGACAGTGGCATTAGCCACAATACACATTCTTTTTGCTGAGCCTCTGTCTTGCCCTGTGAGCACCCACCCTCTCCTCCCCACCTGCAGGCCCACTGCCATGCAGTTCCCAGGAGGAGGTTATGCTTACTCACAGGGTCCCTTCCTCCAACTTTAGGTAGTCCAGTGCCCCTACATGAAGTGGTGTCCCTGCTGTGCGTGAATATGCTCTGCAGTCTTGAGACCATTACACAGCTGGACAGAGAAATGCCTGGTCAAGCCACCAATGGGAAATACTTTGCAATGCAAATGAGTCCTCCAAAGCCAAGCATTCCCTTCTCCTGCTAATTACTTTTACCTGGTTGCATTAGAAATCCTGGCCAACATGGTGAAACCCCATCTCTACTAAAAATACAAAAATTAGCCGGGCATAGTGGCGCGTGCCTGTAGTCCCAGCTACTCGGGAGGCTGAGGCAGGAGAATCACTTGAACCTGGGAGGCAGAGGTTGCAGTGAGCCAAGATCGTGCCATTGCACTCCAGCCTGGCGACAGAGCGAGACTCCGTCTCAAAAAAAAAAAAGAATGGCTTCATATTTTGTACAGTCAGGAGCTGGCTCAATGTTAAAGTCATTGTCTCTCCTGAAATCACCTGTCAGTGCAAGAGGGCTCTGAATATCCTCAAATAAAATCGAGATCTTATTTCTCGATCTAAGCGTGTACATAGTGTCATGGGTCAGGTTAATTAAAGCTCACTGAACATCACATACTATCCTCTGAACAATCATACATGTTGCTTCTTTAAAAGCAGAAAAGAAAAAATCAGGTTCTGTATGCCCCACCAAGCTTAAATCGTCTCTGTGATGGGAACTGTACAAAAGTCAACAGGTCAACAACAAACACGAATTTACATACTCAGTAGGTGAAAGAGTGAGCCAATTCATAGATTTCATTGCTGATTGTACTTTTTAACATTTTATTTTGAAAGAATTGTAAATCTGCAGAAGGTACCTAAAAGGTGGAAACAACTCAAATGTCCATTGATGGATAAATGGATAAATGTGGTACAGTGGTCCGCCCTTATCCTGGGGGGATACATTCCAAGATCCCCCAGTGGATACCTGAAACTATGGATAGTACCGAACCCAACTGTTGTCAGTGGCAACACATTTCTGTTCACATATTCCGCCTACATAAATTGCATGAAGGTATGTATGCTTTTTCCAGCTTAACTAAACACTTACCAGTATTGTGGTCGTAACTTGTGGTTTGAGGTGTGACAGCAAAACTAGCACGAATTTCTTTTTTCCCCTTCACAATTTCACAGATAGAAGATTCATTCCTAACTATAGATCTTAGCAGCCTCAGCATACCATTTTCTTTCTTTCCTGAAGTCAAGAATTTTCACCTTTTCACTTAAAGGAAGCACTTTGTGGTTTCTCTTTGGCATATGTGAGTTGCCAGCATCCCTACACTTGTGCTTTGCGGCCATTACTAAGTAAATTAAGGGTTACTTGAACACAAGCACTGCGATACTGGGGCAGACAACCTGACAACCAAGACGGCTATTAAGTCACTACTGGGTGGAGAGTGTAGACAGATGGACACGTTGGACGAAGGGAGGGTTCGTGCCCTGAGCAGGATGAAGCAAGATTTTTTTATACCACTCAGAACGACTCACAGTTCAAAAGGTATGAATTGTTTATTTCTGGAATTTTTCATTTAATATTTTTGTATTGCTGTTGACTGTGGGTAATTGAAACTAAGGAAAGTAAAATTATGGAAAAGGAGGGGTGGGCTACTATACATACATATAATGGAATAGTATTCAGTCTTAAAAAGGAAAGAAACTCTGATATGTTTCTATGACATGGATAAACCCTGAAGACACTATGCTAAGAGAAATAAGCCAGTCACACAAAGACAAAAACTCTGTGATTCCACTTAGTTGAGGCACTTATACGAGTAGTCAAATTCAAAGAGATGGCAATTCGAATGGTGTCTGCCAGGGGCTGGGAGGTGAGGGGAATGAGGAGTTGTTTAATTGGTATGAACTTTCAGTTTGGGAAGATATATAAAGTTCTGGAGATGGATGGTCATGTTTGTTGCATAATAATGTGAATGTATTTAAAGTCACCAAACTGTGCCTGTAAAAATAGTTACAATAGTAAATTTTATGTTATGTATATTACCACAATCAAAAATTGGCAAGCAAGTCCCACAGACACTTCACTCGGCCAATCCAGTGCAGCAGCTTGCATGACTATAATGCATTATCAAAACCAGGGAACCAACATTGGTACAACTCAGACTCATTCAGACTTCACAAGTACTCATGTGTGTGTGTGTGTGTGTGTGTGTGTGTCTGTGTGTGTCTGTGTGTGTCTGTGTAGCTCTATGCAATTTTATCACCTATGTTGGGCTGTTTCATCACAAGCCATGCTTTGCGCTGTCCTCTGTGGCCACACTTGCTCCTTCCTGACAACTAACCTGTGTTTCATCTCTAGAATTTTTTCACTTAGAAAAGTTACAAAATGAAGTCATACAGTATGTAACCTTTTGAGATAGGCTTTGTTCACCTCATAACTGCTTTGAGATCCACCGAAGTTGTTGCATATATCAATAGTTTGTTCCTTTTCATTGTTGGATAGGACTCAATGACATGGATGGAAATGTTTGATTATATTTTTAATGAAATAGATGGAAATGTTTGATTATATTTTTACATCTACAATTAATGAATTCAATGTTCTGTCCACATTAAGACCATCAGTGAATGGACTTGATTCCAATGTGGCCACTACAGGAATGGAGCCAAGGGGCTCACCAGAGCATCCTAGCTTCCACCCACCCATGCAGGGGCTTTTGTCTGGGCCACAGGCTGTTTCATTGAAGAAATGGGTCCTATGGGGTCAACTGTTCTGCCTACTGACTTTCAGCTGTGGGGACTGCAGTGAATAGGCAGTAAGACAGACAGGAACACCTTCAGTAAATAGAGAAGGTACAGGCTCAGTCCCCCACCTGCCCAACCTCAGGGCTGAGACTCCAGCGGTGGCATCGTGGGAACAGGACGCTGGGGTTCCTTCAAGAAGAAAGGTAAACTCCAGGGACAGTCGTTTAAAAATATGATGCTTTCCAATTCTCAGAGGGGAGCTTTTATATTTCCACCACTCGCTGTGGCCCAAACTTCACAGTGCTGGAATTTAGCTGTTCCCTTGACTGTTGACCCCAACACAGCATCAACTCCCAGCCCCAAGCCTCACATAGTGCCTGGCCCCCATGAGCACACAATAAATGTTGCTGCAGGAGTTGGTGTTATTGAAGGAGAGAGGAGAGTCAAAGGGGTCTATAGAGGATGACCAACTCTAACAAGCAAGAGCTCTTTTCATTTCATTTTTAAAACCTGCTATCTCAGATCTGGCAGGAGCCAGAGTACGAGAGAGGAGCAATAAAACTGTCCCTTTCTTCCGCTCACTTCCAGCCCTGACTGCCCTCCCCTCATCCCTTCACACCCCAGATCTTCCTGCCAGACTCTGGGGAGAACTTCGTGTTCTGAGGAGGGTGGGGCTTCTTACTGAAGGGCAGGTGTCAGTGTAGGTGAATAAGCAGGTTGGGTGGGGGTTGGGTGAAGGTGAGGTCATTCAAGGCGACTCTTCGGCCAGGTAGAAATGAAGGAGCAAGATTGAAGTCACCCCCTCCCCCAAAACAGAACAGAGGTTCTTTGAGCCTTTTCCTCCAACTCTCCTTCACCACATTCATGCCTTAGCTTCCCCAACGTTGGCCTTTTTGCTACTGGCAACCTGAATAGTTTGCATTTCTAGACAAATAGGTGAAAGAAAAGAGCAGCCATAACCCAACATCCCTGTAACTGCCCCGAGGCCCCAGATCTTGGGACTTTCCCCCATAGCTGGATACTTCCTCCTCTGTGAAAAATAACAGGGATTGGCTGGAGCTAACCCAAAAAGCAAGCAGACGTAGACACAGGCTCTTGGAAAATACCAAATGCTATTCACACCTAGGGATTTGGTTCCCCCACCCCCAAGGACCCCAGAAGAAGCTGCTCACAGCTGGGTGAGGTGTAGCACTTTCCATAGGAATCGTCGCCTGGCTCTTTCGAGGGTGGGGGGGGAGCAGATGCCACTCTTCTCTGGGCATGTGCACCTCCTGGGTGTCCTTCATGGAGCTGACACAGAGTGCCTTACACAGAGACCATGGCCTCTCTGGAAGAGTTAAGATCTTTCTGTAGCTCTTGAGTTGGAGTATTTGACACCAATAAAGGCTTTCACCACCTCCTCAAAGCTTTGAACTTTTTTGTTTTCTAGAGATGGGGTCTTGCTGTGTTGCTCAGACTGGTCTTGAACTCCTGGGTTCAAGCAATCCTCCTGCCTCAGCCTCCTGAGTTGCTGGGACTATAGTTGCCAGCCTGGGTTTTTATCTAGATCTTAATAACCAGAGTTGCTGTGCACTCTGTGTAGGATTTGGCTTACTTGGCAAACTCCATGTCATAAACTCAGTATTTCTTCAATAAACTCAATATTGATTTACTACGGTCTGGCAGCCGAGGTAGCCCAAACTTCTGGCCTGTATTCTGTAAGGTGGAAGATTGGGCCTTTTAGTAGAAACCTCCAAGACCTAGGAATCTCTATTGAGACCCTGGGGTTAATGCAGTCTCCACCAAATTCAAGTGCTGGCTGAGAGACAGGAGTCAGCAAGATTTCACTGGGATGGTCAATTTTTATCCAGAATAGGGCTATGCCTGCATTAATTTGTCACCAGTGGAATGAAAATACAAATCCGCTGAGTATGATAGTTTGATATGAGGAGTGGTCAGTTATATAGAAAATTTAAAACAGAAAGCCCATGAGAAGTTTGCCTTTGTCAGTGCCCATTAACTCCTTCCTAACAGGGTGACAGAGAGCTGGTGCCGCCACAGGGAGTGTGCTGGTCAGAGCAGACCTCCTCCCCAGGTGGACGCCATGACCCTTGACATCCTCCAGATCAAAGCTTCACTTTCCCTTGCTCACAGTGGCTTCTTAGATGACCATGTCTAAACCAGACCCTGCCTGCTATTCTTGGCCAGACAGAGAGAACAGCCTGAGTGAAGACTCTGAGGCGAGAGAGAGCATGGCATTAGTAGGGCCTGGCAGAAGGCCAGGATGATGGCCACAGTGAGTCCCGGGAAACGCAGCACAAGATAAGCCTGGAGAATTGACAAGAGCCGGTCTGTGCAGAACCTGAGGGCCACAGCGAGAAGTCTGCCTTTTCTCCCCATGCCCAGAGCAGGGAAGAAGGATTTGCAAGTTTCTCACACATGCCTTGGCTTAAGCAAAGCTTTCTGGCCTCCTTCAAGCCATAGCGCAGGGTGGTGTTTGCCGTGCCTGACTCCCCAAGCTAGGCACTGGGAGTCCGAGTGAACCATCTGGAGGGGTCAACAGTGACGTGAACAGATAAGCCACAGCACAATGGGGCTTGAGTTAGAGGAGGAGAGAGGAATGTGCACGTCCCTGCTCGGATGTGGGGGCAGGAGTGGGAGGGCTCCAGGAAACCTCGCACAGATCTTTGGGCTGCCTAAATCCCGCTGCTCCATGTCTAGGTGGCTGAAGTACCTCCTGGCCTGCCTCATTCCCTCCTCTGGCCTGTCCTCTTTACCACCCCTGCCACCTGCCCATTCGAAGAGGCTCCACCCTTCCTTGGAACACAGAGTTCTCTGCCACTGGACTCTGGGGAGGGTGAGATTATTGAGTCAGGCAGGCGAGCGTAAGAGAGAAGGAAGAGGGAGGGAGGTCAAAGATACGAGGTGAGCTGGAGAAGAAAGGGACTGTTTTGAGGATTCCCCCTCACACATTCTGGCTCTTACCTCTGACCAAAAGCAAAGGGAACACCTTTTACCAATGGAATGAGGCCAGGGTGTGTTGGCTTACGCCCATAATCCCAGCACTTTGGGGAGGCCAGGGTAGGAGGATCACTTGAGCTCAGGAGTTCAAGACCAGCCAGGGCAAGATAGTGAGACCCCATCTCTACAAACATTTTTTTTTAATTAACCAGGCATGGTGGCATGTGCTTGTGGTACTGGCTACTTGGAGGCTGAGGTGGGAGGATCTCTTGAGCCAGGAGGTCAAGGTTACAGCAAGCCATGATCATGACACTTCACTCCAGCCTGGGTGACAGAGTAAGACACTGCCTCTAAATAAATTAATCAATCAATATCAATTAACTAACTAACCTGTCTATCTGGGTCAGTCAGCTCTTATAGTCCCACCTGACTTCTGCTTTGCCTTCTCCTGCAGCAGCAACGCCATCGAAAGTGCTTACTGTGTGCCAGGCAGGCATTGCACACGGACGGGGACTAGGAGTTCCGATGGCCAGCTGGCCTGCTGCCTGGGGACAGGGAGTTTCCCAGGACCTGGGACTTTCAGTACTAAAACCAGGACAGTCCTGGGCAAGCTGGAACAGCTGGTCACCTGGTGGAACTGAGCACCCACGGAGTCAGCAGAGAAGGCAGGCGGCACCACAGCATGGCTGGTGGTGGGAGCAAGCAGGAGTCGTTTCCTTCTTAGCACTGGAAGCACCACGCTTGGCACTTAGCTCCCTTCCTGAATGGAGCTCCACCTGTTTTTATGAGGCAGCCCCAGGCCAGGCCCTCAAGATGGGCAGGGGTGGGTTGAGACTGTGCTGTCTCTGCTGTTTGCTAAGGTTGTTCTCATGGTATCACGCTGCCAGAGACTGTCCACTTCGCTCACGTTGATGGAGGTCAGCTAAGGACAGGCTGATTAGCTGGCCCCTCAGGGCCTTTCTCTTGGTGACACAGCCTCTGGCTCAGAACAAAGGCCCCTCATTTTGCCGAGGCACAGACTGTTGAACGTGAGAGTGCTGCCACCTGCTGGTCACAGCGCTGCTTCCAGAAGAGGCGCTGGAGCCTCAGGAGGGAGACTGGGCCGTGAGCCCAGGTCTGCAGCCTCTCTGTGGGCCACAGCACCACCTCCCAGCATGTCCTGGGCCAGACTGCTGAGGAAAAGAAGCTGGGGATCCCCCTAACACATATGCCTTGAAGGGGACTGCAAGGCTTTCTCATGTCAGAACTCTCTCAGGCTGGCCATGGATTTCCTAGAATTCCCAGCCAGCGTGGGCACTCTTAACTATAATAGAACCCTCGGCCCAGTGGTGTGCTGGAGCTGCTGGGCATGACGCAATCATCAAATATTCAGGAAATTTACCAGCTGCACTGGTCATGGTGGAAGTATTTACACCATGGAAATTGGTAAAGGCTGCAGATTAGAGTTTTCTCCACCCCTAACCCTTCCTCCAGTGGATTCATCAGTACATTCTTGTAAAACCCCTATCAAACTTAAAATATTGTCACCTGGGAAAGGGCAAGTATCAGCCTATTTATAAAGGTTTTCTCAGATAAAGCATCAAGTATGGAATTGGTGTCATAGAGAAGAAACACATTCTGATAAGAGGGAGATTATGAGGAAGGAAATATTACTAAGCTCCCTAAGAGCAACTAATGTAGTAGTTAAGGGCTCTGCAATGAGAAACACATGGATTCAAGTAGCAGCTCTTCTATGTGCTAACTGAATGACATTGGTCAAATTGCTTCATCTCTAGCTTCCAGTTTCCCTGTCTGCAAGTGGGGGTATTACGAGTAGCTGCCTCGTGTAGTTGTGAGGTGATGTGTTTGAGGAATCTAAATGCTTAGAACATTGCCAGGCAGAAAACAAGCACTCAATACGTCTTAGATATTATCAGTTATTGATTAGCACCTCCACTTCAGCAGGCTGGAACTGATCTTGACATCTTCCTGGTTAAACCAGTTTCACCTCTAGATGTCCTTTACGGGGTTGGGGAATGGAAATTGGTTCTTCGATCCTCCCTCAGCAGCTAACCTTTAACATCAGCCTCAGTTTTGGCTATTCACTTGTACTTGTCCCCTGCAGTTAGTACATAACACAATGTATCCCCTAGAATTCCTATGCTCTTAATATGATAAAGTACATCCTGAATGTAAAGTATCTAAGCACTAAACACTTGCCAAACTAACCCAAAAGATTTTGTGTAAATGAGTCACTGGCCAGTTAAGATGTCAAATATAGAAAGGGCAGGACTCAGATCTGATTCCAATTCCAACACCTGAGTCATCCTCAGTGGTACTGCACTTGATTTAAAGGAAGATTATGTTAACAAGACACAAATTGTATAAAATTGGGAAAAATGGGAATCTGAGAGCAGTGCTCTTTCAGTGGAAAGGGGCTTAGAGGACATGAGCTCCCCTCTCATGAGAGTGGAGGGCTTGGTTGTGCAGTAAAGAGAGTTGGCGAAGTTTCTATAGAGCTGATGGTCTAAGGCTCAAGACTTGGCCTGATGGACTTGCCCCATCCGAGACTCTGCTCACCCCTCAATCTTTGAATGAATGATTTGGCTTCTTGGGTGCTAAAATCCTTGGAAGAAGTGTCTTTAGAGGAGATACACATATTTATATTTTTAGAAAGCTACAAATGAGTTCGCATTATACTCCTTTGACTTTTGTTATATGGACTAAGATTAGGTTAGATTTGGTTGCATAAAACAGACAAAACAGTAGCATAAATAAAATGTACATTTATTTCTCTCCGATGTCACTGAAATCCAGATGTTGGCAGCCTGGGCCAAGTATGGCAACTCTACAGTATCACCGGTCACTATCTTATGGCTCCATTATCTTCAACATGAGTTTTTGTCTAGTGGTTTAAGATGGTCACTCGAGCTCCCATCCAGACTATTTTTTTGCCAACAAAAAAATTATATTTTCCCAAAATCTGACACTTCTGATTATAAATCACTGGCCAGGTGTACTCATGCAAACCCACTCTGATGCAAAAAAATTGAAAAATGTATTTATTCCAAGTAGGGGTAGGAGGCATGTGCCTAGCTAAAAATTAAGGGTTCTATTTTTAATAAAGTAAGGCAGATAGATATTGGTGGATAACACACAATCTCTACCAAAGTAGATCAATTTCCCTAAGCCTGCTCATTTTTGACATCAGAGAACTTCTGTACAACAACCCCGAGGATACACCACCCTGTGAACACAGGAAGAGAAGATGGCTGGATTCCCTCTCAACACTCTCCTGCCTCAGTGTGAATTTAATCCCCATGCCCCATCAGCCCCAGAGCCTCCATTCTGTTGCTGCTACAGCACCTGTCCAAAGTTTCCCTCCTTTCCAAATTTGGTCTCATCACTGAACCTCAGACCTCCATGTCCACTGGTCTGGATTTTTGTAACAATGCCGTCATTGTTCTTTCTGCCTCTACTTTCACTCTCCAAGCCTTTCTGCTGACAGATTTCTCTTCCTGAGGCACAAGTCCCACCATGATACATCCCTGCTCAAGAATGTCCATGGTTTCCCATTTTCTGCCCTAAAGTCTAAATTCCTTAGAATCCTGAAGGCTTTCTATGACAAGGCCTTTGCCTGAATTTCTAAGTTCATCACTCTTGGACACTTGGAGATCCAGCAAGTGCCACTCCTTAAATATGACTGGAACCCTTCTGCCGCCATGCCTTCCCTCCTGCTCTTCCATCTGCTTGGCATGCTCTTCCTTCGTCTCAGCCTGTCTAAATCCTAGCCATTTCACAACGCTCAGGACAAAGGCCTCCTCCCCTACGAAGCTTTGCCCAAGTTAAAATGACCCTCACCCTCCTAAGTGCTGTCACAGGGCATTCTGCTTCCATTATGCTCAGACTACAAGTATTTCTGTGTTCCCTACTACAGTGCGAGCTTCCGCAGGGCTGAGCTATGCTTGCTTGCTCACGGCATCTCATATTAGTGCCTGCCATATCAGCAACATGCAATGAGCGTTGGTAGAACCAAATTGCAGAGTACAGCTGGGGCTCCATGGAAATTGGATGTGAATGAGAACAGCTCACAGAATGATCTGCTGTGCCTGCCAGAATTTGAAAAGTTGGGGTGACCATTGACACCACTCTGGGAACAAGTATTTGGGTTCCACTTAAATATACAAACGTAGGCCCAGGACTTCCACCAAAGTGAAGCCCCTTCTGGGCTTGTGTTTGAGGAGCTGTATAGGGTGATAGAGTGGCACTGGTAAGGATTGCTGTCCTCTCTACCTTATTATTATTATTTTTTTTAAGGTTCAAGATCTGAGTTGCCATAAAAATAAAAACTTTGGCTGGGTGGTGGTGGAGAGATTTGAAAGAAAACTGTAAATTATCAAGAAAAATGATTCATTTTTCAGATGAAGACTCCTCAGTACCAGAAAAGCAAGAGTGGTATGCCCAAGTTCACACAGCCAGGGTGAAGGGTGGGACTTAGCCTGTCCCAATCCCAGTCTATTGTTTTCTGTTCCACCACCGTAGCTGCCCAGGGTGAAGACGCCATCAGTCAACCTAATTTGGGGAAATAAAAGATCTTGAAGGTTACACATAGATTTGTGCACTGCTGATCTTAATTTTATGCTTGCCATCATAAAATTAATTTGTGCTTATACAACTAAAGGGGGAAGGCATGCATCCAATTCTCGAAGTTTCAGTTCTATGTCTTTGCATCAGTTATTTAGATTTTTTCCTTCTTTGTTCATTATCACTTTCCCTGAGGAGGTAACAAAATGTCTTTTTCAATTTTCTTCTGAACTAATTCTTACTAGGATCACCCATTTTTTTCTCCAGTTTGCAACTGGCTAGATTTGATTGGAATAGATAAAGCCTCCGACCATGGGCTGTTGAAAGGCCTTTTGTTTGTGGATTACAAGCGGTCATTCAGTTTATCCCATTCTTTATGCTTCCCTACTTTTTTGAGTTGCAAGGTTAAGGCCTGGGGCAAAACGTTGATGGAAAGGAACATTAGGCACCAAGTTGCACCGTGTTCGTGTTCATTCCAATCCACATTCACCTCCGTTAATTGGTGAAGGTTATGACTACAGCCCACTTCTCCAGTGACTCACTTCAGGAAAAGGACATGTGACAAGAACCTGGCTCACATGGGACTGCTTGCCAGGGGTGCCAGGACAGAGATAGCATTGTTCAAGGAAGATTCAGGAAGTCAAACATCCGGAGAAAAGCATGCATGGTTAACTCACCCCACGGTCTGGATGAGAACATATTTTTTTTTCTCACTGATCAATCTGTTTATCTACTTCTACAAGGGCACTCAGAGGACTTCTGGAATAATTATTCCCTTTGGTCTCAAATGCAGCTTTCCTAATGGGCCAAGAAAGGGAGAAGGAATAAGTATTCCTGGAAGTGTTTTACCTGTGGTCACATTAATTCTATCCTCCCAGTAGCCTTTTGAGATAAACATTATCCACACTCTCAATTTATAAATGGGGCAATTTAGATAGGGCAAGTTAAGGAGTTTGCTCAGGCCTATCTGCTAGTAAGTGGCAGACCCAGGATTCAAACTTGGGTCGAGGTTGACATCGAAGTGTATTTCCAATGTCAGAAAATGTCCTCTTTCCATGCTAGTGCCCAGGTTTCCTCTCAGAAAAGTAGCAGCTACTAAAATGCTGCTGCAAAGCATTGTCTCTCCCAAACACATCTTTGTTCTGACCTCTTTCTCTCCATCTAGCTGTCCTCAAAACCCACACAAATTCCAACTTCTCCATGAAGACTTCCTGATCAGCCAGTCCCAACAGACTATGTACGGTCGCACACGCGCTCTCTCTTCTACCTCTGTAATCCTCTCTGCTTGCACTCCTGGTTTAGCCCTTAATAGGTATAACTTAGCGCATATAAACGTTCACTTGCATATACAAACTCCCAGCTGCACTATAAACTCCTCAAGGACACGAACAATGCCTCTGTTGAGCCCTGAGAATTTGTAGCATAACAAATAATACCAAGCAGCTGCTGCAAAATGTGTGTTGAATGATTAACTGGTTAATTTTTAGGAGAGGCTATGGGAGTCCTCGTGATTCTGTTAAGTAGACAAGCATGGAAAACTCAGAGGCAAGTAGTCTCTTTGGCTAAGACTCCCCTTAGCACCACAGTCTGTAATTCACTCCCCATATCTTTCTGGGTGTTTTAGAGAAGACGGACATTGCTCTGCACTGAAACCACGCGTTAAGCTCTCTGCCGGTTTTAGGGCAGACTGAGGCACCCGGCCCAAAGCTCAGAAGGTTCAGGTGAGTTCAGAAAGCTCCAGCCTTTCTGGCAGCCTAGTACGTTCCCTTAGTCTTTTCCAAGTCTGGGCACTCACTCCCAACTCTTCCTCGGGTGTCCCCCTCTTAGTCTCACCCCAGGGCTTAGTGATGACAGCACCAGGCAGCAACTGGGATCTCCTCTGGAGGCAAATATGCCTGCACAAAGGCCAGACCTTATGCTCTTCCCTCCTGGGATTCTGCTTATTTTCTTTCCCCTTAACTTATTGCCCCTTCTTCTGTGTGGTCTGTTAATCTCCAGATCTTTGACAAGGATGACCATGATGTCAGGGCACAGGCCCTCACATGGCCTGTCTGCATCTCTCTCCTCCCCTCCTCCCCACAAGCTTCCTGGGTCATGTGGGGCTTCCTCAGCACCCCCTCTCCATGCAGCTCCTCCTCTCTGAGTCTGCCTCCTGCTTTTCCTTCCAGCCCCATCCAGGGTGTGGCGAGAGCTCTTGACCACAGGTGGAAGTGCCCTTCCCCACACCTGATGAGCTCTGTCTGCACTCGGAGACCAGCTTGTGCCCTGTGGGCCTGAGCCTGGGCCTGCCTATCCCCCAACCTGGTCATGAGGGCCCTGAAGCCACCATCACATCTTACCTTTATTTCTGATGCCTAGATCTGTGACTGTCACAGAGTAAGTGGTCAATGAATATCAACAGAAGGTGGAAATAAATGGTAAATGAGTAAACGGTCTTGGTTCTGCTCTATGAAAACACCCAACACATCAACTCACTCTAACATTTAGACACTTAAAGCAGGCCTCTGAACTAGACAGATTTGGAAGCATCACATAGATCACCAACTACCTCATCTACAAGATAAGGACCAAGACAGGTAAGTGGCTTGCACAAGGTCATACAGAGCGTGAGTGGCAGACTCAGACTGGATCAGACTCTCTGATTCCCTGCTGAAGGCACCATCTCAGCCATGCCTTCAGAATAAGAAAGCTTTGCTTCTAAAATACCTAGTAATTCAGACTTTTCTCCCAATTATTTCTAATTAGTAACCTACCTAGCACTGATGAGTTCTTGAATGTATGCATGCATGCATGTATACGTGAATGAATGAATGAATGAAGGCGAGGTCATGCTGGATTCACAGCAGCAGCAGTTCAGCTTTTCCAGTAAAAGCACTAGGCACGTGTGCAGGATTGAGATGATGCATTTAAGGCATCTCCTTTCTGCCTCACAACCCTGACACTGTGCATCCCCGGGTTCTGCCATCGCCCCTACTCTGCAGACTGACAAAAGAGGCTGTTCCGGGCTGTCCTTGCCAGCACCATTCTTGTTGAACCTATTAGGTTGCTATTGTTTTTAGCAAACAGCTGATGCCTCATGGAAAATTTAGCATTTGCTCATTCCTGTTCCATTTATCTTCTAGTTTGTGCATTTTCTCTTCTTTATTAGCAGGGCACTTACTGGAAAACTAGATCTCTGTCACTTAGTGGTTTCATGTTTCTTCTGTTCATAACCTACCTGGAGTCAGAATTATGTCTGTGTCACAGAGCAATTGGTTGCTATGGAAATGATCGTGGCACCCCAGGCAGCAGGCCTGCGTGGGAGAGAAGAGGGAGTGCTGTGCCCATGGGGGTGGGGGTGGGTATGGCGGAGGTACTGCAGGAATCCTGAGTGTGACTTTTTAAGCTAGGACTGACTTGTCTAGGCCAACCTGGTCCTCTTGACCCTCTTCCTACTCAAAGCTGTGTGTGTGTGTATGTGTGTGTGTGTGTGTGTGTGAGACACTTCACTTATCCACACCCCCCACACACCACACCCAAATATAAAACAAATGCTTCCCCTAACTTCTCCCTTCTACCTCCAAATCCAACTTAGAGTTCACCTCCTCAATCTTCTGTGGTTAACCACCTCTGAATAACCCCTTCTCCAATCAAACCCCCCACCCATTCCTAGTGAGTTTGCACTTAAATCAATTGCATTGGAATCACTTGCATTCCTTCTGCCGGATTTTGCTTTTTTTTTCTTATCAGGCTCATATGTTTTATCTTCCCAACAGTATCCAGGCCCCACAGGACCCCATCTGGGTCAGTTGGTTTTATCTTCCCACAGAGCCCAAGCCGAGCTTGGCTGACCACAGGCCCCTGATAAATGCTGCCCTCGACTCTCAGAGAGATGGACAGTCTCAGCCCTCGAGCCCGCCCACTTTAACCCATCCAGTCTTACCTCCTGAGGATCAGTAAACCTAGAGCAATAGGCAAATGAGACAGCTCTGGATATCATTTTAAATATTGTCAACCCAATGAAAGGAGAAAAACTCTAAAGCTTCATTTGCCTAAAACGTCCTCAGATGATAAGGGAAGAATGAGAAAACAGTGTTTAGTTATTTAAAACTGTCTTATTTTTGTGGGCTTGAACTCATTTATGTTTCAAGTTTGCCCTTAGTCTTGGTTGCCTGTCACCTAGAGCAACTTTGACCTCCAGGGCCAATGACCCCCTTCTGGGTTTCCACTGAAGTTCAGACCCTGCTGGACTGTCCAGGTCAACAGCAGCTGTACATGGTAGGAGAACCTGGGCCTTTTCCAAAGGTTAAGCTCACAAACATAAGTTGTGGAGTGGAGGCCTTCCCTTTGTCTAACGGGCAATATCCTTACATCCGGGGCTGGAGGTGCAGAGCCCGTGAGCTTCCCCTGCTGTCTGTGATTGAAGACAAATAGCTGCGCTGGCTCCGTTGGCAGAGTTGGTGTTGGTGTTGGTGCCCCAACCTCCTTTTTCTGGAATCTGCCCCATATTCAGTCCCCAGATGGAAGTAAGCTGATACTCAGGTAAGAAGGTGGGGGAAGTCAGGGTGCCTAGAGCGTGGGGTGGACACTGGGGCTGGACGCCATGTTCCACATCCCAGAGCCCATCTGAAAGACCTTCCTTGGCGTGCAGCTCAGAGCTGCTCAGAGAGCGTGGAGCTCGGCCCCCAGCTCAGCCCAGGGGCTCTCTGTGCACTCATGGAAAGTGGCATCGTACCGGGAAACGCGAGAAGCCATTCTGGCGCAGGGATGGGGCCTGGGCGTCTGTGTGTGCTAGTGCCCAGATGAGAGACTGGGACGGGGTGCGGAGGGCTTGCTTCCTTCCCACCCTCAGGGGTCTTTCAGTGAGGTGGTCCTTCTGAGGCCTGAGATGGTGCCGGGGGTGGCCTCAGCAGGAAAAGGCACAAGGCAAACATTGAACAGACAGGTTGGAGCCCCCAGGAGGAGCCGGCTTTGGTCTGCGGTGACTGGGAGAAGGGCCCCTGCTGGGGGCAGCTGATAAAGGAGCTGCCACTCCCTCCTCCAGCGCCCCCCCCCCCCCCCCCCAGGGCCCCCCTGGAAGACAGGCTTGATTTTCCTCATCCCGCACAGCACGGGCTTGGTGAAGCTAGCAGGAACCCTCTCATGCCGTCTCCCCGCTTCTGCTTCGGACTAAACCCTCCAGCCCAGGCTTCAGGACAGGCCTCTGTCCCCACACAATGGGGACTTGGATAGTGAGTTTTAGGATTCTTTCTAGCTTTCTACCCTGACTGGAAAACAGAAGAGGAAATGCCCCGTTGGCTCTCCCGTGGACCAGAAGACCTTCCCCTAGCTGCTCATATTTAGTTAGCAATTACCCAAGGTGTCCAAGGCCCCTCCAACACTGTCACTCACTGCTAGGAGAGGCCAGAACTCCAACTCAGGCTGTGCAGCTGGCTGCAAGAGGGTGATGTCTGAGTTAGCTGTCTGGAGACAGAACCACAGGTCAGCTTTAGAGTTGATGATGCGCCTTCACCGGCACAATGGGAAACCAAGACAGGCAGGTACCAAGTGATCCTTCAGCATCTGGGCGAGATGCTTTGTCTTTCCCAGAGAAACTATTTCAATGAGTTCTTCCCGGGAGAGAGGGAAAACAAAGCTCAAATACCAGAGCCGCAGAAAGCGCCTGAGGCTGATTTGCTCTGACAGGCGGGAGGCTGCCCTCTCCCACGGACAGCCTTGGTCCAAAAGAATAAAGGAGACCTTGCAGACCAGAACTCAAAAGTGCAAGGTGCAGATTTGCAAAGTGTGTCCCTCAGGCTCTGTGCATCCCCAATCCAGGAGCTGAACACCCATCCACATGATGCCTTCACAGCACATGAAGAAAAAGAGGGGCAGATTGCAGAGGAGCAGGACAGGGGGACGTGTTGCCAAGAGCAGGCAAAGGTCTGAGCTGACCGCAGCTCTGAATTGGATCTGGCTGGAGTTGGAGGTAACTGCATTATGGGAAAGATTGAAAGTTTAATATGAAACCAGCTGATACTGAAAGAGAACAATTAGGAAGGTTAAGGGGCTTAATATTAGATTAATGGCTGCCAGAGGATAAAGTTCACAACTTCCAGGAAAGGAGTCTGATTCAGAGAATTCTTTTTAGTGGACCAGACTAAGGTCTGATTTTGTTATTTTTTTTTTTTTTCTTCCCAGTAACTGAGAGAAAATTACCATTCATTCACATAAGATTCGTTCTCTTCCTCTTCCTGCTTCCTCCTCCTGCTTCCCATCTCTCTCCTCTTTGGAAGTGCCTGATTTCGTTCCAGTTCTGGAATGAATCTTAGGGTCCCACCTTCCAGTCTGCATACCCCATACTCCTCTCCACCTGTAGGGGTCCTTCCTCAGTGGGATTTGTGGGACCCTACAAGAATATTTTTGTCAGTGTTGCTTGTATTCTGGAAATATCTCAGGCCACTAAGTGATCTCACAGATCAGTAGCTCAACCCAGGGGAGACATTCCGGGCCAACAAGGAGTTAACCCAAACGTGGGGAGACGGGCTGGTGGATTTGAGGTGGCTGAGGAGATTGGGGGAGATGGGGAATTCCCATGGTCTCCAAACCTAGCAATTCCTTCCTGGGAGTTTTTTAACATTCCTTCCTGGGGGAAGGGCCTCTGTTGGGGACAGCTGATAAAGGAGCTGCCACCCCCTCCTCCAGCACTCCCCCACCTCAGGATCCCACTGGAAGACAGGCTTGGTTTCCACATCCTGCCCAGCACGGGCTTGATGAGGCTGGCAGAAGCTTTCGTGCAGTCTCTGCGCTTCTGTCAGGACTGAACCCTCCAGCCCAGGCTTCAGGCCAGGCCTTTGTCTGAACAGATTCCCAGGCCCCACCCATCCTGGACTAACTGAATTTGAATCTTTGAGGGCACAGTCTGGGCATCTGCATATTCTGAAGTTCCTCGATGACTCTATGACCTGCCCAGTTTGGGAACCACTGGCTCAGGGGCCACATGGAAGAACGGCCAGGCAGGGAGGGGCCGGGGGCCTCTCAGACTTTGGGATGGGCCATTCGTGTGATTCCCTAGTTCCCATCCCAGCCAGTGAGTTTCTTGGAGCAGACATTTCCTCTTACTCATCATTACAATCCCCACACAGGGCTGGCCACATTCAGTACGTGGGAGCTGAATTAAGTTTCCAAATCTCATGGTTCATGTCTGTAATCCCAATATTTTGGGAGGCCGAGGCGGGAGGATCACCTGAGCCCAGGAGTTTGAGACCAGCCTGGGCAACATGGGAAGACTCTGTCTCTACAAAAATTTAAACATTTAAAATATTTTTTAATTAAAATTTTGAAATCTCTCCCCTTCCTAGACCCTGAACCTGTTCAGTTCTCAAGTTGACATGTTCGGAGGCCTGGCTGGTAGAGCCGGGGCCTGGTTCCACAGAATCAGCATGGTCCTGAAACACAAGAGCACAGGAGCCAAAGCTGGAAGGGCCCTTGGACAACCTCTAGTCCAATAGCTTTCAAAATGTAATCCTAGGTACCCCGGGGTCCCATGGTGGAACCTCAGAGAGCACGAAAGGAAAGGGCAGAGGCCCAGTGGGAGGAACTGCCAGCCCTCCCCCTACCTTCACCCTTCCTTCAACCAGGCCAGCCCTGCTTTCATAGCTTTGTGTAACTTTCGCAACAACCAAATGGCTTCCCAGTTTCTGCCCTTGCCAACCCCACCCCCAGCCCCTGTCTGTTTTCCAACTAGTGTCCAGAATGATCATTTCAAAACATAAGGCTGATCATGGCCCTCTTCTGTTCAAGACCCTGCATTTGGCTTTCCATTTCACTCAACACCAATCTAAGGTCCTCTTCATGGCTGGCAAGTCCCACCTGTTCTCCCCCCGGTTGCCCCTGCCTCATCTTAGCCATGCTGGCCTCCTTTGTATCCCTGAATGCACAGGGATAAGCAGGTTCTTATCCAACACCTGGGCAGATCTTCTTCCTTCTGCCAGCAACGCTCTTCCCCATATAGCTGCATCCCTTGCTTCCTCTTGTCCTGACCACCCTATTCAAAAAGGCATTCTGTTCCATCAGCCCAGCCCCTTCCTCTACTGTACTGACTGTCCCTACTGAAATATAGGCTCCACGAGGGTGAGGACTTTGTTTTTTTTCACTGCTATGTCCCCAGCACCAAGAACAGTGGCTGACACATAGTAGGTGCTCAGTAAATAATCATTTCCTGAATTAATCAGATTGATTTTGATTCTAAAATTATCCTGTACATTTTCTTCTTTACACATTTCTCTATTTTTCAAATTTTCTGCAGTAAATATGCGTGTTTTTACAATCACAAAAAGAAGTAAGTGACATAGTCTTTTCTCTAGGATCAATCTTTAGGAGACTCAGAGCTGCTAGAGAATAACTTAAGAAGGGCCGGGCGCGGTGGCTCAAGCCTGTAATCCCAGCACTTTGGGAGGCCGAGATGGGCGGATCACGAGGTCAGGAGATCGAGACCATCCTGGCTAACATGGTGAAACCCCGTCTCTACTAAAAAATACAAAAAACTAGCCGGGCGAGGTGGCGGGCGCCTGTAGTCCCAGCTACTCAGGAGGCTGAGGCAGGAGAATGGCATAAACCCGGGAGGCGGAGCTTGCAGTGAGCTGAGATCCGGCCACTGCACTCCAGCCTGGGTGACAAAGCGAGACTCCATCTCAAAAAAAAAAAAAAAAAGAGAATAACTTAAGAAGATGAAGGGAGGCCCTGCTTTGAGCCCCCAGCTCTGAGCAGCACCAGGTCAGTCCTGGTAGACGATAATAATACCACTGATTCCTAATGGTGGACGGGGGAACTTAGTGGGGCTAAGCAGACCCTACTTACCTAACAGCATTTTGTCTTGGGGTCACTGGGGAAGGGGAGAGAAGGAGTGAAAACAGGACCAGCAGCAACCCCCTCCCCGCTGAAATGCACCAGGCTCTCCCTAACCCGATACAACAGACATGAGGACATGGGCTCCCAAGCACCCTCCAGTAAGGCATTGTGGCCATAGGTTATTCTTTAACCGGCACAACTGGCTTTTCTCAGACAGACTTTCTCTTTATTTTCTTCGGGGACTATTACCCTGAGGCCTAGTACCTGCTGCCTCTGCTTATGTGACTGAATCTAGAACAAAGAAGAAGCATCTTAGCTGAGGGTAGGGCTCTGGCCTAACAGAAACCCCGTGGTCTTGTCTCCATGTCAGAGCCTCGTGACTCCAAGTGGGTGGGGGTCCCTGGCTTGCCTATGACTCATTGTTCGAGTTCGTAGAGAACTCAGAAGTTCCACATGGAAACACGGCCTCGCAGGCTAGAGACAATTCAGGAAACGAAAACCCCATTCACTTGATTATTGGTTCATTTTCTGATGGAGGCTTTTCTGATCCTCTTTCATAAGACCCATCTGAAATAGACAACTGAAAAGAGAACTAGGGGGCCGTTTCCCTTCCCCCCTCTAGCCCCAGAGCTCGGTCATCAGAGTCACGTGGACCCTAGCCCCTGGAGCTGGACAGGGCCCAGGGTTCATCTGGCCCATCTGTTTCATTGTGACTTACCTGGCAGGCCCCCTGATACTCAGGGACATAGCTGCCTGCCTCCTGGCCTGACTTTCCTGCGATGCTCTAGAGCAGAGTCAGCTAGCTTCTCCAAGGAGCTGGTGGTAAATACTCGCTCTGGGCCCTGTCACCTATTCTTTGTTTTTTCCTTACAACCCTTTAGAAACATAAAACCATCCTGAGCTCACAGGCCTCACAGAAACAGGCTGTGAGGATGGGCAAAGTACAGCCCACGAGCAAGACCCAGCGCACTGCCTGTTTTTGTAAAATAGAGTTTTAGTGGACACAGCCCTGCTGCTCTCTTGATGAATTGCCTATGGCTGCTTCCACGCTATTACAATTGCGGAATTCAGTAGTTGAGACAGAGCCTATAAGGCCAATAAAGCCAAAAATAGTTTCTATCTGCCCCTTCATAGAAAACGTTAACCAAGCCCTTCTCTAAAGTAAAGTTTCATATGCATTCATTCCTATTTAACACTCAAAACAATTTTTGAGATTAGTATTAGAGATGAGTATTCCTAATTTTACAGATGAAGAAACTGAGAACCAGAAAGGATAAGGTTTGCTCAAGGTCACACGGCTAATGAGGGGCAGAACCAGAACCCAAACGCAGATCTCATCTCTAAACCAGGGCTTCTTCACCTGGAGAAGCTGCTCCCGGAAGGTGGCAACTGTGAAGTGTGGAATATATCTCCTGTTCAGCCCCATCAAGTAGGGTAGCAGCAGGTCCCTTGATGCCACAGTCTTTGAGAGGCATTGGGCATAGAAAGCAACCAAACTGACCTTGAACAGAAACCTTTAAGATTCTCACCAAATCCCACTGTGCGGAGAATGTCTCCAAGCCCAGTGTGCTCTCTGTGCACAGGAAAGATGCCTTTGGCAAGCTGACTGGCTGGCAGGAAAGCTGTCCCCTAAAAGCCAAGTTTGGCTTCTGTTAAACATTTAAAAACAGGTCATCACATCACTGTGAAGAGCCATTGAGCTGCTGCCATCTTCCCACTGAGACGTGGACTGGCCTTCGATCCCTCCAGGTCCCAGGGCTGCCATTTCCTCTACAGCTGGGAACAGCTATGCCATTATTTGTATGAGAGAGACCCCCACTGGATATTGCTGGTATCACCGCCCCTAAGAGCAGCTCGGCAAACACCTCCAAGGCTCCCAGAGCTGTGGGTGTGAACATTTGAGTAATTGCCCCAGTACGTAAAACCTAATAAGCCTTGTCGTATTCAAAATCCTTCCCGAGGGAGGTTGGTGCATGCATGTTCTAAAAATGCTGGCATTTCACCGAACGTATTTGGAATGCTTCCTTTGCACCTGATTTTTTTTTTTTTTTTTTTTTTTTTTTTTTTTTTTTTGTGAGACGGAGTTTTGCTCTTGTTGCCCAGGCTGGAGTGCAGTGGCGCGATCTTGGTTCACCACAACCTCCGCCTCCCGGGTTCAAGCGATTCTCCTGCCTCAGCCTCCTAAGTAGCTGGGATTACAGGCATGTACCACCATGCCCAGGTAATTTTGTATTTTTACTAGAGACAGGGTTTCTCCATGTTGTTTAGGCTGGTCTCGAACTCCCAACCTCAGGTGATCTGCCCGCCTCGGCCTCCCAAAGTGCTGGGATTACAGGCGTGAGCCACCGCACCTGGCCTGCTCCTGATTTTATTATGACCTTTCACATGCTTTTAGAGTCTTTTCTGTGGGGCAGATCTGACTTCCCAGAACAGCTTGGCCTTTGTGAAACTTCGTTTTAGCTGCTTTCAGCCTAGCTTTGCTCCAGAACCTGTTTTGTGTGTTCCATGGTGTTGTTAATTCTGGTGGTTGTTATTGTTTGCAGTTTTTTATTTGAATTGGATAACAAAATTATGCATTAGGATTTCCAGCATTTCTGGAAAAGTCAGAAAGCACTTGTTTTGAGTTCTTGCTCAGTAGCTAATAGCTGAAACTAAAGAGGAGCTCTTTGGACAGGCAAGGATTCTCTAGTTTGCCACAGTCCCCACCACTCCCTATTGCCCCTTATTGGCTGTGCTGGTGTTCGACTGCATTGTCTTGTTGGTCCCTAGAGAAGTTTTAAAGTTATATTATACATACAGAATAATTGCCATGAAAATAGCTGCTGCCACAGGTCCCAGACACTATGCTAAGCACAGTATGTCCATGTTCTCATTTAACCCGGTGAGATAGGTATCATTATTCCCAATTTACAGACATAGAAAGTCAGGGTCTGTAAATGTCAGTGTCAGAAAATGTCATTATAAAGGGTTGAACTGAATTTCAGTTTGGACATCTGCGCTTTACCATGTCAGGTAATAAACTCCTCTAACTGGTTTAGGGGATGTGACTGGCTCAGTAAAGGCCTCAAATAATCACTAGGTTTTCCTCTTTTTCCACCTGCAGCATATTCAAGAATGGCTAACCCTGATCTCAGTCATGAAGTAAGCAAAGCGTCTTTGATGTTAAAGACACTGGAATATCCTCCCCTTTCTTCCTCAGGATATCTGTCTTGAACCCCACACCCATGTCAGGTGCCAGGTACTCTGAGATCTTCTCACTGGGCCCAGGGACCCCACTGTGACACAGTGTCTTGGCCTCAACTCTAAGACAGCACCTCACCTTCCAGATTTTTCCCATCCTTTTTTTCTACCAAAACATTCTTTGCTGTGTCCCATACATTCAAGCTCTTGATAAGTGACTACTTAATTTGATAAATGATTTGGGAGATAAGGCATTAACGGACTCATTTATTCTTCGAAAAATTACTTATTGAATGTCTATCCCCTCCTCTTAAAACTATATGAGGGCTACCCATTGCTCCTAAGAGACTAATGACTGAAATCCTTCATAAGGCCTAAAAGGCTTTGAGACACTGTGTCTGCTGGCCCCTCCAGCCATCCTCTCTGCCCAGCACTCCCCAAGCCTTGTAGTTCCTCAAACATCCCTTGACTCCATCTACTAAGACTTTACACTAACCCCATCCTTGGCCTGGAAAGCTCTTTCACCCCTCTTAGCTGGTAACTGCTTTTTTGTCCTTCAGGTTGTTACGAAGTCACAACTTCATCAAAATGTATTCCCTGACCTCACCGACAGGTTCATATTGCACCGTGACACATGCACTGGCACCACGAACCTATCAGATAAAGTGACCTGAGGGCTGCAGTCCTGTATTTCTTTATTTGATGAACATACCTCTACCTCATCAGACAGTGAGTTCTATGATGCCATCGTGGAGGGATTTTATCTGTTTCTACTCACTTTTGCATCCCCAGTGCCTAGATGCCTAATTCGTATTTGTTGAAGGGAAGTGGGGTAGGGTAGAGGAGGAGGGAGGAGTAAATTTCTGTTGCTTCCTACAGTTAAAATGGAGAGAATCTAAAGAACTCTCCCAAGGACCCAGAGCTAGTAAGTGACACAGCAAGACACTCAACTCAAGTTTCCAAGGCACGTTTCTTTTCTACCCTATCATAACTTTCTTCTAGGGCCTTGGCAGGCCTCTGTGCGCTGTGATAATCACACCCTGAAGATTATTATGACGTTGGAGGCATGCCTGGTCTGGCTCCAGACGAGGTGGTGCAGTATAATGGAGCTGCAGCAGTGTCATTTAGCCACATGTAGGGCAGAATGATGCTAGGCATATCCGACAGATCTCTGGGTGACATAGAGATGACTTCAACTTGGCGCCATCCAGGTGGATTCCTGGGGGTGCCACACCTAGACTTAGCAGGAGTGTAAGATTTGGGATAATCAGCCTGCTAGAAGAAGAAAAGCGACCATCTATTGTGCCCTTATCATATGCAAAACTTTAATGACACTATTTGGTTGATTCCGACATAAGACCTTCTAAAGAGATACTATTTTCCCCATTTTACAGATGATGAAGCTGAGATCTGGAGACCGAGCTGCCCAGAAACACACAACTAGTCAGTAGCCATGGAGGAATTGGCTTTGAAATGAAGATGTGTCCGATTTTGAGCAATTTTTTATTCCAAGATGGAGTGCAGCCTCAAAATAGAACAGAATGCTCAACTACCTCATATAGAACGTGAGAAATAACCCAAGAAGAAGAAAGAATGAGAGGGAGCTGTAATGAACGATCATGGCTGGAGGTTCAGTAGAAGGTTGCTGGCCGTGGGAGCAAGGCCCAGGACCTAAGGAAGAAGAGCTGGCTGGGGCCATAGGAAGCAGGGGATGCAGCCAGATCAGCACCACAGCTGACTGAGGGGGGTGCAGAGGAAGCTCAGACCCAAGCAGGAAAGGACCTGGCTCACTTGTTTAGAACACTACACAAAATGCAAGGCACTGTCAATTCTTGGGTCATCCCTCCCTCCGCATTCTTTTTAGCAAAAGGAGTTATTATTTCCACTTTCTATGAAAACATTCATTTCTTCAAAATCACATGTCCTAGATCTGGAAGAAAAAAGTGGATAAAGAGAACCAGCTGTACAGTTCAAAGGAAAATGTAGTGATGCTCTACGTCCTTTGTATTGTGTCTCTGCCACCTGCTTCTGAGAAAGGGGCAAGAGGAGAGGAAGCATGGGTTCCCCAGGGCAAGAGAGGGGCGGGGGGCAGGGGACAACCCTCAGGAGCAGGCTTCTACTGGGCGGCTTTGGCACTCATTCTGGGCTTCAGTTTCCTTGCTCTTAGAGCAGGAGCTGGATCAGACGATCTCTAAGGTATCTTGCAGTTTTGTGCTTCTCCAGCATAAGTCTGGGTGTGGAGCCAGAGTGAGATAAGAAGGACAGTGATGACCAGGGGTCATCTAAGAGATGGTTTAATGGGGGATAACAGAGTAATTGAATAATAGGAGATTGTGTTTGAAACTTATCTCATCTGCATGAATTTCCACCTTGAGATTTTCTTGCATTGTCAGTCAGAAAAAATAACTGTAGTTTTGAATAGATTGTGGGTGTTATAATCGATTGTGGGTGTCTATAAATGGTATAGATTTTTGATGTCAGGCCTAGGTTCACTAAGGTAGATAGCTTCCCCTCTCTGAGCACCAGGCGCCCATGTGTAGAGTAAGGATAAGAGTACATGGCTCACCGGGCAGCTGTGGAAGGGTCAGATGAGTCTCTATACAGAGAACACAAAGCACAATGCCTGGCCAAATTCCTGCAAATGTCATCTGTCCTCTTCCCCTCAAACCTCTTCTCCTCCTACTGAGGAGGGAAGCACCCAAAGTGGAGAATAGAATTAAACAAGTTCAAATTCTTCAAGGATATAGTAAGTGCTCAAATGTGATTTGTCCAGTTCTTTCATATATAATATTCACGACAATCACATGGACCAGTTATTGCTATTCTGTTGTACCAGTGAAGAAACTGAAGGTCAGGGTTGTCTTCAGCTCATAAATAGAACTGAGATTTGAAACTCAGTCTACTGAATCCAACCCTAAATACTCTTGTCACAGACTCAAAGCTACACATCAGGGGCAGATGTGGTGGCAGAGAATCCACTGGGAGAGGCTCCTGCTTGGGGGTTGCTCCAGAAAGCCCCAATGGTTTATACAATCAGACCTGATCCACCCCCACGTTCTTAGGCAGCCCTGGTGCCAGGACCTTCTCACCCTTCATCCTAGCTGAAATGCAACCAGCATCACTGTCTCCCTGTGCAAGGGGATCTCTCAACTTCCTCCTATGGTTTGTCAAGTCTTTTACATCATGACCACTCCAATTCATCAAAGCGTTCATGCTTATTTTGTGCCTCAGTGTTTCACAATGATTTCACTCATTGTGAGTGGAGACAGCATTATTTTCCTCATGTCGCGGTTGGGAGCAGGCTCAGAGTAGGCTCAGGGAGCTTGCATCACTTGATGGAGGCCCCACAGTAGGGCCCGTGTGGGCAGCCCAGGACCCTGCACTCGTGGCGCCTGCCACTGCAGAAGATGCCCTTCACCAGTCACTGGGTCTCAACAGTGTGGCTCCAGCAGGCCTCTCAGTGGGTTTGTGTCACCCAAAGGCTGATGAAGAACAGGGGAGTGGGGTGGCACTGAGAAAGCACTTAGGAAATCAGTGATAACAAGGCCACCCATTCTCTCTCTCTCAGCAAGTAATAGTGACAGTTCCTTGTGCATAGTCTTCCTTAAACTTGCAGTGACATTTATTCCACCATGATTAGCCGAGGCTGTGGGATGACAGCAGGGTGATGAGTCACTTTATCTAGCTGAGTCTTACATCCGGGGCGATGTTCTGTTGCATTCGCCACCCTCCCCTGCCCCAGCTCAGGGCCCTAACAGTCTAACAGGGCTGGGACTTTCTCAAAGGCTCTCCTGACCACACCAGTTTCTCAGGAAGCTCTCAACCCCAGCTTTAGCTCTACTGACATCGCCCTACTTCCCTTTAACCCTTTTTGAGGACCTGTTTAGAATTTGTATCTCAGCCAGAGCTCTTTCCATGACAGCTTTGTCCATGCTGTTTACTCCTGGATAGTTCTCAGGCCCAGCCATCTACCAATCCAGTGCCTGGAGTCAGGCAGACCTGGATGGAAATCCTGGTTCCACCACTGACTAGCAATGTAACCTTAACCCTGTTACTACTACACTTCTATGAGCTTCTGCTTTTCCATCTGTACAGTGGGACTAATACTACTTACCTACTCCTACTGAAGGGTGAGATGCAGCAGGGAATGTGCTTAGCACAGGGCCTGGAAGAACATAGTAAATGCTCAATGGTAATCCCAGCACTTTGGGAGGTCAAGGTGGTCAGATCACTTGAGTCCAGGAGCTCAAGACCAGCCTGAGCAACACAGCGAGACCCTGTCATTAAAAAAAAAAAAAAAGAAATTGCTCAATGAATGATTGTGTGTGTGTGTTTTCCTCCTGAGCATTTGACTTTTCTTTTCTGTATTTTTCCTTCATATACCAATTACAGACCACACAACTCACATCATTTCTATCTTCTCAAGCATCCTGGTTTCTTTTCATTCTTTCTTTTGTTTTTGACTTTTTAGCTTCTTTTTTCTGGACTTTTTTTTTTTTTTTTTTTTTTTTTTGAGACAGAGTCTCGCTCTGTTGCCCAGGCAGGAGTGCAGTGGTGTGATCTCAGCTCACTGCAACATCCGCCTCCCAGGTTCAAGCAATTCTCCTGCCTCAGCCTCCTGAGTAGCTGGGACTACAGGCACCCACCACCATGCCCAGCTCATTTTTTGTGTTTTTAGTAGAGATGGGGTTTCACAGTGTTAGCCAGGATGGTCTCAGTCTCCTGACCTCGTGATCTGCCCACCTTGGCCTCCCAAAGTGCTGGGATTACAGGCATGAGCCACCGTGCCCAGCTTCTGGACCATTTTTAATCATCCTTTGAAGCTTTCATTTACTCTGTTAAGTGATTTATGATAGCAAAATGTCAATATTTGTAACATTTTTCTGTCTTACCCAACAGGACAAGGAATAGAAGCTGACAGGCTTAGCTGCAAGAATTAATTAAAGTGATGAATTATTTTTTAAAACACAAAAATGGGCAAGAGGTACAAATAGGCAATTCATAGAACAAGTTCATACGATCAAAAACATATGAAACGATTTTAGACTAGTAATCAGAGTAATGTTTAAACTTAAGAAGCGGTGAGATATTTCTTTACTTCTATCAGAATGATCAAGATTTAGAAAGACGAATATCTATTGCTAGTGGGAATACAGGGAAAAGGTTACTTTAATAATTGTTCTTGGATGTTGTCTTAGTTCATTTTGTGTTGCTATAACTAATTACCTGAGACTGGGTAATTTATATAGAAAAAATTTAATTTCTCATATATTGGAGACTGGGAAGTCCGAGGTCGCAAGTGGCCACTTCTGGTGAGGGCTTTCCTGCTGGTGGGAACTCTGTGCAGAGTCCTGAGGTGGCACAGAGCATCACACAGTGAAAGGGTCCAAGAGAAAGCCAAACAGGCCTTTACAACAGAGCCACTCCTGCAATAACTAACCCACTCCTGTGATAACACATTAACCCATTAATCCATTTATGAGAGCAAAGCTGTCATGACTCAATCACCTCTTAAAGGCTCCCCTCTTAATACTATTACAATGGGGATTAAGTTTCAACATGAGTTTCATAGGAGACACATATTTAAACCATAGAGGGTATTATAGCCTTTTTGGAAAGCAATCTGGTGATATCTATTATATAGTTTGGATATGTGTCCTCTCTAAATCTCATGTTGAAACGTAATCCTCAGCATTAGAGGTGGGGCCTGGTGGAAGGTGATTGGATCATGGGGGTGGATTTCTCATAAATGGTTTAGCACCATCCCCTTGGTGCTGTCCTCACAATAGTGAGAGTTCTACCGAAATCTGGTTGTTTAAAAGTGTGTGGCACCCTCCCCCGACTTGCTGCTGCTCTTGCTGGGTGACATGTCTGCTACTGGTTCACCTTCTGCCATGAGTAAAACTCCCTGAGGCCTCCTCAAAAGTAAAAGCTCCCTGAGGAAAAGCAGATGCCAGTGCCTCGCTTGTACAGCCCGCAGAACTACGAGCCAATTAAATCTCTTTTCTTCATAAATTACCCAGCCTCAGTTATTTCTTTATAACAAAGCAAGAACAACCTAACACAATCTATTAAAATTGAAGTTTCTGGAAGTGGTGGCATGTGCCTTTAGTCCCAGCTACTGGGGAGGCTGAGGCAAAGGGATCATTGAACACAGGAGTTCAAGGCTCCAGTGAGGTATGATTGCATTTATGAGTAGCCACTACACTCCAGCTTATGGGCAACATAGTGAAACCCTGTCTCTGAAAAAAAGAAAATTAAGTTAAAAACACATACACCTTTTGACTTAGCATTTCTATTCATGGGTATCTACCCCATAGGAATACCTAAATGTGTGGCTATATAAACGAGGATGTATAATAAATTGTTGTTTATGGTGGAAAACAAACAAAACCTAGAAGCAAAGCAAACGTTCTTCAAAAGAAGAATGGTTGAATACATTTAGACTTGCCAAGAAATATGCTGCAGCCATTAAAAAATAAATTGGAGGCTGGATGCAGTGGAACATGCCTGTAATTCCAGCACTTTGGAGAGACTGAGGCAGATGGATCATTTGAGCTCAGGAGTTTAAAAACAGCCTGGGGAACATGGCAAGACCCCATCTTTACTAAAAATACAAAAAAGAAAAAAAAAAATAGCAGGGCATGGTTGTGCATGCCTGTGGTCCCAGCTACTCAGGAGGCTGAGGTGAGAGAATCACTTGAGCCTTGGGGTTGGAGGCTGCAGTGAGCCAATATCACTTCAGCCTGGGTGACAGAGTGAGACCCTGTCTCAAAAATAAAATAAAATAAATTGGAGCTACATCAGGTGACTCATAGAGATTAGAATGAATAATTGATGAGACAAAGCTGAGTGAATAAAATTAGGCATAAAATTATCTCAATTTTACAGAGAAGTAATGCCACTCTCCCCATCCCATGTGTGTATGGGAGCCAACACACATGAGCACGGAGCATCCAGAACACATTGGATCCTGATCAATATGGCAGGATCCAGACCAAGCTTTCTTCATGGGTTTTGGGGGCTGGACAGTCATATGATGCAAACTAGGGTGTCAGGGAGTCTGAGAAAATGAGGGAGGACCCAAGCAAAAGAAAACAATGGCATCAAAATTAAAACTATATATATGTATATAATATGTAATTACATAGTAATAACATGTTATATATAAAAAATCAGGTAGTGATTATATATTAATATGTATTTTCTTCTTACATCTACTCATACATAGACTTTAACATTTATGTGTTATACATTAATGTAAAAGTATATTTATTGTGAGTAGATGTAAGAAGAAAAATTTTAAGTTATGTATATATATCTTAAATATTTTCGTTAGCCTAAAACATAGAAATATACATTCCTTCACTAAGATTTTGACATAGTCAAAGTCTTTTCATTGAGACTACGTACAATTTTTCAGAGTTCTTCCTTATTCTTTCATACAAAAATCACGTCCTTAATGCATTGTCTACAATTTCTAATTTCAGTTTCTGCAGAGTGGAGTGAGAGTTTAAAGATACTTGCAAAGCAATTTTAGTGCAGAAACCTTATAGATGTGGTACTTTTCCCACTGTCTTTTCAGCTGTCTTGCTTGTACCCAATCCATGAATCTAATTTTAGCATCTCTCCTTTATTAAGTCTTTGTAAAACTGTCAACTTGTTTCTTATAAAAAACAATAACTCTTTCTCTTTTGCATTCACACTTCACCAGCTTACGTGACAATGTTAAAGTATAGCTAATATAATAGATTCTTGGGAACAAACACATCTCATTGTAGGCAACATTCACGTCAGCAGGTAGCCACCGTTATCTGTGGCATCCTGGAACGCATGGGCATCCTTCTGGCCTGAGCATTCAGTGAGCTCAGGAACTGAGTCAGTTCCTAGTAGCAGCACTGAAAAGCCTCATGTGCCATGAGTTGACGAGTGGGTAACTAGCCTGTCAGGATATACCTAGCTCTCTGATTTTACTGTTTTTCTATGATTAAAATATCTAGGGCTGTGTGTGGGCATAGGCTGGAAGGCATGGAGGATTACATCCTCCTTTTTCAAATTGTGTAGCATTTTGCTAATGTGGCAAAGTTTGTGAAGAGTGGCATGGCTTGGGTAGGGCAGACAGCATACTACAATCCTGTCTTGGGAGCAGCAAGGCAGTGCTGGGACAGGACTATGACCCAGATTTATATCTCCTAGTCACTGCTAGGTGACTGTGGACATGTCGTCTCAACTCAATACATCTGTTGTCTTCAAAATGGGGTGATGCTATCTGATTCACCAAGATGTTTTGAGATTCAAACGAGATGAACATTTTTTAAAATATATGCCACAATGACAGGGCCATCAGAGTTACTTTCATACCTACACACCCTGTGTACACTTGTAGCAATGGGATGGAGTGAGGGACTTCATCTCTATGACAAGCAGCAAGGTTCCTGGGGAAGAGCCTACTTTTTGGAGGCAGGCACAGGAGATCTGGATACTGCTTTCACCCACTGCCCATTGCACATCCTTGGTCAAGTCACTTAATCTCACTGAATTTCAGTTGTGTCACCCAGGAATAATAGCAGGAAAATTCCATCTAGCTTGAGCTACTGTGATGAGGATTAAATAGAGATTATGGGACCAAAGGTGTCTGGAACACAGGAGAGGCAGAATAGATTTTATCCTTGTAGGTATGACTCAGTCCACAAACTAAGATCTGAAAAAATAAATATGCCCTCTAGTTTCGGTGACTCAACTTCCCATTTCTCTTGGTTGGTGAAGAATTTAAACCCCATCCCTTCCTGGGGAGCCCGCTGCCCTGGCACTGTGGACCATGACTTCACATTATGAAGCAGGGTGGACATTTGCCCTTGATCTTCAATCTACACAGCTTAAGACCAGATGTGCTTTGCCCTGTCTTCGTGTCTTGTGTCTCTCTTGCTCCCAGGGCATGTTCAAAGCACACAATTATCCCCACAGCTTGAGTTCAGAGCCAGGAAACAAATGAGTGCAAGAAAATAGGGAGGAGTAGAGCTTGTGAACTGGAGAGAGATGCCCATCTAAAGGCATATCATTTTTTTTTTTTTAAGTTTAATACTGTGAGGGCCAAATAAAACATGCCTATGGGTTGACTGGGCCATGGGCCTCTTCACTGCTCTGTGAATGTGCAGGGCCTGCTCTCACTTCAGGGCCTCTGCTGGGAATTCCCAACTTGGGATCCCATCTGTGACCCCCTGACAGCTCTGCTGGAAGATCCCTCAGTGAGGTCTTTCCTTGTACCTTCCTACACTCCCGACCCCTTCCCTGTTCTATTCTTCTCTATGGCTCCTCGTGCTGTGGTTTATTTACCCTGGTTAATGTCTATCTCTATCCAGTAGAATGCAAGCCCCAAGCAGGCAGTCAAGAACTATGTGTTGAATGAATGGGTGGATGGATGGATGGATGACTTCATCGTGGAATGAGACACTCACCTTAGGCAGAAATTGTAAGGGCAACATCAAAAACCTCAGTAATCAAGATCAATAATATTTTAATGCGATTTTTTTTTTAGTCACAGTGCAAAAAATCTGTGATGAACAAACTATCAAATTTTTAAATAAAGGCACATCCAAAAAGAGTTGCAAGTGAGTTAAAGTTAATTTTAAATTATTTAAAATCATCACTTGTTCAAGAAAAAATTCTCAAACACGGCAATGTTCTCAATTGAAAACAAAATAAGAAGTAGGTTTTGAAATTTTTACTAATGAGTGTTCTTCCATCAAAGCCAGGAAAGTAACATTCTAATAAATTCTGGGGCTTTTGTTTGTTTGTTTGGTATAAGTAAAATATTTAAACTTAATATAGAGTTTTAATGTACCTACTTTTCAATTTTCCAACTTTTTTTAATGCTAACTCAATGTTCTGAAAAAAAAAAAAAAAACAATTAAAATACATCAAGGCCAGGTGTATGACTCACACCTGTAATCCGAGGCACTTTGGGAGGCTGAGGCGGGAGTATCTCTTGAGCCCAGAATTCAAGGCTAGCCTGGGCAACATAACAAGAACCTGTTTTTGTATTTTTTTAAAGTAAAAAAAAAAAAAGAAAGAAAATTTTTTTTAGAAGGAAAATACATCAAGACCTGCACCACAGAGGCCCCCATTTTTCTTTTGCTCCAGGCTACATGTGGGTTGCCAGGGCAATGGTTCTCAGCAGATGCATGCTGATGAAGTGGTATCATGAGCCATCCTTCCCAAGCAGACTGTGGTAATGTTCACAGCCTGAATTGCTTTCATCTACAGCAGTGAGAGGTGTGGGATTTCAGGAGCCTGCTGAGGGAGACTGCCTCTTTGGGGTTGCTTTTCAGTCTTTCCCAAATCAAGCCATGTGGGCCTACTCCAATGAGCACTAGTTTTTCCTTTGCATGGAAGGATCTTGAAAAAGAAAAAGAAATGTTGGGATCAAGAAGAGGAAAGGCTTGGGGAGAGAGGAAGGACTCGACCTCATTTTCTAGGTATCAGACGTCAATACAGGCGGCTTGGGCAATCCACATATTTGTTCACATTGAATTTACTTCTGCCATTATCCACCACTCCCGCTCTGACCCAGAGATGCCTCCCAAAACGCCCAGCGCCACAAGCCCTCACCAGGTGCTGGGCTGCAGCTGGGCTCACACCCAGCGACCTAGCAAGGTCACTGGCTTGTAGGTTCTAGTGGGGTTGAAGAATTTTTGGAGTTGGAGCCCTCAAGGGAGTGACATGGACGATATGAAGTAGGGACTAGCGAAGTCAGATGCTTGTTACAGAGACTATGTGGGCATGCTGCAGATATAGGACAGGAGTATGGCTATGGGGTGGCTAGCTGAGAAAAGAAGAAAAGACCATGCTAGGCTAATAGATTTGTAGGTTTTGAAAGCATTCAAAATCTGGAAGAAGTGATGTCACAGAGAAGACTTTGACATAGTGCTAAAACCTCCAAGGGATGGGGAATAACAAAGATAACTGCAACAAGGGATGTCAGGTGGTGATGATTAGCTGGCATGAGCATCAAAGTCAAGGAAGGAGCACTGGTCTGCAGGCAGAGAAGAGCAAGGAGGACATCTTCTTTCCCCCAATCCCTGAATACAAGGGATGCAGGAAAGAAAACAGCTACCCCTTGAGAGGCTGTGGGAGGCAGCATCCCCGGGGAGAGTTGGGTTTCGATTAGAACAGCGAGGCGAAGGAGACATTCACAGAAGAGGACATCAGGGATGTCGCTGCTGATGGATGGGGACAGAAAGCGGAGCATACAGAGCTACATGGGACAGAAGTCTCCAGGGGAGTCATGGGCTTCCTACAGTGCCTGGGATAAAGGGTTTGACAAGATTAGTCTGAGACAGGATAGGAAGCCATGCCACCTGGAGACAGGGGAGCTGGGGAGATGCGGGTCTTCCCAGAAGCACTCAGGGCTCCTTTCCCACCCTTGCTGAGGCCTGTGGAGGCTCAGATGCAGGCTGTTCTAGAGAGAACACATGTAGCCCAAGGGCCTTTTTTTTTTTTTTTTGAGATGGAGTCTCATTCTGTCCTCCAGTCTGGAGTGCAGTAGTGCAATCTCAGCTCACTGCAAGCTCCACCTCCAGGGTTCACGCCATTCTCCTGCCTCAGCCTCCCGAGTAGCTGGGACTACAGGTGCCCATCACCACGCCCGGCTAATGTTTTGTATTTTTAGTAGAGTCGGGGTTTCACCATGTTAGCCAGAATGGTCTCGATCTCCTGACCTCGTGATCCACCTGCCTTGACAGGCCCATCTTGGAGTCAAGAAATATTGATTTCTTCCTTCAGGCTGGAGACTCTCGTGTGATAGGAATTCCAGTGCAGGCACAAGCTGAAGCGTCTGTGTATTGACTTGGGTTTACATGGCTGCTGGGGGCAACTGGCGCCGTCCACCTCCTCAGGAGTGGTTGCCACTCCGTATTTGTTATGACTACGGTTTTCCAGCTATTGTCTGCGTTGACCTCCCAGTGTGACAGCTAACCAATGCAACAAACTAAGTAGGCTAATGAATGGCAGCGAGAGAAGTCTCCCCGCTCCACCTGTGTTATACAACTGCACTGGATGGTGGTGATCTGGTCTTTTCAAAAGCAGCAGAAGTAAAGACCCATGTGTTCACTTGCCTCCTGCCTACCGCAGTGGAACCCAATGAGGGACAGTACTTTTCTCCCTCACTCCATGAATGACCCTATAATGAATTATTTTCCCCCTAAAGCAAGGGAGAAAAAGTATAGATTTTAAAAGGGTATGTGATCCTTATTTTTCTCTCTTAGGATAACAACAGGCAAACCACCTAGTCACTTATGTACATATTTACATTTATTTACAAAAGTCTCTATTATCAGTAAAAACATTTACTGACAAAAAAGCAAGCACCCAGTCATATAATAGGTTGATGACACTTGAAACTAATGCATGTTCTTTGTTAGTGGGTATTTCTTCTTAAAAAAAATAGCTGCTTCAAGTTACATTTCCAACAGTTCTTCAAAAATTCTAATACTCAAATGAGAAATCAGATGGCTTTTTAGTTTTCAAAATAATTTAGTTGTTATGCTGTTGTCTTCATCTTCTGTTACCAATCAATTGGAGCTACAAAAAAAAAATTCATATTATTAACTTGTAAAATGCAGTAAATCTGGGCTGCAGACCAGGAGTCTTCATTACCCTCCTATTCCAATGTGAATAGCCCTTTTGTAATAAACTCATCAAAGCCAAGGGAGCTAGGGAGCAGGGATGGAGGAAGAACCACCTTGAGTGTGCTCTTGGGATGGTCGTCTGAGTCCCACCTGAAGAACAGCCTTCAGGATGCTGCACTCAATAGCAGCCCCAAGCCTCCTCCCGCCGACTCTCTGAGTATAACTGAAAGACTGAAAAACAGAACTGAGACTGTTAGACCCCTATGTAAACTGTCACCGATTTCTAACAGCTACTTCCTTCTTCGCTACATGAAACTCCTGGGGATGGTTTTCTTCCTACCTCAAACTTATCTTCCTCTTTAGCCACTTCTGTGGCAATGACAGAACAATCTCTGGCTGTCTTGGAGTAAATCCGCCAACAACCAAAACCACATCCTTGAGCAAGCCCTGAAACCGAGTCCATTTCCTGGCCTTCTCCCCCATGGTCTGCGTATTTCCATGGAGCTCAAAATCAGACCAGGCCAGAGCTCCCCAAACATTTGTATCTCATCAGTAACAAGAATTCATGAGAAATTAGTGCTGGGGTCACAGGGGTGAGGTAAAGGAGAGCAAACTACAAGTTTCCCTCCTTGGGAGCCTCACAGAACATGAAATGGGTGGTGTGACTTTCTGAGGGGGATAAAGACAGTGGGAAATGTTTTTAAACCAGGTTGGCAGGCACAGGATTCTTGCTGGGACAGCTTTTTGCCAGTCTCTGCTCCCCTGCCCTCTCCCAGCAGTTTCCTCACCCACTAGAAGGAATCAAGCCTGCTTCTCCAGCTTGGCGCCTGCCTGAGATCCCACCTGTAAATCATTCTTCTCGGAGAAATAGGACTCCCTGTTTCCTTTTTAAGTTGGCTGACTTTGTGATCTGTTTTCTAGACACTTATACAAAAAATACCAGGGCACTCAGAAATTGCCTACGTTGAACTGCCGGGGTGAGAAGTGTGGCGTGGTCATTTCCCGTCAGATGTCTGCTATCTACTCATCTGTCCTCTGTTGTTTCTAATTGGGTTTAGTTCTTCCTGGTCCTGCCCTCATGCAGCTGGGGAAATATCGCATTTGTTCCTGGTTATGCTTGCCCCTTTCTCATCTCCTCCCCCGATCCCCTCCATCTCCACCATATATAGAACCTTTTAACATTTTAATTTAACTTAATTTTTTGGATGCCCAGGCTGGTCTCTAACTCCTGGGCTCAAGAAATCCTCCCACTAACTCCTAAGCTCAAGTAATCCTCCCACCTCAGCCTCCCAAGTAGCTGAGACTACAGGTGTGTGCTACCACACCCAGCTTCATAACCCGTTAGTAACTGAGCTTAGGGAATTCCCCCTGCTGCCACAGTGGGTTCTTTAAGTTTAAAACTGATTATTAAATAGGCAGTAAATACACATGATGCAGAATTTGAATAGTAAATAAAAATATACCAAGAAAAGTAAGCTCTTCTCTCAATCTCAGCCCCAAATACTCAGGTCTCTTCCTAGAATGTCACCTTAGGGAGGCCAGTGTTACCTTTCTAGACTCCTCATTCCAAAGCAGTGCTTTTCATGCAAAATGTTCCTGCTCAAGAACCTACAATGGCTGCCTATTTCCATATCACTCCATTCCAAGGACCTCCTTGCAAATATTCAGTGTCTTTTGCCTCTACTTCAGCTCGATGCCAGGCAGGTCAATCTTACTATCAAATAAATCACAACAGATTTAATTCCCTCTCATGTATTTGCCTCTGCTGTTTATCCCACCTGGAAAGGCTTTTCTACTCCACTCTCATTCTGAAAATGTAGGTCACATCCTACCCCCTCCAAAGCTTTTCTGATTATTCTGGCCTCTTCAACTCCCCTGTGTTGGTTGCTCAGCCCTCACCATCGTATCACACATTCTGCCTATCAGCTGTGCTTCCTGCCTAAGTCCTTCTAAGAGTTTCTTATGCTCACGTGCATCCATTCTCTCTCCCTGGTGTGGCCACAAGCTTCTTGTGGGAGGAACCCTATTACATGCTTTCTCTGAATCCCACACAATGTCTAGCCTCGCTGGGTACTCTGACCCCACCCTATTAGCTCGCACAGTGCCTGCTATCGCCTAATCTCCATAATGTTTGTTGTGATGAAAGGAACAGATGAAGGAATGAGTTCTGGAATGCCCATTGCCTTTCCCCATGGCCCTGGATGATGCCCCCCTACCCCCATCATTGGTGGTGGTGGCTTTGCCTCCCCCAACCACTCAGAGTTCCCCTCCACTGTAACCACCTAGATCTCAGCAGAGACCTGACTTGGCTCTCGCACTCACTGGGGCTCACGCATATTGCTCAGATCTGAAATGCCCTCCTCTGACCACAAGCCTGGAGGTCCCTACCTCTCCCACCTCACCTCATCTCCAGCTACTTGGTTCCTCTCTGTCTGGCCTCCTGGCCCATCAACCCCTCATGGCCTTGGGTCCTCCCAGCTTGGGCCTGTGGCTGACTGAGCTGCCCCTTGGACTCCCTTGCCTCCAGGCCTCCTGCCACGGCTTGTTTCTCCTGCACTGTTCCACCTGGCAGCTGAGGAGAAAGGACACCTTGTGGCCCATCCATCGATCCCACCTCACCTAGGCCCTTGCTGCTGCTTAGCCACCCTCCCTTCATCCCTGCACTGACCACAGCAACTGCCTCAACAAAACCAAAGGTCTTAACCCCTCGCCTACCTCCTTGTCTTTGCAACTTTAACAGGTAGCCTCCTTCCTCAAGTCTCACGCAGGGCTACCCTGGCTCCGATCCTGGACTTTGCTTCCCCAGTCCTGCCTCCTCTGCTTTTTCCCATCACCCAAGGGCATCTGGTTTTTCTTTCTTAGTGACCTCAGGTGTTCATGGCATCAATTACTGTCCGGATGAAGAGGGGCCCCCATCTGTAACTCTAGCCTGAAACCCACATCTCCAATTCTGTACATGGACATCACTACCCAGGTAATACACCAGCACCCCAAAATCAACTTGTCAAAGCAAAAGTTCACAATTTTCCTTCCCAAGCAAGATTCCTGTGTGACTCCTCTGGGACACTTGGTCCTGTCACTTTTATTTTTCTTGAAAAATAGTAGTAACAATCATCATAATGGCTAACATTTACTGAACACTATTACGAGCCAGCCACTATTGTAAGCATTTTACTTATATTACTATATTTTGACACAGTTATTTCTGTGTTATTATCTATGCTATCATTGTCATTTCTATATTATCATTATGCCCATTTTCCACAGAAGACAACGAAAGCACTGAGAATTTAAGTGACTTGTCCAAGGCCTGTGAGAAATGGAGCTGGCATCTGAACCAGGGGGTTTGGCACCAGAGCCTACACTGCCAGATGAAAGTTTTGCTAACAGGACCTCTGCTGTTTCTCTCAAACCTAGCTCTGCGTATTCAGTTCTGCCACCATCACCCCGACTCAGCCCCTCTTCTCTGCTTGGCTGTATTATTTCATTACTCTACTAACCAGTGTCCTCATCTCATCCCATATTAATTCGTCCCATGCTTTGCCAGCAGAGTGATCTTACTAAAGCATAGTTCTGCTAGAAAACTCTGCGGTTCTCCCCAAAGAATGACCCAAAGCCTCTCTCAAAGTCTCAGCCTGGCCCAACCATCTTTCTCTAATGCCTAAACCATCTTTCGGCATCTGGTGCCGGCCCAGCACCATCTTTCTCTAATGCCTCAACACTCGCTGCTCCAAAGAGGATGGCTTGCTGCTACTTCTTCTGTCCTTCACACCCTGGGCCTTAACTCTTCCCCTCATCCCTCAACACCCAGCTTGTGCTTCTGCCTCCTGACCACTAGTGGGATCTGCTAGGAGGGGGCCTCCTGGAGCATCCTATGGCAGTTTACTAAACCAACATTGCTGCTAATTATGTTTGTGTCCTATCTTTTATTTGCGACTACAGGCCCAGCTCTGACCCTGGCTCCTGAAGTGAACCCTATCCCTGATCCAACTTTTCCTGGAATGGGAGGTGGAGGGAGTGTATTGTAGTGGTTAACAGTATAACTCTTGGAGTCCAAAGGCTTAGATTTAAATCCCAGCCCACCACTTACTAGAAATGTGACCTTGATATCTCACTTGACTTCTATGAATCTCATGTACACTGTCTCTAAGCAAGGGGTAGGATACTCCTCCTGCAAGGTTCATTGAGAGGGTTCCAGGAGATGACATGCAGAGAGTGTCTAGTGCAGTGCATGGTACACAGTTGGTACTTAATACACTATGGTTCGTGTATCTGCTGATGTTACTTCTTATTACTGTACAAGGCAACCAACAGATGAGTAGAATCTGGCTTCCCAAGTAATGGGCATCTACAGCAGGGCTGCTGTTGTTCTGGCACATAGTGCACAGCCTGCAGGGTACTTACTTGCTTCTGTCTGGTTTTCTGTCACATTTCCGAGTACCTAAAAATGAATAAATTGTCTTCTCAATTAAAGAACTGGAAAGAAAAGCTGAAATGTGGGGGTACTGACTGCCTATTAGAGGCCTAAATATGGAAAACTAAGCCAGAGCCCCATCACCCTGGGATTTCCTGCTATCCCGCATGCTTAAATCAAATTGGCTACAGAGCTGGTCCAAAGAGTTGTTCAAAATTGGTCAGAACATGATAGAAAACCAAATGCAAAAACTGTTGGCAAAATAGCTAATTTTACCTTATGCATAAGGCTAAAGATGCAGGGAAGGCTAGAATGGGTTGGACCAGTGCTGTCCAATAGAAATATAATGCAAGCCACATAAGCAATTTAAAATTTTTGGTAACCACATTACAAAGTAAGAAGAAAAAGGTAATTTTTAATATTTTATTTAACACAATCCGTCACAAATATAAAATTATTTCCACATGCACTCAATATAAACATTTTCTAATGAGATATTTTACATTCTTTCATACACGGTCTTAGAAACTTATTATTTTATACTCACAGCACATGATAATTTGGACTCCCACATTTGAAGTGCTCCATAGCCACATGTAGCTCATGGCTACTATTTCAGACATCAAGACAGTGCTCCCACACACGCATGCACTGCTTTCCTGCCCACAGTAGGCATCCGCCCTACCCTAGAGTATGCTAGTGGTCCAGAAGCCTAGTCAATAGGGTTGACTAGAGCTTATAAAGTTATCTGTCAACTACAACTAGGCAGCTGGAGCTGTTTTCATTCAACTCTTTCCTCTTCTGAAGGTTCCATGCCAAACATCTCACTGTTTCCCAATTAATGACATTAAGGTTGCTTAAAGGTTGAGATGCTTGCTGAGTTTGTTTGTTTGTTTTTTGAGACAGGGTCTCACTCCATCACCCAGGCTGGAGTGCAGTGGCACAATCTCAGCTCACTACAACCTCTGCCTCCCTCCCGTCTCAGTCTCCTGAATAGCTAGGACTACAGGCATGTACCCCCATGCCTGGCTAATTTTGTATTTTTTTGTAGAGATCTTGTTGTCCAGGCTGGTCTCAAACTCCTGGGCTCAAGTGATGCACCCACCTCAACCTCTCAATGTGCTGGGATTACAGGCATGAGCCACTATGCCTGGCCTCCAATTTTTTTTTAAGAACAAATTTTTTCAGATTATCTGGGGCTAACAGTACTGACCATGGGAGTAATTTTCTGTATATTGAATGACCTTTTTTTTTTTTTTTTTTAAGTTAAATCCAATTGTTTTGAAGTTCTATGGAAACTCAGTGCCACCTCTCTTTAGTTCAGACATCCTGGGTTAGTCCTTTAATTGAGATCTACAACAACAATTAGATCTGAGTGGAAAATGATTTTGGATTCTAGAACCAACCTGTTCAGGAGATAATTAACTATTATACTGCTATTTGGGGATTAAAATAGATTTTTAAAAATTTGAGCTCCCAAAATATTTTATGCACCGGGTAATAGCTGAAAACTTTCTTCAGCTGATTGTTATAATACTGTTTAGTGGAAAGTCAACTGATTGATAATCTATTACTTAGGGATGGATTTTCATGGTATTTACAACTTATAATATGAAAATGTTATTTAGCACTGATATCCCAAAATAGTCTAGGTCTGCAATGACCAAGAAAACTTTCTGCAATGATAGGATTATTCCTTATCTGGGCTATCCAGTATGGTAGCCACTAGCCAGATGTAGGTATTGAGTACCTGAAAGGTGGTTAGTGCAACTGAAGAATGAATCTTAAATTTAATGGTATTTCCTTTTAAATTCTATATTTAAATAATCACATGTGGCTAATTGGCTACTATACTGAACAGTGCAGGTCTAGGGAAACCGAAACTAGTTTACAAACTTGATTCAAGACATAATGGGTCCTAGATGCTATCACTTGTAGAAAGTTTACTTTTTGGCATTCTCTGTCTGGTCTATTTCTTTTCGGTGAAGGCTGATATGGAAACTGCTGTGGCATCAAGAATATCTACTCTTCAGATTTACAGCCTGCTCTCTGTCCTTTGGGATTTGAGAGGGATTACTCATTACCAGGAATGAACAGGCTGGGAACAAATTCTCCAAGTCATCAGTTCTCCAAGCTGTGTGACTGGCCCAAGATCGCTGGGGGACTGAGAAAGGCTCAGGAAGTAATATAAGCACGATTACTTGTATTACACAAGTCACTTAACTCAACCAAAACTCCTTTCCTACCTGGGAGCCCCATTCGTGGTATATGACATGAAAATTACAAAGGTGGCAGCCTAAAGAAGTCTTTAGCAAACTCCGACTTGAAGACCAGAAGTTTAACTATATTTTGAAGCAGATCACAGGTAAAAGGAGACTATGCAACAGGTCCAGGCTGTGTTCCCAGGCCTGTAAAGCTCTCTGTGGCCCAAGGATTCATTCTACCTTGAGATAATGTAGGGTCTTTGGAGGAACCTAGCATGCTCAGCAGTCCCACACAAGTAAAGCAAAAGAGTTTTTGTTTCTTTTCAAATATCTAAAATTTCAAACCTTATTTTCATCCTTAAACTATTTTCTGGCCTTTGGAAAACCAATGCAAGTTTGAAAATTATTTTGTTTTAAAAAACATACATACCATGCACATACAGCACAACACATGTTACAATTACTGCTAATGGTACAGGTATAAGTCCATATCTTTGTCTTGAATAACCTATAAAAAAAGAAAAGAAATTCAACTAGTTGAACTGATCAAAATGGATCCTCATTATTTGCAGATTCCACCTTGCAATTTGCTTATTTGCTGAAATTTATTTGTAGTCCACAAATCAATACCCATAGCAGTTATTCTCAGACATAAGAACAGTGATGAAAACTTTTGAGTCACCCAATAAGCAGATTCCCAGCGGAGGTGGAAAAAAGTGAAGCTCTGCCTTCTTGTTTCAGTTCTTACACTGTTAACAAATGTCCTATTTTCAGTCTATTTAGTGCCATGATTTTGCATTTTTATGCTTTTTTGTTGGTGATTTCACTATTTTAAATGGTCCCAAAGTATAGTGTTGAAGTGCTGACAAGAGTTCCTAAGTGCAAGAAGGCTGTGATGTGCCTTGCAGAGAAAATAGGTGTATTAGATAAGCTTCACTTAGGCATGAGTTATAGTGCTGTTGGCTATGAGTATAATGTTAATAAATCAACACTATATATCAAGGTTTATTCAAACAAAACACACATAAAACAAGGTTATAAACAGATCATTAACAAAAATGTTATGACTAGAGGCTTACAGGAACCTACCCCTGTATTTCCCCCAGGAACATTACTTCAGTACTTGCTATTTCAGTGTTAACTTGACTCTGTAGAACTACTATGAATAACAAGATTCGACTATTTCTAAACAAACTTATATGCACAAGCTTGATACATTCCAGACCCTGTGCTATTTAATAAAAGAAGCAAATGTTCCACTAGAAGGTTTGTTTCTGACCATTTCATACTGCCAGTGGAAGCAGAACTTGGCATTGTGTTTGGTAGGGCAATTCTGGCAGCTGTATATAATAAGCCTTAAAAATATTTATCATGAAGTATCTAGACATTGTACTAAGTCATGTGACTATAATCTCACTAAGTCATTACAATGTTGGGCAAGTGCCTTAACCTCTCAGTGCCTCCATTTTCTCCTAGGGTAACTATACATGGGACTAATAAATATACTTATCTCACAGGGTAGTTGCACTTAAGAACAGCTGTTATATATTGTCATTAACCTATTGAGTAGATGTTATTGGTATCTCTATTAATATTTTGTGACTCTGCAATTCCATTTCTAAGATGTCATCCTGGGGAAACTACCAATGGTGTGCCCTTCTTCTCCCCCTAAAAAGGCACAAAGATTATTTACTGCAGCCTTACTTAGTATACCATAAGGCAAAAGTTGTTTTCACAGCAGCCCCTTGTTTTCACAAAAAAAACTGTGGTATGTTCACGAGGTAAACTCTATCCAGCTACTGAAAATCCAAAATCAGAGTTCACAATGCACTGCTAAAGGATTGGGGAGGGGTCACTAAGAGCAAATGTGACATGGATATGGGAAAGGAGGGGAAAGGAAGGGAGAGGAGGAAGAGAGAGAGAAAATGAATGAATAAATAAGAATACGATCACACTTTCCTTTTATTAAGAACACAGGTGTGTTGGAACAAATAGGCAGTCACCTATTGGTCAGATTTGAGAAGAAACTGACAGGTGCCCCTACACATCATTTTCCCTTCTTTAGTAGCAGAATTCAGATTTTCTTTGGCAATAATACTCCCCAAGTAGTGTTTGTATACTGTCCTCAGGTGGCATACAATGCCTGGTTGCTTTTCTTTTCAAGATGTCAATGCCATTGAAGATCATTGTCTAGAGCCATAATTTCATCAAGGGTTTGCAGAGTGGTTTAGTCTATCATTCCTTCTTTACTAACTACAATCTTCACATAAAGATAAACTGCCCCCATCAACAATGTGGTTACTCTGAGGTTCAGTTTATAAAGGAAAAACAGTGTTTGATTCTTCTCTTTCTTTACCGTTTTTTCAAAATAATGAGTTAGCTCCCAAGCATTCTCTAGAGATGACCAATGAGTTTTTAAATTTGTTTTTAGTACCATTATGAACTCATGAACTGAGCACAATTGATGTGTTTCAATCTACTGAAGTTGTTATTCTTATTGATGTTCCAATTGTCTTCTTTTTGGCCAGAGGGAACCTCTTCAGAGTGGCTCCTGAGTCCTGTTGGTACCATCATAGTAAGTCTTTTTGATAGCTTTCTTTTTATGTGGTAAAACAAGATACTCAAGGCTTATTTTAATGCATTCCATGCGCCAGATATGGAATCAGCCAACTGTCCCAAAGGCCCTGGTTCATTTTCATGGGAAATAGTAATTAGATACCATAATCTGGGTGAAGGTGGCCAATCATCCTGGTTTTCCTGAAACTGAGGAGTTTCCTGGGATGTGAAATTTGGGTGCTGAAACTGGGAAGTCTGGGCACACCAGGTAACGCTGGTCACTCAAATCTGGGTCCAAGAATCAAGAAGCATGCAAATTGCTATGAGATTGGCTCTTGTTTCTAGAACATTTCAAAGGACAGAACCAGGAAATACATGATTTTCTAAGAGACAAAATACATTGATAGGTCATGCTGGCATTATGTTGAACCCTATTCAGTTGCCAAGATTCAGTGGTTTTTGACTAGAGAAACAGCAATTTCATATGGTTCAAATTAATACCTTTAAAAAAATCCAGGGCTACAGTTTTTACTTAACCTAATCAATTTACAACTGAATCTCCTTTCTTTCATGCCAAATATCCCGATATTCAATAACAATATAAATATTCACTTGCACTTTCCTGCAGTACATACTCAATAGTAACCAAATACCAGCATTACCACTAACTATATAATTACTTAAAACATTACAATTTTTTTCTTTGTAGTTCTTTTATCCTTAGAATGCAGTCCCTTGAAATATGCACCCAAATTACTATGTTTTTAAAACACTTGGAATTGTTCCTCTATTTGGGGTTATTCCACAAACTTGATTCATGGCTTAGTACATTAGCTTCATTTGGCTTTAAATATTTTTGAGTTTCAGGTTCACAAAAAAACTGAACAGAGGTTACAGAAAGTTTGCACATATACCCCGCCCCTATACATGCGTAGCCTCCCCCTTATCAACATCCCTCACCAGAGTGCTACATTTTTTAGAATTAATGAAACTACTCTGATACATCATTATCACTAAAAAATCCATACTTTACATTAGCATTCAGTTGTACATTCTGTGGGTTTGGACAAATGTATAACATCGTTACAGTATCATACAGAGTATTTTCACTGCCCCCAAACTCCTCTGTGTTCCACCTATTCATATCCCCTGCCAACCACTAATCTTTTTATAGTCTCCACAGTTTTGCCTTTTCCAGAATGTCATATAGGTAAAATTACATAGCATGTAGTCTGTTCAGATTGGATTCTTTGACTTAGTAATATGAATTTAAGTTTCCTTCATGTCTTTTCATGACTTGATAGTTCTTTTCAGTGCTGAATAATATTCTACTGTCTGTTTGTACCACAGTTTATTTGTCTATTCATTTACTGAAGGACATCTTGGTTGCTTCCAAGTTTTGGCAATTATTAATAAAGATGCTATAACCATCTGTGTGTGGGTTTTTATGTCAACATAAGTTTTTTTTAATGCCTTTGGGTAAATAGAAAGAAGCATGACTGTTGTGCTGAATGGTAAGAGTATGTACAGTTTTGTAAGAAACTGCCAAACTGTCTTCCAAAGTGGCTGTACCATTTTGCATTCCCACCTGCAATGAATAAGAGTTGCTCCACGTTCTCACCGGCATTTGGTGCTGTCCAGATTTTGGTCAGTGTGATAGGCGTGAAGTGATGTTTCATTGTTGTCTTAGTTTCCATTTTCCTGATGCCTGTTGACATAGGACATGTCCAGCTAATTTTTGTAACTTTAGTAGAAATGGGGTTTCCCCATGTTGGCCAGACTGGTCTTGAACTCCTGACCTCAGGTGATTCACCTGCCTCAGCCTCCCAAAGTGCTGGGATTACAGGTGTGAGCCACCGTGCCCAGCCCAAGAATATCTTTTTATATCCCTACTTGCTATCTGTATATCTTCTTTGGAGAGTTGTCTGATGAGGTCTTTCACTCATTTTTTAATTGGGTTCTTTGTGTTTTTCTTGTTGAGTTTTAAGAGGTTTTTTTTTTGTATATTTTGAATAATCGTCTTTTGTCAGATGTGTCTTTTGCAAATATTTTCTCCCAGTCTGTGGCTTGGCTTCTAATTCTCTTAAAATTGTCTTTCACAGAGCAATGTTTTTAATTTTAATGAAGTACAGCTTACCAATTATTTCTTTCATGAATCATGTCTTTGGTGTTGCAGCTAAAAAGTCATCACCATATCCAAAGTTCTCTAGGTTTTCTCTTATGTTTTAGGAGTCTTATGGTTTTGTATTTTACATTTAGATCTATGGTCCATTTTGAGGACAATTTTGTGAAGGGCATAAGGTCTGTGTTTAGATTCATTTTTTTGCATGTGTATGTCCAATTGTTACAGCACTATTTGTTGAAAAGATCATCTTTGCTCCATTGTATTGTCTTTGCTCCTCTATCAAAGATCAGTTGACCATATTTATGCTGGTCTATTTCTGGGCTCTCTATTCCGATTCACTGATCTATTTGTCTTTTATTTTTCCACCAGTACCACACTATGTTGACTAGTGTAGTTTTATAGTAAGCCTTGAAGTTGAGGAGTATCAGTCCTCCAATTTTGTTCTCCTTCAATATTTTGCTGGCTATTCTGGTCTTTTGCCTGCCCATTTAACTTTAAAATCAGTTTGTTGATATCCACAAATGACTTCTGATATTTTGCTTGGGATTGCACTGAATTTATAGAGCAAATTGGAAATAATCGACGTCTTCACAATAAGGAGTCTTCCTATCTATGAACATAGAATCTCTCTCCATTTATTTTGTTCTTTGATTTTGTTCATCAGTTTTGTTGATTTTCTCATATAAATCTGGTACGTATTTTGTTAGACTTGTACCTAAGTATTACATTTTTGGGGTGTTAAGGTAAATCGTGTTGTGTTTTAAACTTCAAATTCCACTTGTTCATTGCTGTTATATAGAAAAGTGATTGACTTTTGCATATTAACTTTGTATCCTACAACCTTGTTAGTTTTTTATTAGTTCCAGGAGGTTTTTTGTCAATTCATTTGGATTATATACATAGATATTCATGTCATCTGAGAACCAAAACAAGTTTCTTTCTTTCTTCTCATCTGTATAAATTTTATTTCCTTTTCTTGTCTTATGGCATTAGTTAGTGCTTATAATACAATATTGAAAAGGAGTGGTGAGAAGAACATTCTTTCCTTGTTCCTGGTCTTAGTGGGAAAGCTTCAAGTTTCTCACCATTACAGATGATGTTAGCTGCACGGTTTTTTGTAGGCATTTGTTAACAAACTGAAAAAGTTTACCCTCTATTCCTAGTTTACTGAGAGTTTTTATCATAAATTGATGTTGGATTTTGTCAAATGCTTTTTCTGTATCTATTGGTATGATCATGTGATTTTTCTTTCATAGTCTGTCAATGTGACGGATTAACTGATTTTCATATGTTGAACCTGCCTTGCATACCTGAGATAAATACCACTTAGTCATGATGTATAATTCTATCTATATGCTGTTGGATTCAATTTGCTAATATTTTGTTTAAGATTTCTACATATATATTCATGAGAAATATTTGTCTTAATTTTCTTTTCTTGTATTGTTATTTGGTTTTAGCACAAGAATAATGCTGGCCTCATAAAATGAGTTGAAAAGTATGCCCTCTTCTTCTATCTTCTAAAATAGATTATAGAGAATTGATATTTCTTCCTTAAATATCTGGTAGAATTCACCAGTGAACCCATCTGAACCTGGTGCTTTCTGTTTTGGAAGATTATTAATTATTGATTTGATTTCTTTAAACTACCAGGCTCAAGTGATCCTCCCACCTCAGTCTCCCAAGTAGCGAAGACTACAGACACATGCCACAACACCTCAGTAATCTTTTAATTTTTAGTAGAGATAGGGTCTCCCTATGTTGCCCAGGCTGGTCTCAAACTCTCAGCCTCAAGCAATCCTCCTGTCTTGGCCTCACAAAGTGTTGGGACTATAGGCATAAGCCACTGCATGCAGCCTTCTTTCTCAATTTTTAAAAGCAGAGTGCACATTCTTAATCACTATTCTTCCTGGTGGAAAGTCATAAAAGTCACAAGAGACCAACTTAAATCAGTCCAAAAATTCTCCTACTTCTGTTTCTGCCTGTTACATTTCATCTGGTTCAAACTTTGTTCAAATATTCTTAACATTCTTCATTTCAGTCTACATAATATTATTTCCTATGCTGCATTTCTTGCCTTCTTCTCCTTTTTCCTACTTCTCCATATTTTTGTGTTTCTATGATGAATTTTTCCAATTTCTCCCATCTTTTTTTAGGAGTAAGATCAAAGGGTGTTTTTTTGAGGCTCTACCTTCAGGGTCCTTCAGTGACTTACTCCCTGCAGGTAACATAATGTCCACCCCAGCTATGAAAGAAAAATCATCTAGTTGAACTCAGAACAATGTTTGTTCTACATAACTTCAGGTTGGAGCTGAGCAATGTTTCTTTTATGTTCTTGGTCCATAAATGTGGACAACAGTTGGAAACTGGTACTCTAGAGAATATCCTCTTGCCTACTCCTTCAAAAAATATGCACTTTCCCTGCGCTCCCGATTACAGTTCTGTGTCAATGTGGAGGGTGTTACAATCACCCAACTTCTTCCCAGCAGTTATCTAAAAGAGAATGATGAAGTCCACTAGGTTTCTTTATCTGGAAATAATCTTTGACTCTCAAAGGTACTCAGATTTTCTTTTCCTCTTTCACAGCCAGATATATAACTGGCCTATTGGACTATCCCTCTTCTTACTTAAAGCCCAGGAATCTGGTTCCTACCCTCATCTATTCACAAGGTCTGTCAACAATGACCTCCGAAGTGCAAATCCACAACCTCTTCTACATTGTCCTCCTTAAACCATTGGTTGTATATAATGTTATACCAAATGTCCTGTCTCTTGAAACTCTTCCTGTATCCTGAGTAACAACTACCAGTTTTATGGTGACTAACCATCATCAATACCCTTTCCCATATGCTATTTTATTTAATTTCCTCAGCCCTTATAAAGTAAGTGTTATTATCGCCCACATTCACACTGCCAGTAAGCAATGAAATCAGGTCTAGGACCCAGGTTTTCTCACTCCCAATCCCATGTTCTCTTCTATCCAGAATTTTCTCCTGCCCTCAACTTCTCAATTTTCTAATCTGTGTAAGTCCGTCTATATTCACATGCTGCCATAAACCAGCTTTCTGACCTTGAGGTCTCTGAAAATCTGTAACATGGGCATAAAACCTCCATGCTATCTACTCTGACCACAGATAAGGAGATAAGGAGGAGCAAACTGTAGGAGCATGACACAAAGGCAATAAATAATTGCTCACTAGCTTTCTTTTCATCTCTTAATGCGTTGGAGCTGCAGTTTTCAAATGGTTTATCAATGGAAGTAAATTCCAATTCCAGATTATAATTCTACATCTTTGAGTTATCTTCTTACTTTCACTTACCAATACAGTGGGGAAGACACAGTGCTTTGAGTTCAGATGGAGTTGAATGTCAAATCCTGGCTTTGCACTTAATAAATGTGTATATTTGGTCAAGTTATTTAGCCTCACTGTGCCTCAGATACCTCCTTTATAAATACCCACACCATTGGTTTGCTGTATGGATTAAATGTGACACATTTATGTAAATCATTTACAGGAGTTTGTTGTGGAGGAGGCCTTCAGTAAATATTAGTTCATTCCCTCGATACAAAAGGAGGTGGACAAGAACTCCGTCATCAATCTTAACTATCTCTAAAATTCTCCTTTAGATTGTGTTTAACTAGTTAATAACCCCATCACCCCATTTCTGGGTTGCAGTGATGGTATGACAGTAGATGTAATGGCTAAAATGACCACAAACCACAAAAAAGTCCTACTAGACAAAATGTTACAAGAAACATGAGAAAATGAGATTTAAAATCAAGTAACATTTGACCAATATCTACTATGTATATCTACATGGTATGGGTTTCTCTAGCTCACTCCTATGAACAAATCAAAGAAAACTTTAAACTTTGATTTGAGATGTATAGTCAGGATGGTATCATACAAAAACACTCTAGAATTCAAATACCTAAATTTTAATTCTATCTCCAATACTTAAATGACCTTGGGCAAGTCACCCCACCTGGTTCAACCTGTCTCCTCATTCTTTTTTTTTTTTTTTTTGAGACGGAGTCTTGCTCTGTCACCCAGGCTGGAGTGCAGTGGCGCCATCTTAGCTCACTGCCAGCTCCACCTCCCGGGTTCACACCATTCTCCTGCCTCAGCCTCCTGAGTAGCTGGGACTACAGGTCCCTGCCACCATGCCCGACTAATTTTTTGTATTTTTAGTAGAGATGGGGTTTCACCGTGTTAGCCAGGATGGTCTCGATCTCCTGACCTCGTGATCTGCCTGCCTTGGCCCCCCAAAGTGCTGGGATTACAGGTGTGAGCCACCACGCCCCGCCACCTGTCTCTTCTTTCTTAAAAGGTAAGTAACAACCGTCTGGCCAATCTAAAATGACAGTGGTGAGGAGGAAATGAGGCATTTATTTGAAGGGTTTGCTAAAGAAGAGCAGGCTAGTCAATGTGAGTTAGTTTGCTTCACTGACAAAGCATTGGAAAGTTTAGATGAGAAATCAAAACTTGAAAAAGTAAGATCTAGTATTTAACTGTTATACTTTCACGGATTTATATCTGTTATGATGCATGTGGTTCCACACAAAAGCATTCAAAAATCATCACAGGAAAAAAAAAAAAAAAAAGATCCTAGACTGTTATTGTTCAAAAGAACCATTAAGATCGTTAAGTTCAGTTCTTGGTTTGTATTTTAAAAGAAGGTCCTCCAACATGTGGTTAACAGAAACCAGGGTCAGAAGCCCAGATGTATGTCTCAGATGTCAACACTGCTCCAGGATTTAAACCTAAGACCTATCAAGCAACATTCCTCAAACTTTCAAAATCTATTGTATATATGTGAACTATCAATTTGGAAGAAAATGTAAAAGAAGGATGGATGAATCACCATTATTTAATAATTAAAATAATTTTTTCAAATTAATAGTAGTTATTTCAAATCAATAGAGGAATATTATTCCCTCTTATGATCTTTTACCAGACTATCTACAAGGAAAGTAATCTTACTTTCAGTAAGAGTAATCTTACTTTGTGTCTTCAACTCTAATGGCAAACATAAAGTTAAAACTGGTGCCAGGGCAAAACCTTTAAAAATCCCCTAAAATATTCCATGTAATTCTGTAGAGGGATCTTACTCAGAAATTATTTTCCTTCAAGTATTTTGTCTCTTGGAACACTTAAAACTTTTTAAGAAATCAACTTGCTTGCTATGTCTATATGTGGTCATCTTCTTCTTCCTTGTCAGTTAGATGCAGCATACATATACCAAAAGGCAAAAGCATACTGGTTTTATTTTTTGTTCCCATTATAAAGCAACTATCTGCTTTTACAACAAATTGCATTTCCATATTGTATGCCTTGGGTATTATGTAACACTCAAAAGGTAGAATTAATAAAGGAGTGTTTGCTCCAAGCTTAACTATTATAACTTTGCAGCTCGTTTTAAAAACTTCTTGCCATTGTGTGACTTGTACAAACAGAGTGACACTTCTGTGGGTTTGATCTTTTCTCTGTCTTCACGAATCAAATCTATCAGTTATAAATTGGAACTCATTTGCACTTTTTCTTTTTTTCTCCATGTTTCATAACTTTAATAGAATATTCTAACTATCATGTGCAAATTGAAAACACTGTATTCAGTTATAAATGTGTTCTAAGGTTAGGCTGAGCACTCTCTACAGGCCTGGTCAGTGCGGACACGGCCATCCCAGGCTGCTGGAGGGCACTGTCACCCACTTGGAAACCCCACTCGCCAGCCACCAAGCGGTCACACCAAACCAGGACCTTCAGACAGGATGAATGGTAGGGCTCAGCAAGGGGGCTACTGAGAAAGCAGGACTTGACGCTCATATGCTCAAATGAAACGCAGGACTTCCCAGCCCAGTCCCTCACTGGAGAAGATCGCCGAATCCCGGCTCCGGCAGCAGGGCGGTGCCTATGTCACGAGGACAGGCTCGTGTCTTCAGCCCTGGTGGCAGGAAGCAGTGTTTCTTCCACACAGCCCTTGCTCCTGCTAAGAAGTGGCACATATTCCTGCTCAGGTCACCAGGGTGGCTCAGAAATGGCAAGGACGAGCGACAGCAAAAGGCCACAGTCCTCACAGGCAAGAAGGGATAAATAAATATGAAGTGACCTATGGCAGCTCTCGCCTGAGGTGGTGTGCCACAACCCTGACCCAACCCTAAAAGAAGAAAATCAAGAAGCAACATCCTAAGGAGAACAGGGCCCTACTCTACACAGCCCTTCTGAGATGATTAGTATACAGCAGGTGATGCAGGCTGCACACTCGGCAGATTAAGCAGCTGGAAACAGCGAGTGGGTTTCTTCAAATGAAAGGGAAGAATTCAGTCCAACTGCAGGAGCGGTAGGAGAGGTTCTAGATCCCTGGAACCTCATCACCAGACCTCAGCCCTTTTTACCAAGCGACCCCCACACCACCCCACCCCGACGTGGTCTATGGGGCCTTCCCCCAGGGAAAGGCCCAGGTAAGTCCAGAGCTACAGGCACCGAGGCTGCAGAGGGTACTGGACGAAACCTCCTATTTCTGAAATGCATTTCAGTTGCCACTGAACAAGTTAAGCAACACAATAAGGAAAAAAGGAAAGTGAAAGTGAAAATCATGCACTTGAAAACGAATTAGATGGAGTAAGCGCTGTCGACGGGATTGTGCCGCATGCGGCAAAGACTGAGGCCTCCCCGACAGGCCTGGAGTCCCGACAGCCGGTCTGCCAGGCGCCCACCTCCACTTCGTACTGCTGCTTGCATTCCGCCAGCTGGCTGGGTTCCTTGTTGGGGTTAATTTCCGCATCATCCTCATCTTCTCCCTCCTCATCACCTTCTAATTCCTCCTCTTCTTCTTCACCTTCGTCAAAATTGTCATCGTCCTCTAAGGCCTCCCCAGCGAAGTATAGCATAGCCCATGGAAAAAGTGTCCAATTTAGACTATCCGCTCACGGAAGAAGAGTCCAATTTCCAAATCAGAGGCTAATACGAATTCAGAATCTTTATCCAGTGATTCTCTATTCCCAGACGCTTTCAGTGGATTGAATAAGTTGAAAAATGACTCACTGGATACTTGTTTAGTAATTGTTCTAACAGTGCCTCGACCCTTATGCTTCTGCTTTTTCTTGATGATTTTGACAGTAACTTTCTTTCCTTTCTTCCAGTCAATAGTACACCCGTCACAGTCCATGATCTCAGGACCTGCAAATGAAAAGGGATCAGCCTTATCTGGTTCTGATTTCATCTTGCAGGTTTTCCTCAGGACTGAGTTGGTAAAGTAGTCATTGGGTTCAAAGTGGAACTCTAATATAAAAGACATAGGCTGCCCAGGGTTAGAAAACTTCACTATAATATCCTGCAGGTGTTTCAAGATTGGTTCATCATACTCCTGGACTAATTCTAAAGATGGTAAACCAGAACTCTGGAATTCCTTTGGGATTTGGCTCTTCAGCTGTTGCTGCTGCTTTTTCTGTTATGACTACTTTACTTTTCACGTCTCCAGCCAATTTCTCCTCCTCTCCATTTTCACTGTGCCATTCTGATTCCATATCAGATGTTGGTTCAACATCACGGGTGATAAATTCTTTTCTCTTGTCAAAGAGAGGCTGGTATAATGCTGTGTACTTTCTTCCCAAGTCATGAACTTCTTCATAGAACTTGGCTTCTATACGAGTGCATCTCACCTGAATTTGTTTCAATGCATTAATTCTTCTTTCTACTGCTTTAGGTAAAGTTTCCATGTAGCTGGAAGGGGTGTGAGGGGCATTGTCAAGTCGCTCCTGTAAAGCTGCCACAACTCCAGGATTCTGCATCACCTGATCCATGAGCTTTTCCGTATTACTTGCATTTTTAGCAGCTTCCACGGAATCTGAAGGAACCCCATCTGAAAAACTGTTATCTGCCATCTGAATGTTTTTATCACCTTGCCTGGTAAACCAAGTCCCGTGAGTAACTAGGCTAAGGCCACTCAGGCCAGTCCTCGGGGAGTGCACGCCGCCCATCTCGCTCGCACCGCACAGCTCCCAACAGCTAAGAAGTAATGCCAAGGACTTTCTTCCCAGTCAGACATGTCCTCGGCCACACGAAACTTACAATCGAAACCCCAGTTAGCCCAGCCTGACCCCACAGAGGCTCACGATGACCACTGCCCTACGGAAAAACTGAAATTCCTAAACATCTAATAAAGAGGTCCTGGACGTCTCCACCTTAAAAACGAGAAGTCTGAACTCTCCTCCCGGCATGCCGCTAGGGCCGCGGGGTACATGGGCCTGGCCAAGCTAGCGGGCTCACCGCAGTCTACGCCTCGTCCGCTGGGCCGCCGAGGAAGCCGCCCGCAATGCAGAACAAAGCGCCTTGACCTTCAGGACGGTGGGCGGCAGGGCGGGCCGCGCTGGGTGCTGGGAGGGGCCACCCGGCCCCGCCCCAGGCCCAGGCTCCAGGCCCCAAGCCCCAGCCCCGCAGCCGCGGCTGCCGCTGCCCGCCCTGACGAGGACGTCCACTTTTTCTTGAAAAATGTCTTTCCCAAAAGTTACTCTGCTTTGTCTGAAAATAACATAACTTTAATACCTTTAAGTTATTCTTTGAAAGGGTTCGGAAAAGACAATAAACGGGGAGACTTAGAGTGGCTCACCAGTTAAAATCCAAGTTTCTTATATTTCTTGTATTTGCTAATTTCCCTTATCTGTTTCAGCTGCTTGTTCAGAAAAATTTCATTCATAGACTCACCTTATCCCAGCCCTAGAGACCCATATTCTCTATTTGCCCTGGAATCCTGTTCACTATTTACAATTATTCTGAATAATAATATTTACTATTTTCATCTTTTCTTTTATATTTTAATAAACCACTTTCAAGTCACTGACCTTTTTGTTTGTTAAACTGGGGATATAATGTAAAAAACATAATAAAAATTGCAAATGTAAATAATACTAAAACAACATTAGAAAATCATAGCCAAGACAGATTGTCATGATATTAACTTAGTGTTAGGCCTAAGGAAACATATCAAATGCATGTTCCTGTAGTAGATACGTAACCTTTGAGAACATAATGATTATTAACAATATTATAAAGCAGCACTGTGAATAGTTAAAACCATGGGCTCTAGAGCCAGACAGCCTCTACTCAAAGGCAGGTTCTGCCACTTACTAGCTGTTACCTTGGGCACACAACTTAAACTCTCTCTCTGTTGGTTTCTCACCAGGAAATAGGGATAAGTGAAGATTGAATTAATTAACATATGTATTAGAATGGTGCTCAACACAGAAAGTGCTAAATAATGTTATCTTTATATCTATAATGGGGTTTCTGTTAAAAATTGTAACTTGTTTTACATTTCAAAATTGTGAACCTTATGTTAGTCACCACATCTGTGGTTTGAAAGCCTCCATGACACACTTAGTTATTTACTCACCACTGCTTGGGATACAGGTTTCCGGAATGATTGATGATGTTCTTTTAAATAATGGATTGCTAACAGTACACTGTACTTTTTGTAGAAGATCATTTTCCATCTTAAAAAATATCCTGGTTGAGTTATGTTTACATTGCTCCAAAGGACAATCCCATGAGTACGTGTTAAGTTTTGGATGAGTGTTGTAATGCTCCGGTATCGTGCACTGGACTTCAATGCTTCCATTAGTCAATGCACAAGTTAGTGTAGGAGATGGAAGGGGCTCTGGAAAAAAAAGTGGAATATTTAGTACAGAAAATAGTAATATTTAGACTCATCATCTGCAAATTTATGAAGAGCTCCCAACTTCCTTACGAGCTTGAAAGGATGAGCAGACAAACTCCTTGAGCATCAAGGACTGAGAATTCTTTCCTTTGCTAGGTCAGACTACCTGTTCAAATTTAACAGAATAAATTCAGACCCTTATATGGTTTCGCTCTGGGTCCCCACCCAAATCTCATCTTGGATTGTAATCCCCATGTGTCAAGGGAAGGACCTGGTGGGAGGTGATTGTACCATGGGGGGTGGTTTCCCCATGCTATTCTCATGATAGAGAGTGAGTTCTCATGACATCTGTTGGTTTAAAAGTGTGTGGCAGTTCTCTCTCTCTCCGGCTGCCTTGTGAAAAAAATGCTTGCTTCTCCTTCGCCTTCCGCCGTGATTGTAAGTTTCCTGAGGCCTCCCCAGCCATACGGAACTGTGAGTCCATTAAACCTCTTTTCTTTATAAATTACCCAGTCTCAGATAGATCTTTATAGCAGCGTGAAAACAGACCAATACAGGCCCCAAATCCCTTATCCTCAATTCTGAAATCAAAAAATCTCTGAAGCCAAAAGAGTCTTCACAAGTTGGTAGCAAAATCATTAAGCTGCAAATTCTGACCTGACCTGACCTGAATTAACACAAGGATTTATAGTCTTTATTTTCTCACTTACTTCAAATATTCATTGTCGTTTCACCACAAAAATATTCCTGTGCTTGACAGGACACAGTGGCTCATGGTTATACATACTCCCAGCACTTTGGGAGGCTGAGGCAGCAGGATGGCTTGAGGTCAAGAGTTCAAGACCAGCCTGGGCAACATAGCAAGACCCTGTCTTTATAAAAAGTTTAAAGATCAGCCAGCAATGATGGCTCCTGCCTATAGTCTCAGCTACTTGGGACTACTTGAACTAAGGAGTCTGAAGCTACAGTGAGTTATGATTGTGCTAATTCACTCTAGCTCACTGCACACACTGGGCTATGACTGTATCAGACTGAGACCTTGTCTCTAAATATATAGGAATGAAATAAATACTTGTTCCTATGCTTGACCCACAGGGTGCTCCCCATAATTAAGTGGGGTGCTTAATATGCAGAGGAAATACCTTGTATTACCTTTCCAAAATGTAAAAAAGAAATTTTAATTCCATAACACATCTGACTCAAAGCATTTTGTGAAAGGTGGAGCTACACAGAGCCTTGTTGGGCCCTGCCTATTGGTCGGGCTGGCCCTATTAATAGGCAGCGCGGGGTGCAGCATGTGTCACAGACCTGCCAGTCCAGAGGCCTCACTCCCACCCTTCCTCTAAGAAGCGCCTCCTATTGGCTAAGGCAGCATGGATCTATGAGTTAAGACACTAACATGTCAAATTCTGCCATTGTTGCCCTTTACAAGCCTCAAGGCTAATTACTTTGTCCTATTGGTCATTTATTTGTTAATTCATATGCCTTCTTGCATTTCAGCTACCCTCCAGCAATTAATCATAAGAGTCTTGAGGAAACATGCAAAAACATATGTAATATACAACAATGGTCATGGTAGCACTGGGATAATAAAGTATTGATACATTATAAACATCCATTAGAAGAGCATCTAAGTAAATTTAGGTTCACCAAGATAATGGAATACTATGTTGTCATTTAAAATGATGTTTTATAATATAAAACAAGTTAATAGCGTATGCTCCAATTATAATCTGAAAAATAAAAGTGTTTAATGGTTCCCCCATCTTCTCCTCCTCCTCCTGAATTCCTTCTCGCTCAGTTAAATAATGTACCCAGCTGCCTTGGTAGAAACCAGAGGCACACACTGACTTCCCTTTCTACTTGGGGCTTCCTAGCTTTTAAGTTTAATCTAGCTTACATAAGTCCTTACATACTTCCTTAAGATTTTCTTAAATTAAAAAGACTTTTAATCATCTTTTAAGCAGTGGAATTTCTCTGAATTAAATCTTCAGTGCAATCCAGTCCAATGGATAAGAAGTTGCTCTAGTTGACTCAAAATTGAAAGCCTGGAGCCCTGCTCCCCTAACTTCCTGTGGTCCCTTTTGCCAACCCCACCCCATAGCAGCCCTCAGGGGACTTCCAACGAACATGCATCCCCAGAATAGTTCAAAAATGCCTGTTCTCAGTATTTCATATACTTATGCCTGCCTCTGTAACTAGGCTGGGCATTTCTCAGGGGGAGAAAGCCAAGCTTTCTACTTCCTTAGAAATGGTCCTTTGAAGCATTTCTCAAATTTTAAGGTGCATAAGAATCACCAAGGGTGCTTGTTAAAAATACAGATTCCTGAGCCCCACCATCCCAGGTGCTTCTGATGTGTGTGCCCTGTTCATTCTGTTACAGATTCTAATGTATTGATCTAGCTCTGCCAATGTCTAGTCTTTAATCCAGCACTTTCTGAACTGAACAGAGGTGTATCATCAGCCCCAGAGACTGTGCATCTTTGGAGGACAAAGACTAGGTATGCCTCACCTTTCAACCACAGCACCTGACATAACACAAGGCACACAGATGGCTCCTCACAAGTAGTACTGGACAGATGGGGAGACAGATGGATAGAAGGATAGATTCAGAGAGACAGTCTTCAAACAAAATGTAAATTCTTCTACCAGCTACCGCCAAAGAGGTACAGTATGGTGTTTACCATGGACTCAGAAGCCCAACTGCCTGAATTCATATCCCAGCTTCATGACAGCTAAGAGCCATTTGACATTGGGCAAGTTACTTAAATCACCTGTGTCTAGGTTTCCTCCTTTCTACAATAAGGACACAAATAGTACTTCCTCTATTAGACTGTAATGAGACTAAATGAGTTAATACAGATAATAATCAATATATGAATTAACATGTAGTGCCTGCACAGAGTAAGTAGTTAACAAATGCTAGCTGTAATAGAGCACATGGCCATTGGCTGTGAGTTTCCAACTCCAGGAAGCCAAGGCTCCCCAGAGGGTATATGTGATATGATGAGAAGAGTCACTGACTGGGAGTTGGGACGTTTGATCAAGCCTTAGCCTTGGCCTGCTATGTGACCTGGGGCCACAGTCCTTTTAGGAGCTGGAAGTTTTAAGAAAGCATCCATCCAGGTCTCTTGTTCTACAAACAGAGAAACGGACTCCTAAACTGTCTTATTTTCATCTGTGAAAGGGAATGCTGTATCAGGCCATTGTAAAGGTCAAACAGAATATGGCTGAATGCCACATGCAGGGTTTGTAAAAAAGAAAAGAAAAGAAAAAAAAAAAAACAGAATATGAAAGCAATTTGAGGGGAAACATGGAGAAGTGTTAGTATTATCTTCTAAGTTGCTAGAACTCCCTTGACTATATAGAAGCTCTTTCTAGCTATCTCATTACACAACAGTTGCCAGATAGCAAATGTAGAAGGGCCTATCCAACTCATCTAAAAGTGTGCAAGCCTTTCTGCAGCACCTAGATCACAGTTTCTACACCTCAGATCTTTTCCTTCTATACATCTTTCACATTTTCTTGCTGCCCGTGGGACTCACCACAGCTGTATCTAACAAATATTGGTTATACCTCTACTTTAGGCAGCATTAAACTGGCAAGAAATGTGTCTACTTCCTCCCTAAGACAATTAGTCAATTTATAATTAATGAATTGAGTTCACGGCTGTATAAAAAATGAGAATTTCTTACACATATCTGATGACATTTTATAGAAATACGTGTATATTTTCACGAATTTTAGTAAAGGTCAAGTATCAATCCAGCCCAGTTAAGGACAGGGCAGTTAATTCTACTTACATAAAAATCATTATCTGAGATGTGATGAAGGTCCATAAAAAGATGGGAAAGGACTAATAAACATCAGAAGTAGAAATTTTAAGGGGACTTTTGGGTACAGAGGAAAGCCAGATCTCAATGTACACACAGAAGGAAGTGGATGCCCTGAATTTAGGAAGTGCCAGGAAATCCCCGTCCAAAATATACTCGCTAGAAGTCTCCTATTAGGTCTGGTGTCTCTAGAACATTACCAGGTTACCAAAACAAGTGTTAACATTACCTCAAGGAAGTATGACTTCCTCATTTCTTAAAAAAAAAAAAAAAAAAAAAAAGAGTTGTATGACCAATCATTTTATCACGCAGATGTGAAACCTAGAGTCATCTTACGTCTTTTTACAACCAAAACCTACATCTTGCAGACTCTTTCTTAGACCCTCTATCTACCTGGATGATCACAGTAGCTTCTAACTTGACATCTCCTCTCTTTAATCCATCATAAGTATTCACCATCACATTAATCTTCCTAAAATGTATTTTATCAAGTCACCTCCTTGCTCCAGTACAGGATACAATGGCTCCCCACTGCTACAAGCTGATGTCCAGACTCTCAAACCAGGACTTTAAGTCCTACACTCAGTACTATCAATATTATTGCCTCCTGATCAAAACTCACCTCCCCTGTACTTTCCTCCTCTGCAGACTTCCTAAGGTCTATCCAGTTTGTCTGACCACCAAAACCATACCTTTGCTGAGTTGTCATAGAATATTTTATTTAATTAACGTATTTAGCTAGTTAGTTATTTTGAGGCAGGATGTTGGTCTGTCACCCAGGCTGGAGTGCAGAGGCGCAATCACGGCTCACTGCAGCCTCAGCTTCCTGGGCTCGAGGGATCCTCCCACCTCAGCCTCTTGAGTAGCAGGGACTACAGGCATGCACCACCACGCCTGGTTAATTATTTTATTTTTGTAGAGATGGAGTCTTGTTATGTTGCCTAGGCTGGTCTTGAACTACTAGGCTTAAGCAACCCTCCCTCCTTGGCCTCACAAAGTGCTGGGATTATAGCCTTGAGCCACAATGCCCGGCCTAGAATATTTTAAATTAAATTATTTTAAAACATTGCATCAAGTTTAAGAGGAGAAACTTATTCAAATGTTTTGAACTTAGTTTTACAAACTCTATAAAAGGGGCTCTTAAAATGTGTGATCTTAATTCTGACTCAATCTTCTTGTTTGTTGGCCCTGTCTATAAACTACCAGATCCCTAATGTCCATGTTTCAAAGATTCTACTTTCTCAAAGAAATCTTCTAAGAGTATGCTTTGACATCTTAGCAAGCTGTATTTGTCTAAATAGAGTCCACAGGGGTCAGACCTCACACAGCTTTGCAGGTCACTTTACACATTCTAGCTTTAACAGAGTTAGATGGGGCCATTAGAAAGTTCCACACAGATGAGTGACATGATCTGACTTCTGTTTTGAAAAGATCATTCTGGTAGAACCAATACAACTTCCTGGTGGAGTGAATGTGGTGTTCAAGAAAAACAGAGGTATCAAGGATGACATCAAGGTTTCAGACTGACCAAGTGAAAGAATGAGCTGCCATTAACCAAAAGGGAAAAGATTTGGGGAGGAACAGGTTTTAAGGGGAAGATAATGAGCTTACTTTTGGACATGGGATATTTCAAAGGCCAATTAGATAGCTGAGTGGAGATGTACAGTGGGCAGTCAGGTATACACATAAGGAGTCGACGGGGTACTCTGGGCTAGAGCTCTAGATCTGTGCATTATTAGCACTGAGATGATATTTAAAGCCCTGACATAGGATCAGCTCACCCACTGGCTATGAACGCAGACAGAAAAGGAAAGAGACCCAAGGCTTAAGCCTTGATGTTTCCAGTGTTAAGAGGTTGGGGAAATGAGGAAACCAGCACAAGAAGATGAAAAGGAATAGTACAGTGTGTTAGAAAGAAATGTGAAGCCAGGCGCAGTGGCTCATGCTTGTCATCCCAACACTTTGGGAGGCCGAAGCAGGTGGATCACCTGAGGTCAGGAGTTCGAGACCAGCCTGACCAACACGGTGAAACCCCATCCCTACTAAAAATATAAAATTAGCCAGGCATGGTGGTGCATGCCTATAATCTCAACTGTTCGGGAGGCTGAGGCAGAAGAATCGCTTGAACCGGGGAGGCATAGGTTGCAGTGAGCTGAGATTGTGACATTGCACTCCAGCCTGGGCAACAAGGGCGAAACCCCTCTCAAGAAAAAAAAAAAAAAAAAAAAAAAGGAAGAAAAGAAACGTGAATAGGGTGGTATCCTGGACATCAAGTGAAGACAGTACTTGGAGGAGGGAGTGATCAGCTATGCCAAAAGCTGCTGAGAAGTCAAGAATGACATGGACTGAGAATGAACCACTGGATTTATTAACAAGGAGGTCTAGAGGAGCTTTGGCATAGCAGTGCAGATGAAAGCCTACTTGGAGTGGGTTAAAAGTGAATATAAGGGATCAGAATAAGTGAATACGGACAACTTCTTCAAGGAGATTTTCTATAAAGTGAAGACAGAGAGTTGGTGGTGGTTGCTGGAGGGGTAGGGGGATCGAAAGTTTTGATGACAATGTATATGTATGCCACTTAAAATGAACCATCAACTTATGGGGGAAATTCTCATCAGGAGAGAATGGGTAGAAGCACTAGGGTGATATTCCCGAGGATGGTGAGAGGAGGTGGGATCCAGGGCATGCGTGGAAAGTGTCACCTCAGGTGAGAACTCAGAAAGTCCATTCATATCAGGAGAGAAAGCAGGGCCTACAGGCTCAGGTACAGGTAGGAAGGTAGGCAGGTGGTGAGAGCTTGTGGAAATTGCCCTCTGCTTATTCTCCTTAGGGAAATAAGAAGCAAAGCCTTCAGCTCAAGAGTGAGTCTGGAGAAGGAGGTATTCAAGATTTGAGGAGAGAAAAAGTAACTGCTAGGAGAATGGGTAAGTGAACAGGCTAGGAAATACAAGACTTAACTGAGGTAAGTGATTAGAAATTAAAAGTGCAAGACTTTGCAGGGTGGTGTATTTTTCTGCAACCACATGGGTGTGAGCACAGAATAGGCAAAGCACCGGACTTAACCTAGCTGTAATCTGGCCATGTGAGTATGACAAGCCAACAAAGGAGCAAGGAAGCTAAATGTGTCTGCAATGGACTGAGTCCAGTAAGTGACAGCAGCACTCAGGCTGAGTAGGGAGGGCAGCAGGGACATCAGGTGTGTGAAGGACTGTTATCATCAGCATCATCAAGGACAGGGCATGGTGGCAGAGTGCAACACCTGACATTAAGGTAACGATGAGTTCTCGGTTACATGCATGGGTAGTGGGTAACACAGAGGACAAGATCCTTACAGGAGAGGAGATCAAGGACAATACTGAAAGAATTTTAATTTAAATATTGCAACCACCAAGACACCAAGAATGTTAGAAACCATGAAAATGAGGCAGGCCTTAAAATGACCAAGAAACACTGGCATGTGAGGCAGGGGCCTATACAAGACTGCAACACAAAAGGGGCTTTAGAGACCAGGGAGGAGTGTTAGTGAGAAGCAGGGAGAAATGTGTCCCCTATATCTAGTTTCAGTTTAAAATGGTGCAGGAGCCGGGTGTGGTGGCTCACACCTGTAATCCCAGCACTTTGGGAGGCTGAGGTGGGTGGATCACCTGAGCTCAGGAGTTTGAGACCCGACTGGCCAACACAGTGAAACCACATCTCTACTAAAATACAAAAATCAGCCAGGCATGGTGGTACGCGCCTGTAATCCCAGCTACTTGGGAGGCTGAGACAGTAAAATTGCTTGAACCTGGGAGGCGGAGGTTGCAGTGAGTCAAGATTGTGCCACTGTACTCCAGCCTTGGTAACAGAGCGAGACTCCTTCTCAAAATAAATTAATTAATGAAGTAAAATGGTGCAGGAGGAAAAACAGTCTCCCTGCTGTGTGGGAAAGCAGGAACTTTGTAGAGTAACATCTATCAGTGGAGCCCAAAGAGTTCTAAGCTAACTGCTGTCACTACATCTCTTTCCAGAACATTCCTAGTAAGACAACTGATACTGTTCTCCCCACCTTGCTTAGATTCTCTCCTCACCCAGAGGAATGACAAAGGAATTGAAAGTACCTAGTTCCTGTATACCACCAGAAAAGGAGAAAACCCTGACAATAGGTAACATCTAATTCTTTTCTCATAGACTATTAATTTGTGTTAGTCTCTGAAAACAGACTAAAAAAAGGAATTGAAAGTACCTAGCTCCTGTATACCACCAGAAAAGGAGAAAACCCTGACAATAGGTAACATCTAATTCTTTTCTCATAGACTACTAGTTTGTGTTAGTCTCTGAAAACAGACTAAAAAAATGGAAATTTGCCATTTTAAACAAATCAACTTATGGAATACTCACCAAGCACATAAAGAAAGAACTTCATGGTATCGGTAATATTTGGCGATTCCATTTCATACTCATCTTCATCTGATAATGTTAAGTTGTAGATAGTGAGGCTACCTGACACAGTATCTAAATACACCCTATTTTTAAAAGATGAGAAATCTCTGAATTCAGAATTTTCCCGTTCTGCAACTTTATCCTTTTGTTTTTTCCATAGGATTTCTGTTAAAGGTATATTGTTTGGTACACGGAAAGTTACATTCTTATGTAGAACGCCATATGTTTGTTGGGAAAAACAGCTGATGAAACCTAGGAGAGAGAAAAAAAAAAAGGTTAGAAAAAACAACATGACTTTAGTGGCAGAAATTATTCATCAGGTACTTTTTGTGCTAAGCTGACAAACTGCTGACACAAAGTACAGGAAGTAAGAACATGTTTGACCATGTAGAGTTTACTCTTTAATAGAAAACTGGGACCTGCATAAATCCAAGAAATGGACTCGACATTCATGGAGCACCAACCATGTGCCAGATACTACGGGCTGTGCTGGGAATATGGGGTTGTTCCAGGCCCTCCAGGAGCCTCACCTGTGAAGACAGGGGCCAGGCTCTACATCAGGGGCTGCATGAGGGGAGCTGCCTGGTCTAGGGCCTCCCCAAGGAAGTCATGCTGGAACTGACACAATGCTCCAATCACTGAAGGATAAAAGGCAGTTAGGCCACAGGGCTGGGTAGGTGAGTGGGTGGGGAGTGGAAGGAGAGATGATCATACAGATACAGGAAGCAGCTCCTCCAAAGGAAGGCCCTGAATAGAGAAAGAGCTTGGTGTGCTTGAGGATACACGTGTGATTCCTAACAGCTAGAATGAGGAGGGCAAGGGGTGGGTGGTGGGGAACAAGACAGACAAAGACCAGCCCACAGCCTATGTGTGGTAAAGTAAGGAATGCTAAGGGTTTGGACTAATCCTAACGGAGAGGAAGTCACAGAAAGGTTTTTAACAAGACTGGCCTAACATAATTTAAGTGTCAGTAGGCTGACTGTCTTTAGAGTAGAGAGCGGCTGACAGGGGCCAGCACGGAGGCAGGGAAATTGTAATGAAAGTCAATGCTGTAGCAATGAAGGCCATGGCCAGGACAGACCAGACCAGGGTGTTTGTGGTGGGGACGGACAACGGGACAGACTCAGGAGACGCTGGAGAGAGAAGTCAACAGGATCCATTGATGAGGGTGGGGGAAGTGGATGGAACTGTCAGGTCTCCTTCTTGGCTGACTGAGAGGCATCATTAACTGAGATCAGAAACAATGGCTGGGAAGCAAGTGGAGGTTGTGATGAAGATTAAGAACTTGGGGACTGAGTACAGTGGTGTGTTGGAGCTAGGCCCATCTGCCCCCATGAGCCAATTGTTAGCATCTCTGCCCAGCCCTATTAGGGGACGTCTGGTAACAGCACAAAAACTGACTAATGGTTCACATCAGAACTTCCACTCCGCCTCCACGCCAATCTAGTTGTTAAACATTTATTAGAACCACAAGATTGGGATATTTTTGATACCCCAAAGTGGGTTTAGATGCATCTTGCTCTAAGACTTGATTCTTGTTAAGAGAGAACAGTAGCAGCTGGGCACTGAGGTTCATGCCTGTAATCCCAGCATTTTGGGAGGCCAAGATGGTCAGATTGCTTGAGTTCAGGAGTTCAAGACCAACCTGGGTAAAATGGCAAAACCCCATCTTTACGAAAAGAACAAAAAATTAGCTGGGCATGGCACACACCTGTGGTCCCAGCTACTTGGAAGGCTGAGGAGAATTACTTGAAGCCGTGAGGCAGAGATTGCAGTGAGCCATGATTGTGCCACTGCACTCCAGCCTGGGTGACAGAGCGAGGCCTATCTCAGCAAACAAAAAACTGCAGCTATTTTAAGTTAACATTAAAGATTAATTAAAACTTGACTGAAGTTTCTACCTAGTAGCAATTAGGGTAATTGAAAGAATACAGGGGAAATCAAGAACACTGAAATGACCAGTTGTAGACAATTGTGTTAGTAATTTCAGATAACAAGCAAATATCACCCATTTGTTTATCTACAAGGACTTTTTAGAACCCATCTCCCTTAATTAAGGGGGACTGCCCTCAAAAACACACCAGCATCTTTCTATTGCTTTGCTGATTATGCATTATTTCTCCCACTCAGCAGAGTATGTGAGAAGGCACAAGAAAAACAACAGAATTTGAGGGCTGAGAGTCTACCACACACAACAGTGGAAACCCAAAAATGTCTTATAAATGTAAATGAAACAATGAGTGATAGAGGGTAGGGTGGTGGTGAAACAGTAGGTATGAGATAAACTGCCACACCCTGGCGGCATGAAGATGGCTTTTGTCTTTCCCAGGGAGAGCTGATGTATCCTGGGCTTGAGAACAGTAGAAGAAAGTAGTCAGGAATGGAGCTAATGGTGGAGGGAAGTGAGGGTAGAGAAAGGGGAGACTGTAGCTCAGAAGAAATCAAAATACAGCTGACCCTTGAAAAACATGGGTTTGAGCTGTGTGGATCCACTTACATGTGGATTTTCTTCCGCCTCTGCCATCCCTGAGATAGCAAGACCAACCCCTCCTCCTCCTTAGCCTGCTTTAACATAAAGAAAAGGAGGATGAAGACCTTTGATGATCCACTTTCACTTAGTCAGTATATTTTCTTCCTTATGCTTTTCTTTTTTAAAATTGTTTTATTACTATTATCTCAGCTTTGGGGGAACAGGTGATGTTTGGTTACATGGAGAAGTTCTTTTTTTTTCTTTGGGATAAGTTCTTTGGGTGTGATTTCTGAGATTTTGGTGTACCCATCACCTAAGCAGTGTACACTGTACCCAATGTGTAGTCTTTTATCCCTCATCCCCATCCCACCCTTCTCCACAAGTCCCCAAAGTTCATTGTATCATTCTTATGTCTGCATCCTCATAGCTTAGCTCCCACTTGTAAGTGAGAACATGTTTGGTTTTCCATTCCTGAGTTACTTCACTTAGAATAATGGTCTCCAATTCCATCCAGGTTGCTGTCAATGCCATTATTTTGTTCCTTTTTTTTTTTTTTTTTTTGACAGAGTCTTGCACTGTCTTCCAGGCTGGAGTGCAGGGGCGTGATCTCGGCTCACTGCAAGTTCCGCCTCCCAGGTTCACGCCATTCTCCTGCCTCAGCCTCCCAAGTAACTGGGACTACAGGCACCTGCCACCACGCCCGGCTAATTTTTTTGTATTTTTAATAGAGATGGGGTTTCACCATGTTAGCCAGGATGGTCTCGATCTCCTGACCTCGTGATCCGCCCGCCTCGGCCTCCCAAAGTGCTAGCATTACAGGCGTGAGCCACCGTGCCCGGACTATTTTGTTCCTTTTTATGGCATATTCATATATATACACCACATTTTCTTTATCCACTCATTGACTGATGGGCATTTATGCTGATTCCATATTTTTGCAATTGGGAGTTGTGCCACTATAAAGATGTTGTGTGCAACATGTTGTGTGTTGTCTTTTTCATAAAGTGACTTATTTTCCTCTGGGTAGATACCCAGTAATGGGATTGCTGGATCAAATGGTAGTTCTACTTTTAGTTATTTAAGAAATCTCCATAGTGGTTGTACCAGTTTACATTCCCACCAGCAGTGTCAAAGCATTCCCTTTTCACCACACCCTTGCCAACATCTATTATTTTTTAATTTTTTAATTATGTTCATTCTTGCAGGAGTAAGGTGGTATTGCACTGTGGTTTTGATTTGCATTTCCCTGATAATTAGTAGTGTTGAGCATTTTTTTCATATGTTTGTTGGCCATTTGTATATCCTCCTTGAGAACTGTCCATTCATGTCCTTGGCCCACTTTTTGATGGGATTGTTTGCTTTTTTCTTGCTGATTTGTTTGACTTCCTTATAGATTCTGGGTATTAGTCCTTTGTCAGATACATAGTTTATTAATATTTTCTCCCACTTTGTGGATTGTATGTTTACTCTGCTGATTGTTTCTATTGCTGTGCAGAAGCTTTTTAATTTAATTAAGTCCCATCTATTTATCTTTGTTTTTGTTGCATTTGTTTTTGGGTTCTTGGTCATGACCTTTTTGCCTAAGCCAAAGTCTAGAAGAGTTTCTCTGATGTTATCTTCTAGAATTTTTATGGCTTCAGGTCTTAGATTTAAGTCTTTGATCCACCTTAAGTTGATTTTTGTATAAGGTGAAAGATGAGGATCCAGTTTTATTCTTCTACACCTTATACTTTTCTTAGTAAGTTCTTTTCTCTAGCTTACTTTAGTGTAAGAATACAACATATAATGCATATAACAGAAAATATGTGTTGTTTATGTTATTGGTAAGGCTTCTGGTAGGCTAGTAGCAGTTAAATTTTTGGGAGTCAAGAGTTATACATAAATTTTTGACTGCTCTAGGGGTTGGTGCCCCTAACTGCCATGTTGTTCAAGGGTCAACTATAATTTTGAACTGGAAGAAACTCTAAAAATTATTTAGTCAAATTATTCCCATTTCACTGGTGAAGTGACAAGACACCAAGAAAAATAAAAGGCAATTTTATTGAATGCTTACTCTCCGCTGGTTATACATTCACATCGTCTTGTATCCCTTTTTATCCCTCTCCATGTCTACATTCAGTAGACACGGTGTTGTTAACCCCATTTTACAGGTAGGAAAGCAGGCTCCAAGAGGCATATGACCGTGCTCCATGTCTCTCAGCAAGTTTATGGCAGCACAATGACCAGAACACACATTGTCTGACTCCTTGGTCAGTGCCCTTTCAGAACAGCATGGTCCCACATTCAGGATGGGTTTCATTTATTCATTTACCCAGGAAGTATTCACTGGGCATCTATTCTATACGAGATCCTTGAGAACAAGACAGACGCCATCCCTTCCTTCTTAGAGATGACACTCTACTAGGGGAGGCAGAATTTACACAAATAATTAGACAACGCCCAACTGCAACTATGATAACTGCCGCTAAGTAAAAGCATCAGGTGTTAATAAGGACATTTACTTAGGGAACCAACAAGGGGTTAGGGAAGGCAGTTCCCTTCGCTAGAAGAAGTTCCGAGGCATGAGCAGCAGTTAACTATGCCCAGGAGAGCGGGGCAGGTCCCCATTAAGAGAACAGTTATGAAGACCTTGAAGCAGGAGGGGCAATGGCATGAGAAACGTGGCATGAGCCGGGCTGCATACACAAGCACAGACAGCCCTTGCAGGGCATCAGACAAACACGATTCTGGTACTGAAGTAAAGAAAGCCACAGAAGAGTTTTAAACAGGATGGTGACAAAATAAGAGTAACTCTTTCTTAAAAAAAAATATTTTAAAACATAAATTATACATAGACACATACATACAACTTTACACTAATGAAAAATGATCATGTAAGTATTTTTTCAGTCCTCTTATCTGGGTGCCTTACCCACTCTCTTAACCCCATAACAATCTCCAGTTCTATAATCTACATTAACAAATCAGAATACATCTTTCAATATTTTTCTCTCATATAGTCAAGTAGAGACAAATATATATCATATATAATGGATACACACAGGCATAGCTTGAAGATACTGTGGGTTTGGTTCCAGACAGCAGCAATCATGTAAATATCAGAGTAAAGTGTGTCACACAAATTTTCTGGTTTCCCAGGGCATATAAATGCTATGTTTACACTGTACTGTAGTCTATTAAAGTGTTCAATAGCATTATGTCTAAAAACAATGTACATATCTTAATTAAAAAATACTTTATTGCTTAAAAAAAAAAAAAAAAAAAGACCTTGCTAACAATCATTTGAGCCTTCAGCAAGCCCCAATATTTTTGCTGGTGGAGGGTCTTGCCTCGATATTGATGGCTGCTGACTGATCAGGGTGTTGGTTGCTAAAGGCTGCGATGGCTGTGGCAATTTCTTAAAAGACAATGATGAAGTTTGCGCATCAATGGACCCTTCCTTTCACAAAATATTTCTCAGAGGCATCCAATGCTGGTTGATAGCATTTTACCTACAGTAAAACTTCTTTCAAAATTAGAGTAAATCTCCTTAAATCCTGCTGCTGCTGTATCAACTAAATTACGTAATACTCTTAATTCTTTGTTGTCATTTAAACAATGTTCGCAGCATCTTCACCAGGAATATAGATGCCATCTGAAGACACCATTTTCTTTGCTCATCCATAAGAAGCAGCTCCTCATTGGTTCAATTTTCATCATGAGATTGCAGCAACTGAGTCACATATTCAGGCTCCACTTATATTTTTCTGGCGATTTCCACCCTTCAAAGTCATCCATGAGGATCGGAATCAAATTCTTCCAAATTCCTGTTAATGTTGATATTTTGACCTGAGGATTGGAATCAGATTCTTCTAAACTCCTGTTAATGTTGATATTTTGACCTGAGGATTGGAATCAAATTCTTCCAAACTCCTGTTAATGTTGACATTTTGACCTCCTCCCATGAACCACAAATGTTCTTAATGACATCTAGAATGGTGAATCCTTTCAGAAGGTTGTCAATTTACTTTGCCCAGATTCATCAGAAGAATAATTATTTATGGCAGCTATAGCCTTACACAATAAGACTTGAAAGGCAAAATTACTCCTTGATCCATGGGCTGCAGAATGGATGTTGTATTAGCAAGCATGAAAACAACACTCATCTCCTTGTACATCTCCATCACAGCTCTTGGGTGATTAGGTGCGTTGTCAATAAGCAATAATATACTGAAATAAATCTTTGTTTTTCTAAGCAGTAGGTATTAACAGTGAGCTTACAATATTCAGTAAACCATGCTGTAAACAGATGTGCTGTCATCCAGCCTCTGTTGTTCCATTTTATAGAGCACAGGCAGAACAGATTTAGCCTAATTCTTAAGGTCCCTAGGATTTTCAGAGTGGTAAATGAGCGCTGGCTTCAACTTAAAGTCATCAGCTGCATTAGCCCACACATCAAGAGTCAGCTGTTCTTTCAAGCCCGAAGTTGACTTCTCCTCTCTAGCTATGGAAGTTCTCGATGGCATCTTCTTCCAACAGAAGGTTGTTTTGTCTACATGGAAAATCTGTTGTTGAGTGTCCTCCCAGCGCTTGGCTGCTGCAGCCCTGCGCCGGCACCGTGGGGACTGGGAGTGCTGGCGCCTCCAGTATGCCGCACACCCAGCTGGGCACAGTGGCGCGTGGAGGTGCCCACCAGGCCTCGGCCCGGGCATTGCCGCTGCCGCCAGCGCCCTTCCCCAGTGCCACGGCTCGGCGCCTGCACTCGTTTCCTGCAGGAGAGAGCTAAATCTGTCTGCTGGATACCTGCAGCTGGAGCGCAAAAGGAGCCTTAGTGTGCTTACTGGAAGACAATGGGTTTGCTACTCAACAAGCAAAAATCATTGTGTCTGCATTGGTCAAGATCCTGGAAGCCAACATGGCTTTCTTCCTAAGATCTCATGAACCAACCTCTGATAGCTTCAAACTTTTCTCCTGCAGCTTTCTCACCTCTCTCAGCCTTCATAGAACTGAAGAGAGTTAGGGTCTTGCTCTGGATTAGTCTTTGGATTAAGGGAATGTTGTAGCTGGTTTGATCTTCTATGCAGACTACTCAAACTTTCTCCATGTCAGAAATAATGCTGTTTCACTTTCTTATTTTTGTGTTCACTAGCACTTTTAATTTTCTTCAAGAACTTTTCCTTTGAATTTACAACTTCACTAACTCTTTGGCATAAAATGCCTAGTTTTCAGCCTATTGTGGCTTTTTAAAATTCATTTTTTACTTTTGAGACAGAGTTTTGCCCTTGTAGCCCAGACTGGAGTGCAATAGTGCCATCTTGGCTCACTGCAACATCTGCCTTTCAGGTTGAAGCGATTCTCCGGCCTCAGCCTTCCAACCAGCTGGGATTACAGGTGCCCACCACCACAATCAGCTAATTTTTGTAATTTTAGTAGAGATGGGATTTCGCCATGTTGGCTAGGTTGGTCTCAAACTTCTGACCTCAGGTGATCCACCCACCTTGGCCTCCCAAAGTGCTGGGATTACAGGTGTAAGCCACCACACCCAGCCACCTGTTGTGGTATTTCACATGCCTTCCTCACTAAGCTTAATCATTTCTAGTTTTTAATTTAAAGTGAGAGACAATGCAACTCTTCCTTTCACTTGAGCACTTAGAAGCCATTGCAGGGTTATTACATTGGCCTAATTTCAGTATCATTGTCTAAGGTGATAGGGAGGCCAGAGCAGAAGGAGAAAGATGGGGAGAACAGCTAGTCAGTGGAGCAGTCAGAACATACATAGCCTTTATCAATTAAGTTCACCATCTTATATGGGCATGGTTCATGGCACCCCAAAACAATGACAACAGTAACATCAAAGATCACTGATTACAGATCACCATAACAAATATAATGAAAAAGCTTTAAATATTGTGGGAATTACCAAAATGTAACAGAGAGACAAAACATAAAATTAGGCACTGATAGACTTGCTTAAAGCTGGGTTGTCACAAACCTTCAATTTGTAAAAAGCACATTATCTGTGAAGTGCAATAAAGTGAAACGAATAAAATGAGGTGTGCTTGAGGGATTTACCATTCTTTAATAAAAATGGTCTTATGCACACTTCTCTACATGCTGCCTTTCTTGTTAATAACTCATAAAAGCCCCTTGAAATAAACTGGTACAGCTATACTTTATTCTTTTTAATAACTACATAATATTCCAGAGCATGAGGGAACCATAATTAATCTGCCATCCACCACTGATGAACACTCCTTTTGTGCCTAGCCTTGTCTATTGCAGTTACACCGCAATAACTATCCTGTATATATGTCCTGATATATTTATGATTTCATATTTATGTGGGAGTCGAGTGGAGCTGGGAGTTGCTACATCAAAGGGTAACTAGATTTTTTTATTTTAATAGAAGTTGCTGCATTGTTTACAAAAAAGACTTTGGCAATTTATAACTCCATCAGTAATGCCTGAGTTGCCCTTTCCTTGGACTCTTGCCAGCATTAGGTAATTTTTTTTTATGTTTAACTTTTGGACAAACAGTGACATTTCATTGATATTTGAATTTGCATTTTCCCGACCTTTAAAAATGTAAGCATCTCTTCTGTTTGTTGATTTGGATTTCTTTTTCTGAGAAGTGTCTTTTCATATCATTTTGTTGTTGTTGTTGTATTAGATTGCCTGTCTTTTTCTTCTCAAAGTTTAAAAGTTCCTTATATGTTATAGATAAATTTTTATCTGTATTATAGTTTTTTTCAAATACAGCCTTTGCCTATTGAATTTACCAAATGAATATCTTCCATACAAAGTTTCTAAATTTTTACATAATGAAAGTGTTTATCTTTTTCTGGCTGTGGTGTGGAAGATTGATGGGAGGGGTAAGACTAGACAGCAAGAGATCCATCAGACAGCAATTTTAGACAGGTCAAGAGGCAGCATTGTGCTAGGGAAAGTGGTTCAAGAGTTTTTAGGGAGGTAAAACTGGGAGAACTAGATGATTGACAGCATACGGGGCAAAGGAGGAGGAGGGGAGGTGCCAGGAGTGCCAGGATGAATCAGAGCTCTTACTTCCTCCTAGCTGGGTTGTGGTGTCTTTCTCTAAGAAAGGAAACACAGAGGGAAGACTAAGACTGGCCTGGAACATCATGCTTTCAGTTTGACACTGTTAAGTGTGAGGGGTCTGCGAGACATTCAAGCAAAGATGCCCAGTAGCTGCTAAGTACACGGGTCTGGGACTCACAGGAAAAGATACAGATTTGGGAATCCTCACATTTCTAGTGGCTCCAATGGAGGCCATTAGGACCATCACCTAGGGAGAGCGTATGAAATGGGAAAAGGCAGCCTGGACCTGTGCTTTAAAGCTTTGCTGGAGAAGAACATACTGGCTAAGGAAATCGAGAGAGATCTTGAAAGTAGAAGAAAGGCCAGGAAGGGGATGGCATCATAACTCCAAGACAAGAGTCAACATGTGGAGACTTGACTGAATAAAAGGCACTAGTGATATTACTCAGATAGTAGGAAAAAGATGGAAGAAAATTCAAATGTAAGCAGAATTAAACACACATACAAAAGCACATGCATACAATTTATTTTTGCTTATGCTCTGAAAGAACCTGTGGTTTCACTGAATACTGGGATCTGGGTGATATATATTCAGGATGTAACAAATGAAACAATAGTATAACCTACATAAAGAGATATGCATAATAATATTCATTTTAAAGTTATCTATACTAGTAAAAAATAATCTAGTGTAATAAACAATTTAGTATTACACCATAGCTTACTATGTGGCTATTTAAAAAAAGGAAAAAGAATAGATTTATTCTCCTTTTATTATTGGGAATTTGGAAAATTTCTTAATATTAAAAATAAAAAGTTATAGAAATATATATATGCAGAATATTCCTGTTTTAAAAACAATAAAGAGGCCAGATGTAGTGGTTCATGCCTACAATCCTAGCACTTTGGGAGGCCAAAGTGGAAGGATCACTTGAGCCCAGGAGTTTGATACCAGCCTGGGCAATGTAGTGAGACCCTATCTCTACCAAAAAATATATATATATATTTAACTATAAAAAGACATGAATACATGTGTACATGCATTCTCACTTGCTGTTTTTTTAGACTGAAAAGAGACACCCTAAATGATTAACAGATTGTAGTGATGGTGAGATTTCAATTTATTACTTTACTTATTACTTAATACAGGTCACATTGAAAAACATGTTACTTTTGAAGACAAATCTCATATTACTATTATAATATCAAAACTATGTAAATTTTTTTAATACAATTATTCAACCAAGAGGAGGAATTGTTAAGAACTGTCTCTACAGCTAATATCTACCTCTACTTTGTGTGCATGGGTATATCTATTATTTCCTTCCTACAGGAAAGTCTTTCCTGTTGCACTTCCAAGACTAACACTAAAGTAAGTTGCTAAGATAATTTCTAATGAAAAAAGAACAACAGAAGAAAGGGGAATGAGTTTTATCTCACAAGTCACAAACCATGAATGAATGAACGAATGAATGAATGAATGAATACACAAATAGAAGCAAAGGAATGGAGTCAACAGTGAGTTTGTTGCTTTGCTGATACCACTGAGTGGTCAGAAAAGGGACTATAGGGATGCTAATAACCATGCCAGGGTGCAGAACAGAGAGTGCCCAGATTTTGAAGCCAGCAAGGCCCAGGGTGAACTCCCAAAGGCCTCCCCACACTAGGTCTCCTCAGCTCTAATGTAGAAATCATAATGCCTACCATAAAAGATTGTTTTGAGGTTTGAGGTTTGAATAAACTTGAGAGTCTTTTTACACTGGTTGACATGGAATAGGCTTTCAAAGGTTTTCTCTCTTTTTCTTTTAATGAGTTAGGTCAACATCAAGGTATTCACACTGTCTGAATTAACTGGGTGAGAACTGGGCATAAGCTGAGTTTTTGCTGTTTAAAAGCAAAGAGAGATGGAGGGAGGGAAAAAATTTTATCAGTGATCACCTAAAAAGATTTTCTATGCTAGCCAGACAATTTTTTAAGGTTTTATTGTTTTGAAGAATTTTGAATTTTTTTTAAATAAAGATATGAGGGTACCTAATACCTAACCAGCACTACATGTATAGAGTGATCATATATCTAAAAACAGGTCTAATCTCAAATATTCTGTTGCAATGTTGCTACAAAACATCAACACCTCAATTTTAATAGTTCTTTTTGTATGGCCTGAAGTTGTAACCGGAACCTAAGTTTTACAGATGAAGTGTCCTGATTTCTTATTTAGAAAATTTGGTCACCGTTAACTATGGGTTAATGAAAAGGAACTGTCAACCCCCAGCACAAATTCCTCTGCAAACTTTTACTCAGGTCCTGAGATTTGATTGACTGATATATACATTTTTTTACTTAATCTAACACTTGTATGGCCCTGGCTCTGTGCCAGGCACTGTTGCAAAAGCTCTAAATAGGTATTCACCGCCAGGTGCAGTGGCTCATGCCTGTAATCCCAGCACTTTGGGAGGCTGAGGCAGGTGGAACACTTGAGGTCAGGAGTTCGAGACCAGCCTGGCCAACATGGTGAAACCCCGTCTCCACTAAAAATACAAAATTAGCCAGACGTGGTGGCACACACCTGTAATCCCAGTTACACGGGAGGCTGAGGCAGGAGAATCGCTTGAACCCAGGAGGTAAAGGCTGCAGTGAGCCAAGACTGTGCCACTGCACTCCAGCCTAAATGACAGAGCAAGACTCCATCTCAGAAAAAAAAAAAAAAAAAAATAGGTACTCACTGAATCCTAAAAACATATTAAGCAGGTTTTATTTCTAACCCTATTTTGCAGATGAGGAAACTGAGGGACAAAAATGTTAAGTGACTTGCTAGTTAAGTAGTGAAGCCAGATTTGAACCTGGACAATCCGACAGCAGAATCAGTGCTCTTAACCATTGTTTCTTGGTACATGGCATAAGGCTCTTAAAGACAGTGACATGATGCAGGGTTTCTCAGGATACAATCTATAGACAGCATTGGAACAGCAGATGTTGCAAATAAGAAAGTCAAACTGAGTCAAGCACACCTCCAAACCTACAGGTGAGCCACTAAGCTCTGTGGTTTCCAAATCATTGAATGTTAGAGCTGAAGAGGGCCTCAGAGAGCAAGAGTCCAGCCCTGGAAGAAAAAGCCAGACCAGAAACAAAAAAAAGAAAACAAGGAGCAAACAAAGGAGTCACAAAGAAACAGAACCGGTGACAGTGGCAAATGATGCATTAGACGAAGACCAGCAATTCCACCCACAAACGAGATACCAGCGGGCCAGGTGTGACTCAGAAGCGGGCCAGGTTGGTGAGAACTTGAGCACCAGTGAGCCTATAGGGAGGGGCCCCTCAGCTCCTACCATGTGAAAATGGGCCCACTATTGCCAGGTCTCTTAATTTTTCAAGAAAAGCCAGATATTCACATTTTGTGTAAAAATTCCTGCTCTTGAAAGTTGGCAACTAATTCAAATCTTAGCTTGGGGTAACCCCCAGCCAGGCTAGACCTACCAGGACAAGGACAAAGCTGTTCCTGTTTTTGGTTGTATCCCCATATGTATGGCATATGGACATTCAATAAATACCTGTTGAATGAATTAACCACAATGACTAAAATACAACTTAAATGTAATTCAAAAGACAAGGCTTCCTGGCAGAAGAGCAAAATTGGACAGTCACCCCAAACCACTTTGTGAAATCCCAAATTGCTGTTGGAACCTGGCTGAAGAAGCAGGACTTCGTACGGAGAGGTGAAGAAGGAAGTGTAACTGGAGCTTAAAAATAAAATGGCTTGGGAGCCCTCACATACAACCAAAACAGACTCTGTTTTTCAGCCCCACTTTCTGCCTCATCACCAAAGCAAGATAGGAGGACCTGCGGGCTCCCCTTTCCCAACTCCACAGCTGTTCCTTTTGAGATGTTGCCTCTCAAGTTTAAGTAGATTTTACCTACTAAGTGTTATAGGATGTAGGACACCACACCAGATAAACTTGGACCCACTCAGGGATGTCAGCCCCAATCAAACAGCCTCTCTATGGTTTGAGGAGGTTCATTGACACCATTTCTTTCTTTTTCTTTTTCTCTTTCCTTCCTTCCCGCTCTCCCTCCTTCCCTCCCCTTCCTTCCTTCCTTTCTTTTTCTTTTTGGAGACAGGGTCTCATTCTGTCACCCAGGTTGGTGTGCAGTGGTGCAATCATGCCTCTCTGCAGCTTCAACCTCCTGGGCTCAAGTGATCCTCTTGCCTCAGCCTCCCAAGTAGCTGGAACCACAGTTGCATGCCACCACGCCCAGCTAATTTTTTATATGTTCTGTAGAAACAAGGTCTCACTATGTTGCCCAGGCTGATCTCAAACTCATGGGCTCAAGTGATCCTCCTGCCTGGGCCTCCTGAAGTGCTGGGATTACAGGCATGAGCCACCGTGCCCAGCCAATGCCATATCTTAGAGACAAGCTAATCACTCTTCTGGGATTTGGAGGAAAGGGTTTTCTTGAGTTTGTTCTTAGAAACAATGTAATTTCAAGATACTTCTCTCTCTCTAAAATATCTTAAGGCTCACATTGCCTACAGATTTTAGCAGTTAAAGTAAAAATTCATTTGGCAAAAAAAAAAAAAGAGAGAAAAATTCCCTTAAAAGTTTCAGTACCTGAATATATGAATATTGGTATTTCCCTCTGAATATATGACATCATAATGGTGATTCAGTTAAAGCCTTGTGCAAACCCAGAGATAGCAGGGTCTTGGGGCATTTTTGTTCCCAAGTGGGTTTCTCTGGATATGGGTCACTGAGCACAGCCTTGTTCATCTCACTTCTCTGCGTTTCATCTTCACATCACAGCACGCTTTCAGTGAATGCCTACTTGCAGTCTCAGGGTGTGTGGCAATCTGGGAAGCGACATCTCTATCCACATATGCATTTATAGTATTGAGGAGTGGCCAATCTCCTAAATGTCTGGGCTAGTATTGTATCAAATAACCTGTTCTATTAAGGCCATAATATTCTCATATTAGTCAGTCCCAATTTTGGGGGTAGGAAATGTGCTTACCAGACATGGAGATAATAAAGAGGAGTAGCACTGTTTGTTTTGTTTTAACTCCAGCAAGTTTCATACAGTTGTGTCTCTTGCCTAGTTCTTAGTAAGTCCAATCCAAGGAGCCCTAGGCCAGCTCAGCCTCAGTAATAATATTTAACAGTAGCAGCAGCATGAAGATTCACTGCAGGCTTACTATGTGACAAGTACGTGTTCCAAGAGCCGTTTGTGTATTAACTCATTTAATCCTCAACTCAAATCTGAGGTAGTTCTTATCATTCATTTATTTGTTCATCAAATGTTCATGGAGTCCTAAGTGCCAGACACTGAAATAAGCAGGCAGAATACAGCATCGAACAGAACAGACAAAATCCCAGCTCTCTTGGGTTCTACTTTTCAGTGGAGGGAAGAATATAATAAATGAAAAAGTAAATACCTTTTATGTTGGATGATGTTAAGTGTTGTAGAGAAAAAGAAAGCAGAGTATGGGGCCTGAGGAGTACTGGTAAGGAAAGAAGTTGCATGGCATGTGGTGCAGTCAAAAGTTGGTATCTGAGCAGAGCCCAGAAAAACAGGGGAGTGATCCTAAGAACATCTGGGGTGAGAGTGAGAAATAAGATATTTCTTGAGAACATGTCTATCAGAATAACTTGGTTCACTCCGCTGGACACCTGGTTGACAGAAAATATCAAAGAGTCAGAAGCACCAGGTTACAGATGAGGAAACGGACTGAGAGGGTCAGCTGATCGCAGTCACTCAGCTAGCAAGGGACAGAGCTGGTGTCCAGACACAGGCATTCGGCCCCAGAGCCTGCACTGTTGGCCAGAACATCAGATGCCTTGGTTGGGGCCATTCTTCTTTCTTCCTGGTCGATTCTACCCTTAGCCAGTCCCAGTTAGTGATTTCTCTATTTCCTTAAGGCAGAGATTTACTGATTTCAGTCACACCACCACCAGTTTCCCTGCCCCCGTCTACTTCATACTGAAACTGCAGCCACCTGTCTCCCAACGGTTACAAGCCCCCTGGTCCCTGAGGCCAGAAACTTCCCAGACCTTGCTCTCAGCTATCTATCTGCCTCCTTGATAAGTTCATCAAGAATTAAGATGTTGGCTCTCTAAATCAACTTATTTCTACACTTTCTTTCTAATATTATGCTCAAATAGTTTCCTTTTTAATTCTTGTTCTTACACTTAACCTCTTTCTCCTTTCTCAAGATGTTTCCCTTTAGACCTGTGCAATCCAACACAGTAGCTAACACAAGTGGCTAATGAGAACCTGAAATGTGGTTAGTACAAACGGAGATGTGTTCTGAGTATCAAATACACACCAGAATCTGAAGACCTGGTATTAAAAAGTGGAACATAAAATCTCTCATTAATATTTTTTTGTAGTAACTATTAGGTTGGTGCAAAAGTTATTGCGGTTTTTGCCATTTAAAAAAAATAGCAAAAACTGCAATAACTTTTGCACCAACCTAATACATGTTGAAATGAAAATATTATGGATATATTAGGTTAACTAAAATATATTAAAATTAATTTCACATGTTCCATATTATATTTCTATTTGGGAGCACTTCTTTAGCCCGTCCTTTCAAGACACTCACATCCCACCATGCTCAAAGGCCACATTTTCCTTTCACTGTTCTCTTCTTAGATAGGACACAGCTGAGATCCACAGCATACTTTGGGGAATAAGGTTCTTACTAGATTGGTTAAGAATGTGAATCTTTTAAAATCTATTCTCCAAAGTCTGATTGAAGGTATTTCAATACACTATTGATCATTTCACTAAAATTCCTTGAAAATCCTTGTTATTTTCTAGATACTCAGTTCATCGTTGGGAAACTCTACTGCAAGTAGTTAACGATGGCACAGCCTCATTAGTTTCTTATTAATCTGATTTTGTATTATTTTCTGAATGTGTATGTTAAGCTTCAATTTCCTTCTAATTTTTAACAGGCATATGAAGAAAATGTTCAAGAAACTACAGACTGGTGAGCCCAATGGAAATTGAGGCACTAATCTCAACAAACATTTTGGGGAACATCGTAAAGTAAGCAAAGTTCACTAGAACCTATAAAAAAACCGAAAAGCATTTTCCTTGGAGGCTAACAGGCAGGCATTGAAAGTTATCTTTAAAGAGGAACTGCTAAAATGTTTTCCCCTCCTTTTCTAGGGACAGTCTCTGTATCTTAGAGTCACATTTTATATCGAAACCTGAGCTTGTCTGAGAAAAGCAAAACGGCTGCATCCTGGTTTCACTTACAACCCTGAGATGGAAGGTGAGATTTGTCATTGCAGGATTTAAGGGTCTGTGTCCTTAAATAAAAGCTTCTGGTCACCCCTCAAGTAAAGCTTCAAAAAAGCTTAGGCACTTGTGCAGAAACACCATGAGAAGAAACCGAAAGGCAGAAAACTTACACATATAAAGGCTGATTTACGCAGACAAAGTTTCTACTTTTAAACAGAGAAACCAATGCCTACCCTCAAAGCCTGTATTTACTAAAGAAATGTTAGAGTAACATGGAGGTCAATAAAATAAATTATTCAAATCTGGTTCTTAAAAGAGGTTCTAAGACTATTTTAAAACTTCTGAAAGATGCCCATCAAAATTAAACCAAAAACATAGCAATAATACAATGAGTGAAACTTGATTAGATCTGGGTTTTTTAACAAAAGACATTCTTGTGACAATTGGGGAAATCTGAATACGGGTAAAAGGTGATATTACAGGATTAGTGTTAATTTTTATAGATGTTATCATGTTATTGGGATTATGCAAAAGTGTCTAGGAGTGAAATGTGGGTACCTAGAGAGTGTAAATATAATATGTTAATAATAAATATGTCAATAAATTCCCATTGCAAATTCTATGTCCCAAAGAAGCACCCCTCACCATTACAAATTATGATATTAAATGCAATTTTGCATGACTGGTAATTGTGCTGACCTATATAATTTCACGTTTAGCAAAATTTCATTGGACAATGTATACATGTCGCATATAAGAAATCTTCAAAAAGTTGCTTAGTGGATCTCAGGCTAGGGATACAACAGAGCATATAAGGGAATAGGTTTTGATTCAGACAGAATCAAAATTCAAGTTCACTCTGCCACTTATTTGCTGTGTGAACTTGGACACATTACTGAGCCTACCTAAGCTCTGTTCTCCTATTAAAAGTTCCCTATGTAATAAAATTAATGTGACAATTAAATAAAAACATCTCGAATCTGAAGCATAGCTCCTGGCACACAGCAGGTGGTTACCTCCTAGTGGCTATTATTATTTACACTCTGTTATAACACTGGACCTAGTTTTCCTATAGGAACACAAAACACTATTTTAACTTGGATTATCGTTGCTAAATAAAAAAACACAGACTGTCTAAATCTCAATTCCAGCAAAGCACATGAACAAGTCTCACACAATAATGTGAGATAATTACAAATGGAGAAATGCTTGACAAATACATTGTCATCTAATGTCCAGATTTAACAATCTGTACTATTAAAAAAAAAAAAAAACAGATCAATGTAAGGAAAATTTTAAAAAACTAATACATGACTTCACTCCTGCTTACAAGGAACTTAAAATCTAGTTATGCAGATAGTTGGCAATAAAACATCTGTAAAATGTCAACAACAGCAGAATAAGGCAGACTCTGTTAATAATAAAATATTTCCTACCTTTTTAATTTTTTTTGCTCTGTTACCCAGGCTGGAGTGCAATGGTGCCATCATGGCTCACTGCAGCCTCAAATTCCCAGACTCAAGCAATTGTCAGGCTCACCCTAGCCTCCCGAGTAGCTAGGACTACAGACATGCACCACCACACCAGGCTAACTTTTTGTAGAGATGGGGCATATTAGTCCATTCTCGCACTGCTAATAATGACATACCTGAGACTGGGTAATTTATCAAGGAAAGAGGCTCAATGGACTCACAGTTCCACATGGCCAGGAAGGCCTCACAATCATGGCAGAAGGCAAAGGAGAAGCAAAGTCATGTCTTAAATATGGCAGGCAAGAGAAAGGGTGTGTAGGGGAACTCCCCTTTATAAAAACCATCAGATCTTGTGAGACTTGTTCACTATCACAAGAACAGTATGGAGGAAACTGCCCTCTTGATTCAATTATCTCTACCTGGCCCTGCCCTTGACACATGGGGATTATTACAATTCAAGGTGAGACTTGGGTGGGGACACAGCCAAACTGTATCATTCCACCCCGGCCCCTCCCAAATCTCATGTCCTCACATTTCAAAACATAATAATGCCCTTCCAACAGTCCCTCAAAATCTTAACTTATTCCAGCATTAATCCAAAAGTCTAAATCCAAAGTCTCATCTGAGATAAGGCAAGTTCCTTCCACCTATGAGCCTGTAAAATCAAAAGCAAGTTAATTACTTCCTAGATACAATGGGGTATAGGTGCTGAGTAAATATATCCATTCCAAATGGGAGAAATTGTCCAAAATAAAAGGGCTACAGGCCCCATGCAAGTCCTAAATCCAATAGGGCAGTCATTAAATCTTAAAGTTCCAAAATGATCTCCTTTGACTCCACGCCTTCTCATCCAAGTGATGCAAGAGGTGGGCTCCCAAAACCCTGGGCAACTCTGCCTCTGTGGCTTTGCAGGGTACAGCTATCCTCTTGGCTGCTTTCATGGGCTGGCATTTAGTGTATGTGGCTTTTCCAAGTGCACGGTGCAAGCTCTCAGTGGATCTACCATTCTGGGGTCTGGTGGATGATGGCCCTCTTCTCACAGCTCCATCAGGTGGTGCCCCAGTGGGGACTCTGTGTTGGGGTTCCAACTCCACATTTCCCTTCCACACTGCCCTAGTGGAGCTTCTCCATGAGGGCCCCACTCCTGCAGCAAACTTCTGCCTGGACATCCAGGCATTTCCCTACATCCTCTGAAATCTAGGCAGAGGTTCTCAAACCCCAATTCTTGACTTCTGTGCATCCACAGGCCCAACACCATGTGTAAGCCACCAAGGCTTGAGGCTTGCACCCTCTGAAGCAACAGCCTGAGTGGTATGTTGGCCCCTTTTAGCCATGGCTGGAGCTAAAACAGTTGGAATGCAGGGCACCATGTTTGGAGGGTGCATAGAGCAGGGGGGCCCTGGGTCCAGCCCATGAAACTATTTTTCCCTCCCAGGCCTCCGGGCCTGTGATAGGAGGGGCGGCCATGAAGGTTTCTGTTATTCCCTGGAGACATTTTCCCCATTGTCTTGGTGATTAACATTTGGCTCCTCATTACTTATGCAAATTTCTGTAGCCAGCTTGAATTTCTACTCAGAAAATGGGTTTTTCTTTTCTATTGCATCATCAGGTTGCAAATTTTCTGAACTTTTATGCCCTGTTTCCCTTTTAAACATAAGTTCCAATTCCAAACCACATCTTTGTGAACACATAAAGCTGAATGCTTTTAACAGCAACCAAGTCACCTCTTGAATGCTTTGCTACTTAGAAATTTCTTCCACTAGATGCCCTAAATCGTTTCTCTCAAATTCAAAGTTCCACATATCTTTAGGGCACAGGCAAAATGCTGCCAGTCTCTTTGCTAAAACATAGTAACAGTCACCTTTATTCCAGTTCCCAACAAGTTCCTCATCTCCATCTAGAATGAGCAGCATTTGGTCAAAGCCATTCAACAAGTCTCTAGGAAGTTCCAAACTTTCCTACATCTTCCTGTCTTCTTCCAAGTCCCCCAAACTCTTCCAATCCCTGCCTGTTACCCAGTTCCAAAGTTGCTTCCACATTTTCAGGTATCTTTGCAGCAGTGCCCCACTACCCAGTACCAATTTACTGTATTAGTCCATTCTCATGCTTCTAATAAAGACATACCCAAGACTGGGTAATTTATAAAGGAAAGAGGTTCAGTGAACTCACAGTTCCACATGGCCATGGAGGCCCCACAATCATGGCAGAAGGCAAAGGAGAAGCAAGGCACATCTTACATGGCAGTAGGCAAGAGACAGCTTGCGCATGGGAACCCCCATTTATAAAACCATCAAATATTGTGAGACTTATTCACTATCTGAGAACAGTATGGGGGAACCGCCCTCATGATTCAATTATCTCCACCTGGCCCTGCCCTTGACACATGGGGATTATTACAATTCAACGTGAGATTTGGGTGGTAACATAGCGCCAAACCATATCATGGAGTTTCAACATGTTGCTCAGGATGGTCTCGAACTCCTGGGCTCAAGAGATCTGCCTGCCTCAGCCTCTCAGTGCTAGGATTACAGGCATGCGCCACCACACTCAGCCCAGTTCATACTTCCGAACTCTTGCTACTTGCCCAGCACTACCCAGGCCCTATCCACATGTCATTCCACTAATGCAAGCCCACACCAAATCCTGCCAGCTCCACCTTCAAAGCACATCCAGATATCTCTTACCCCCAATGATTCCTTTCCTGCATTGCCCCTGCAGCCTAACCAACCTCCCTGCTCTTCCTTTTCTCTCCTCTACAGACTATTCATCCAGCAGCCAGAATAATTCTTTTAAACACCCAAGTCATCATAATTTCACCCCTGTTCAAAATCCTTCAAACTTTCCAGTCACTGAAAGCAAAACGGTCAAAATCTTTAATAGGCCCTAAAAACTTTATCTACAGGATCCATGCCTGACTACTTTTACAACTTCATTTTCTACCACTCTGTGCCACAATGGTATCCTTGAAGTTCCTTAAACATGTGAAGCCTATCTCAGGGTCCTGAGTAGTATACCTGGAATATCACTCCCCCAGAAAGCCTTGTGGCCTATCTCTCACTTCCTTAAGTGTATGATCAACTGTCACCCTATTAAAGGACCCTCCCTAACTAAGCTATGTAATACTACCCAGCAGAGGGTAGCTGAATTAAATACCATATAGCCACCCTATGGGGGACTGTACAGTTGTGAAAAAGAATGAGGATGATCTCTATCAAGTGATGGGGAATGATTTTCCAGATGTACGGTTAAGTGAAAAAATGAGATACAAAAAAATACATAGAGTGTTACCTTAAGAAGGGTAGTTAGAAAAAAAAAAAGAACCCAAATAACTTTTTTTTTTTTTTTTTTTTTTGAGATGGAGTCTCACTCTGTCACCCAGGCTGGAGTGCAGTGTGGTGATCTCAGCTCACTGCAGTCTCTGCCTCCCGGTTCAGGCCATTCTCCTGCCTCAGCCTCCTAGGTAGCTGGAATTACAGGTGTGTGCCACCACGCCCGGCTAATTTTTTTATTTTTAGTAGAGACAGGGTTTCACTGCATTAGCCAGTATGGTCTCAATCTCCTGACCTCATGATCCGCCCACCTCAACCTCCCAAAGTGCTGGGATTACAGTCATGAGTCATTGCACCTGGCCAGAATTCAAGTAACTTTTGAATATGGTATTGCATACATCTTCACTGGGATATACAGAGTTTCCTTATTATGGAGTTATGTCTTGAAAAACTCATTGTAGAGTTGAAAAATCTTAAGTCAAACCATTGCTAAGCTGGAGACAATCTGTAATGAAAAATAAAAGGAACCGTAAAGAAATCTTTAACTGTGTTTAGTAAGTTTGTAGTTGGTAGTAGATTGGTATAACAACTGTAAAATGATTTGGGGTTTAACGTAGATTAGGAAAATATACTGATGCTACTAAGAACAGAGTTCTCACTGTGGGAGTAAAGAGATGCAAACATGGAAAAGCAGAAGACGGAGAAGAACTGAGCAGTAAGATTATTAGTGTTAAAGGTATCAGGGTGAACTCCTGACTTTGTAAAAACTTCATTTCTTAACTTTGAAAACTGACAAGGCTGAGAAGCAATGACGCCAGTACCTGTGGGCACACCTAGCACCCAGAACTTGATTTCTAAATACTATCTCTCACTAAAAGAACCCCAAGGAACCTAATGGAAGGCTGAGGTAGGAACACTACAAAATGAGTCCAGAACATCTTTCTGTGCCAGAAAGTAAGGAAGTGTTTAAAATCAAACAGGAACACAGCAAAAGGACTCTGAAGCTTGAAGGGGTTCCTGCTTGTCAAATATGGGGTCGCTGAGCATCAAAATGGATGACAGGAATGTCATATTTAAAAAAGAATCCATGAGTCCATACAACCTTCTAAAATAAAAGAAAAAAAAAAAGAGAGGATGTGTGTGCAAAAGCTATTCATTATGAATAATGTAAATCAATAAATATACATAGAAAAACAGAATAGAAAATTGCTGGGTGGCTCATGCCTATAATACCGACACTTTGGGAAACTGGCTTGGGAGGATTGCTTGAGCCCAGGAGTTCGAGACCAGCCTGGGCAACATGGTGAAACCCCGTCTCTATAAAAAATACAAAAAAATTAGCTGGACGTGAAGATATGTCCCTGTAGTTCCAGCTACTTGGAAACTGAGGTGGGAGGATCGCTTGAATCTGGGAGATCAAGGCTGCAGTGAGCCATAATTGTGTCACTGTACTCTAGCCTGGGCAACAGAGTGAGACTGTGTCTCAAAAGAATAGACAAAAGAAAATCAAACAAAGAAGGAAAGAAGGGAAGGGAAGGGAAGGGAGGAAGGATGGAAGGGAGGGAGAGAGGGAGGAAGAAAGGGAGGGAAGAAAGAAAATTACCATTTGAAAACACTTTAGTGGCTGGATGTGGTGGCTCCCACCTGTAATCTCAGCACTTTGGTAGGCCAAGGAGGGAGGATCACTTGAGCCCAGGAGTTTAAGACCAGTCTGGGCAACATAGGGAAACCCTGTTTCTACAAAAAATAAGAAAAAATTAGCCAAGCATGGTGGCATGTACCTGTAGTTCTGGCTACTCAGAGGTCTGAGGTGGGAGAATTGTTTGAGCCTCAGAGGCTGAGGCTGGAGTTAGCTGTCATAGCACCCCTGCACTCCAGCCTGGGTGACCGAGTGAGACCCTGTCTCAAAAAATTAAATAAAATATTTCAGTGAAAATGGATTCTGAGAAGAATCACCATTGGATACTAAAACCACTGAATGAACAGTGGCTGGAGAACAGCATATTCACTCAACCTCAAAACATCACTTAACACATTACTTATTACTTACAAAGATAAAATGGTGCCTCTACAATGGAGAAATCTGGTAAACTTTACTTCAACGAAATAGTCAAAGTTAACATCTCCAAGAATGTGACAAACAGACCACATCTGCTTCCCGATGTGACACACTGAGAAGAACCCAACATAACTATGTAGTATTCCTGCTACAAAGAGTTACAACCAGAATCTGATCATGAGGAAACAAGCAGGAAATCCACATCCAAGGGACATTTGGTAAAGCAACCAGCCCAGACACTTCAAAAATGATGATGTCATAAAGTACCAAAAAAAAAAAAAAAAAAAAAAAAAAGCAACAGTTTTAGGTTAAAGGGGGTTCAAAAGGCATGACTACGAAATGAAGTATGTGGTGCAAGACTGGCTTCTGAGTTCTCTACCAGGAAAGAGTATTGTATCAATACCACATTTCCGGACCATGATGATTCTGTGACTTGTTGGAGAATGCTATTGTTCTTACAAGACATATGCTGAAGAATTACAGGTGAGGTGTCATGAGGTCTGAAACTCTCAAATGGTTTGACAAAAATAATAGATGTGTGTGTACAAAAAAAAAACCAAAAACTAATGTGACAGTTAACTGGTGATTCAAGGAGAAAGTATGCAAATATTCACTGTACTAATTTTGCAACTGTCCTAAAGATTTTAATTGTTCCAAAATTTTAAAAAAAACCTAAATTGAAATATTAACGACTTCTATCCCCCCTTTCTTTGCTTTACTCATCTCTATACTAGTAAATGTTTACTTTTATCACCATCCAGCATCCATGTTCTTACTCATTTACTTACCGTCTCTCTCCCTCACTATAAGGGTGAGCTTCAAAAAGGCAGGGAACTATGCGTACCTTACTGTATCCCCCGTCTATTATGCACTGCTTAACACACAATTGATACTCAGTAAATACTTATTGAATGACTGATGTTCCCAGTAATTCTATGAAGTGGGTTTATTATTATCCTTTCCCTCATGTGAGTGGTGCTCTCTTCAAAAGTGAAGGTACTGAAGTGAACAGAAGTTAGGGAACTCACACAAGTTCACGACTCAGGTGAGGAGTGGGGCCAGGATCCAAAGCTAGGCATCTGACCCTACAGCTGATGCTGTTAATCACTGCATTTGCAGCTTCCCTAGCGAGGCAGGCTTGGGTTCCCAAAAGGGGATATACCCCTTCAGTCTTGTCTTTAGTTTAAGGCCTATGTAGAACAGTTCATAAATACATGCTTGCTGAATCAAATGACTTCTGAATGAATACATGAATTAGGTGAGAGAGACCACCAGGAAGGGACAGTTCAAATAATCTGTTGGAGGTGGAGCTTGGGCAAACTGGGTTTGCAGTGGAAGGGAGAACACAGGTACAGGCAGCAGTGACCCAAGGTGCCAGGGAATGAGGGACCAGCTTGCCTGGAGGAGAGTTACCCTACCCATTCAATTAATCCCTGTGTGTATCTCTTCTTCCTTTCCCCAGCCACCCGCACATGAACTCCCCAGAGCTATCCGGGCCCTGTGATAGTGGTCCACCCTGGCCTCCCTGCCTCTAATTCCTCCTGACTGCAGCCTTCCTCTTTGTTGCTAACAGATTCTTCTTCCCAGGCTCATGGTCCTGATTCTGTAAGGCCCAAGAGCAGCTCTCTCAGCTCAGAGAAGAGAACCCAGACTCCCTAAGGGGACACTCAGCAATCTTTTCCCACATTATCACATGTCCACAAATCACCAGTCCTTGAAGGCTGGGCTCAAATATCCTCCCTCCCATGAAGACTGCTTCAAAAAAGACACTTAATTTCACAAGAGACTGCCTTCTTCTTCCGTCTGTACTCCCACAGAGCACCTTTTTTTTTTTTTTTGAGACAGGGTTATATTCTGTCACCCAGGCTGGAGTTCAGTGGCAAAATCACAGCTCACTGCATCCTCCAGGACTCAGGTGATTCTCCCACCTCAGCCTTCCAAGTAGCTGGGACTATAGGTTATCGCCACCACGCTCAGCTGATTTGTGTATTTTTTTGTAGAGCCGATCTTTCACCGTGTTGGCCCTGCTGGTCTCCAATTCCTGGCCTCAAGTGATCCACCCGCCTCAGCTTCCCCAAAGTGCTAGGATGACAGGTGTGAGCCACCACGCCCAGCCCAGGCCTGACACTGACTTCTTTACCTGATCGTGCAGGTACTTAATGAGTCTATCTCAACCCCTTCCCTTTGGCTGTCTTCCATAGATGCACGCACGCACCTCCCGGGCAGGCAGTGGACGCTGAGCAAATGGACAGACGGCCCGGAAGGCTGGCAGTGGTGTGCAGGGGCCAGTCATGAGAACCCCTCAAGTACAGGTGAACTCCCTGGGAGGTTACTGCTGTACTCCAGGGGTTTGGCTATGCCTGACTGGGGCCAGTGTGTGGAGAGTGAAGGAGGATGGGGAGACAAAAATGGGGAGAAAGGGACCTATTTCTTGTGGTTGTTGTGACGACTTGGCTGACAACACACGGAGAGGATGGAACCAGCTCTGACACTAGTTTTTAGGATTTGAGGGGAGGGAAAAGGAGCAGGAGTCGCACCACTTAAGAATCTCAACGTGAGGCCGAGGCCGACTGGGCTTCCTAGTTGCTTCCCCGCTCCTCGCTGTGGGGCGACTGAAAAGTCCTCTCTGCTGATACGCCGGACGCGGCGTGGGCGGGGACTGCACCGCGCGCTGGGGGCAGCGGGCGTCGCCCTCAAGAAAGTGGCATCCGCGCCCGCACCCCGTCCCGGGCGCGTTCACGGCTGGGAAGAAGTTTTGCAGTCCGCGGAAGCGCTCAGCGACATTACTGGGGAGGCCCGGGAAGGAACTTGGTCACTGGGGTTCGGGAAGGGGGAGGGCGGGAGTGGGGGCGCGCGGGCCCCGCAGGAGAGGCGAGGGGGCCGGAGCCCGTCCTTCCCTAAGGCCACAGTTCCTTGCTGACTCCATGAGGGACACTGGCGATGAACTAACTTTCTTTTCCTGAAAAGGCTCCCACGGCTGAGTTGTTCCCGGCCCACAGCGACCCGTCCCCATCCGGTTCCTGATCTGCACCCGCCTCGAGCCCGGCGCGTCCACCCAGCCTGGGCGCTGCCCAGTACCCGCCGGCCGGCGCGGGGCTCCTGGAGCAGGCTTCACTCACCGAAGCAGCGCAGCAGGCAGACCACGCCGAGGACCCCCAGGGCTCGCCCCGCGTAGCTCCCAGCTACCATGACTCGTCGGGCCGGCCTCTGCGCAAGTACCCAGCCACGAGCAAACCTAAGTTCAAGCACCGCCTACGCGGGCGGCCAGAAGTAGGGCTCCGCCCCGCCCGGGGCTGGCAGCCCGCGGCCCGCCCCGGCCCTTCCTCCTCCACCCTCCCCGGCCCTTCCTCCCCCACCCTCTGCGGCGCCGCATTCGTCTTCCCGCTTCCACTCCCCAGGCGCGCTCCTGGGCTCGGCTCTGCGCGTCTCCTTCCTGTATCCCCGGGGCGCCGTCCAATCCCCCAGCTCGGTCCCTCCCGGCATTCCACCGCCATTCCATACGCTATTTTTAAGTAAGAAATTATTTCCTTGAAAGTGACTTGCGTTTTAAAAACCAGGTTTCTCTGCCTTCCTCCCGCACCTCCCGCGCTTCCCCTTAGCGTTTGGAGCGTGCTGAAGGCCGCTCGGTGACTGGACGGGGCTGTCACTCCCGGAGAGCCACCGGAGGAGGCAGGGGGACGGGCGGGAGCACCCGAGGCCCCTCATCCCTTCAGTGCTGTGGGATCCCGCATCAGGCGGCCTCTTTGAACCACTTTGTGAACCACTTTTCCTCAAACATATCAAGGAAAGGGAGCATTTTGGACAACTGTTAGTAGCTCTAACAACTGTTAGAGCTGGGATTTCCAGCCTTTGGTTTCTCCCTTCTCAGATTCCTCTCTCTCTTCCCCCAGTCAACCGTGGACTTTCCCTCAGGCTGATGTCAGATCCACATCTCCCTCACTGCCCAGCCTCCCCACATCCATCCAGCCCATTAGGCTTCCTTGGTTGGACTCTCCTTTGACCAAGGAGCGGTGCCTGCTCTTTCATTGAGAGAAATGCTGTCCATCAAGCACTTTTAGAAGCACTCAAATGCCTGGTTAATTTTACGAATCAAAAGCAGCTCAGGAATGCTGGACCTGCAATGCATTAGGCAGGCAGCCAGCCAAAAAGGTTCCCTTTACATACTGAGAACTTGCTATGAAAAGGAGGGTTGGATGTATCTTTCACGCTGTGACCAGTATTCCAAGGTCCAGTTTTATCTTCTTGTCACTGTAGGTAATCAAGGATGAGAAAAGAAGAAAGGAGGGCTGCTTAAGAGGCCGGGGCTGTTCTTCCTAGCATGTCACTCTCTGGTGTCTTGACTCTCGTTTCTGCCAAACCCTTGGAACCACTCCCACAAAGCTTAGGAATCCCAGAAGGTAGTGAGCAAAACACTGCCCCAATCTTGCATAAATGCAAATTGTCATTTTCATTGCATGCCTCATGGGGGAATGTATGTTCACTTCATTTATATAAATACTGGGTGGATTTGCACAAAGGGCATAGAAGGGTAATCTTATTCCATAATACTCTATTTCCCTTTTTAAAACGTTCCCTGGAGAAAAAGAACATTTGAAAAAAATTAGGAAAAATTATACCTAAGACTTAACACGGAACCATTATGGGTACCCAAGGGAGAGGCAGTCACATTTTCAACTCCTGGCCAAGCCAGCAGCTGCAAGGAGTTGATAAGGATGCAGCTGATGGTTCTGGGGAGCAGAGGAAAGCACGCACGAAAGCTTTTGAAAGTCTTGGACTTAGAAAAAGAAGAAGAAAAAAAGAAGTGTCTCCCTCTGCTTCTTACTATCTAGTTCCTTTTTGCATGTTCTGTGAATTTTACAGAATTACAGCTGGGTTCTGGCTAATCACGTATCACTGCTATGGCTTTAATCATTCTAACATTCTTCTCAATTTGCAGATGTAAACCCCTCCCAACACTGGAAGAGGAAACAGAGACCAGTGCGCTGTGCAGTCTCATTTAATTAGAAGGCACAGCTCCTGCTCTTACCACCATTCTGGGAAATCCCTGCTGCATTTCATGGCCAGGGCAGCACTTCATAGTTGGAAAAGGATGGTGTGGACTTGCTGCAGAGGCCCTAGAGATGGCCATCCTGTGTTCCTGCTCTCCTTCTCATCCAGTTTCTACCCCCTAACCCCCAACAAAAACTCGACAGGTTGTAAGATCTACATTCTGAACCTGCCTTTCAGGGGCTAAGTGTGTTGTGTGTTGCACAGCTCTAGCGGTAGCACAGCCTTGATCATCGGGGCGGAGGTGTCTATTGACTATGGTATGTTGCAGCAGATGGCAGTGAAGTGTCTTGAGGAAGAGGTGTTTTTATCATTTCAAGGTTATGGGGTGTAATAATAAAGACTGCAATTCACAGACCTTGAGCCTAGCAGGCCAATGCCAAGGGCAGAACTGTGGGCCTCCCACAGCACAGTCCCACAGAGGAAGGGGGGCTGGTGAGTAAGGGGGAAAGAATGATAGAAGACCACAGTAAATGTAAACAGCCATATTTTCAACATAATTTACTACAGGTCTCTGAAGTGTATATAAAATGTTTTAGTGCAACATCTTACAAATAGTTTTCCTTTAAAAAACAGAAACAAATCAACAGCTCTCTACATCATGCATGGGTAGTTTTCTTACCCCACCGTTTTTTTTCTTCAATAATTAACGCAGAGAAACCATTGTTTGAAAATATGAAAACTTGCTACAGAAACACCCGGTGAAAGAGGGTGTTGTCATATTCATGTCCTAGAATGCGCCTAGCACAGTGTAGTTTTTCATAAATGCAACATTGTAGACATAGATGAATCGAGAGTATTCAGCAGTTTTCCTCCGTCTCAGAAGACTAAAGCTCCAGTAGACAATGCGCAATGAGGTCTCACAGCCACTGGAGGGCACCATTACCATCCATCTGACATCGCATTTCCACAGAAATGGCCAAAGAAAGAAGGTCCTGGGGTTTTTCATAGAAAGCTCGAAAAGTTCAACCTTTGATGCTATCCCCCAGCCCACTACAAAATACACAGAAAAAGCAATTATTAAAATACTGGCTTCGGTTTCTTTTCCTTTCAAATTTCCTGCAATTGCTTTACACATTTAATTGCGTGCAGCACCTACTTCGCTATCGCTGTGAACAGATTCAAACCGAAATCTTAGTTATACATCCTAGTCCCAGCCAGCCCTCTGGCATCCTCCCATTTAGACAGGGGAAACGCCAGTCATCTTCCCTCATTGACTCAGCCTGTAAAGTAGGAGTCAGCAAATTCCCACTGAAAGCCCACATCCCCGAAATAAAGAAATGGGGCAAAAGACCTTCTTTCTTCATGACTGAGCCGCTCCTGTACCTCTAATGTGTTGATGCAGCATAATAAATGAGAATCAGCATGTCAGGCAACAGCAGGATTAAGGTGGTGGTGCCTGCACACTGTCTCACAGGAGGGTACTGGTATATTTGGGGGAGAAAAGGCAGGTCTGTGTGTCTGTCAGAAAAATGACTGAGCAATCGCTGCCGTGCTCCCCTCAGCTGGGAATCAGCAAAGTATCTGCCGAGCAGCCCAGGCCACCTGCACACCTACAGACCCTTGAAGGATCAGCACAGACACTGGCCTGGGGAATCCCATGGCCTCCCCTGCAGTCTGCTCGTTCTCAGAACAGGGCTTCACTGGAATCTCTTATCAGACTTAGTTCCAGAATCCCTGACGACCTTTTCCAAATTGTGACCCCCTCTTGGGACTCAGGATGCAAGTTCCCAGAGTAAGGGAGATGGCATGCTTGGGCCAGAAAAGTATGGGAAACCAAGGGTATAAGAACATCTTCATAAAGTGAGCAAAAGGAAATATTTGCAACTGATGATGCCCCAAGAGGGACAAGCATCTGGCCCAACAGGGTAAAAGAACAGGGTGACACCAACCATCGTGGGGCTCAAGGGGCGTTAAAATAAAAAGCCACGATAACAATGAACCAAACAACCTAGAACCACAAGGGAGATCAAGAAAGGGAAAGGAAAAACCCCACAGACAATGCCTTGTGATCACAGTCTGCTGAGACTAGGCAAACAGAAAGGATGACAAAGGGCTGCATCTGGACTGCCCCCAGGCTGATATTCTTATGGCAGTGAGAGAAAAATGAGTAAGGAAGACATCACTATCATTAAGGGAAATCTAATCGGAAGGAAGAAGAAAAACCTAGTCTTCACACCTCCAGGGAGGTAGATATTTCTCTGCACTCTCCAACACCAGGCCCTGGAAGCCCCCCTCCCACCCCTCACTGTCCCACCAAACTTAGTGTCGGCCAGCCCCGTGCCCTCCGTCAGGTGTCTGCCGTGGCTGCTTCGGCCCTGTGCTCAGCTCAGGGGCCCCCTTCCAAGTTCACTGGGCACTTTAAGAGTTTGGCAAAACACCTGAAGACAAAGGCCCACCTGCTCACAGTTATCAGTTAGAGACCACCCTTGCAGCTCAGAGCAAGCCAACAGCCAGCCTTTCTCCCTTCTCTAGTCACTGGCTTTGACAAATCTGCAGGTCAGTAGCTGCTAAAAGCAGCCCCTGCCCACTTTAATTTGGAAAGTGTGTGCCGTTTGGGGCTTCTCACCCATTCTCCAAGACAGTTTTCTTATTTTTTGGCAAGGATGGGATGAAACCTTTTTTGTCTCCCTGACAGATAGGCCAGGCACCATCTACTTCTAATGGGGTTATGCAGGATGTCTCTTGTACATACACAGTTCTTTGAAGCAAAATTCAGTGCTTCCGTCTTGACTACAAAGTGGTTCCAATAACTCCAGCTGAGGGAAAAGACAACATACAAATTTTGCCCACACTACACACAATTCTTAAGTCTTGTTAAGAACGTAAAAAATGTTTGGGTATATTTTGATCCATGGGTGGCATTTTCAAATGTGCAAAAACAAAAAGTCTTGGAAGAGATTCCTTGTTACTAGAAAGTTCGTCCTTCCTTTTGCTGTCAGTTGTATGTAAGAGAAATTCGTCCACATTAAGGAATCCAAAAAGGGTAAACCAACGGGATTTAAAAAGAGTACATTACAAAGAAGAAGCAGCCCTGTAACATCTATCCGAGAATACTAGATAAATCTGTGAGTAGATGTGGCACCTGGAGCTACTCACTACATTACTAAAAACAGAAACAAGAAATCTATAACGGCAGGATCACGACATTTGCGCGCAAATAGCTAACCAACCAAGACTGCCACCGAGAGGCAGTCTGTCTCTGTGACTGACTAGGAACTTGGAACACTTTTCAAGTCTGACAACTTTCCACACACGCACCCCAGAGTTTGGGTGCTGTCAACTGTCCGATCACAGAGCAAGGGAGAGCCTCAGCTCCTCCGTGGCCGACATCCGCTGGGGCATCACCCGCTTAGTCTATGGCCCCTGGGTGGATACTGAGAACAGGGGGCTCCAGGCAAGTCGGGGAGTAGTTGAGGTGTGGCTCTTTGATCCACAGCAGAGGCACCCCGTTCTTCCCATCGGAGCTCTTGCTGGAGTTCCGGCTCTTGAAACGCACCAGCAGGATGGTGATGATAAGAATGCCAAAGATGGGGAAAGGGTAGAAGAAGACGAAGTAGAAGAGTGCATCATTGGAGCAGATGATGGACTGGAGGGTGGGACCTGAAAAGGATTGTGAGAGAGACAAGACAATGAGGGCTGAGAACCTGGACTGCTCACATTTCCTTTTGAAGACCTCGCCTGACCCAATGGAAGCTCCTCAGTGACACTCCCAAACCACCTTGTCTTTCCCCTGCTACCACTAATGGTGGAAAACGACTCTTATATTCTTTTTCTCACGACACCTCTCCTAATTTACGGCTGTACGTTCCAACAAAGCAATGCTTCTATTTTCCACTGAGAGCCATTATTGCTGCTTGGAAAGCCACATAATGAAACATAATTTATTGATTGTGAACTCAACTGCATCTAGGATGGTGAAGCCGCCGCTCTGGTTTAGTCGGAGCCTCCTGCATGGTTGGATTTTACATGCCCCTTTGCACTTAGTTCTGCTACAAACTTCCTTCTCTGGGATTATGACACAATCCCTTCCTGCCGGCTTCTGAGAGCAGTTTTACCAGAAATGACACTTACCTGATTAATGTTATCAATTAAATGTCATTAAGGACCACTTACAAACGTCCACAGTGTGTCCGTGGCCACAAAGAACACAGTATTAGTTACAGCTGGATATGGAAGAGAATAAACCAGGCGCCCCAAGACAGGTTGAGAGCTGCTCTATAAGTCATTAGACCTTGGCAGGAGCCTAGCCTCTGGGAGTCCCTGTTTTCTCTGTAAAATAAGGCTGCTGGGTGACCTCTGTGCTCGATGAAGCTTAATTATTACAGACATCCACAATGGACAGGTACAATGTTGCCTAGACTGCTTTGTTTTCGCTTTGAGGCAGTGGGTTATTCAGTGGATCACAGGGTGGTCTATGTATGATGCAGCCTGCTTTCCCGTCCACTGAATAGCTGCTGCTCATCAGTATTATTAAGGACATTTAATCTGCCTCTTATTCGATTTCCAAAGTGTATGAACCTGCTGATAGTCAACCATTGTTGACCTGCAAAACTCCAATTTCATATGGTTCTGTCTAACACAATGTGAACACGAGGTGATCAAGCCAAAAAAATAGTGGCCCAAACTTAAAAAACTCCAATCAAGATTATGTGGCAAAGTGTTTTGACTAAAAAGAAGTTGAAAATTCCAGCAATGTTTTTTCTTTCTGCATTCTAGGCTAACTTTACTATAACACCATTTTTAGTCTAATGTAGTCCACGTTTTGATGGCAAGCCAACCAAGAATGCATTGTTACAACAAATAATTCAGGCCAGCATTACTTCCCCCAGTCTCTGTTCATAGTGGAAGTCCCTCAGGATCATGGAAACTGCATTCTGGGCGGCTGCAAATCCCCTCTCAGCTCTCCTCTAGTATCACAGCCTTTCCAGGCTGGTCCTCCCAACCATACAAGATCCACCTCAACCTCCAAGGCACCCTCCAAAATAACAATGACCCAGAAACTGGAAAAAAAGAAATAATGACTGTGAGGTAGTCAGCCTTCATTTTTTTCCCTTTCCCTTGTGAGTCTGAAACACTTGCTAATTCACTAAAGACTAGTTCCAATATTCTAAATAACAAAGTGACACCTAACAATATACTAGTATAATGAAGTCTTACTAAAATTGAATCTGGTAGAAGTTTATTATAAAGATTATACGGTATAGTATCACTTTAATTTCTATCCCTGTTTTTGCATGGGTAATCAAGGGTCAATTATATGAATTAGTATATCCAATCCTACCATATCTCAAATCCTACTAACAAATGCCCATGACAGTTAAGAAAACTGTTAATAAAATTAGCTGGGTGTGGTGGCAGGCACCTGTAGTCCCAGCTGCTCAGGAGGCTGAGGCAGGAGAATGGTGTGAAAGCTTGCGGTGAGCTGAGATTGTGCCACTGCACTCCAGCCTGGGCAACAGAGTGAGACTCCATCTCAAAACAAAACAAAACCTGTTTATTAACCCATAATCAAGCTCACATTTATCTTCCAGACACAACTGGAACCAACAGTGACATCCTTCTTCTGTACTTGAGAAACTCACTTGTATCTAGAACATGGATGCCGATGGGGGCCGACTCCTCTTCTGTCAACCGGTACCATTCCTTCTGAGGGCTGGGCAGCCACTCCTCCACACGGCAGGAGTAGTTGCCCGTATCTCGAGGGCTTGCCTGCAGCACTGTGAGCCGGTAGAGCACTGGGGAGAGCCTCTGGAAGCGAAGCCTGCCCTCCCAGGGACTGCCCTCTGGGCCAAAGACAGCATCTGGGCCCACGCTCAGCAGGGCCATCCGCTCTGTTGGGTCGTCGTCGTCCTCCTCCTCTTCCTCCTCCTCCCCCCTTTCCTCTTCCTGTTCTCCCAGGCCAGGGCTGCTCCTTTTCCCCCCAGCTTTAGTCCTCAGGGAATACCAGGCCACAGCGAAGCGGGAGTCCTGGCTGGAGCGGGACACGATGCTGCAGTCCAGCTGGAAAGCTGCCTTCTCAGAGACCGTGGCATTGGGGACCACCGTGTCCACCTGCAGGGAAGCATCTGGGGAAGGACAAGGGACAAAGAAGAGAGAAGGGGTTGTTTAAATTTATTTGCTCAAAATAAACTAAATGTCCATCATTAAACACATGATAGTAACATCCATACCATAGGATACTATGCACCTATTGAAAAGGTATAGGCAGTGCTACAGGTGGAAGTTGATCCAAAAAAATAGTTAGAGTACAGAACAATGTATGCAGAAAACATATTTTATTTTGACATACATATCTGTTTATATCTGCACAAAATATCTGAGGAAGAATTCATAAGAAGCTGGTAACGTGGTTCCTTGCGGGAATCCTGGGAGGAAGGGATGTTTACTTTCACTGTAACCCCTTGTAGTGGCTGAATAGTGTCCCTCCAAAATGCATGTCCACCGGGAACCTCAGAATGTGATTATTTGGAAATAGCATCTTTGCAGATGTAATTAGCTAAGAGGAGGTCTTACTGGATTAGGGTGGGCCCTAAATCCAGTGGCTGGTGCTACGAACTGAACTGGTCCTCCTCCAAATTAATATGCTGACTTCCTAAGCCACGATGTGACTACGTTTGGAGGTGGGACTTTCAGGAGGTAATTTAAGTTAAATGAGGTCATAAGGCTGACTGAGACCCTAATCCAGTAAGATTGGTGACTTACAAGAAGAAGAGAGAAGATCTCTCTCCAGGTGCACACACCGAGGAAAGACTATTCAAGGACACAGCAAGAAGGCGTCATCTGCAGGTCAGAAGAGCTCTTACCAGAACCCAGCCATGCTGGTGCCCTGACCTCAGACTTCCAGCCTCTAGGACTGTGAGAAAATACATTTCTGTTGTTTAAGCTACCCAGTCTATAGTATTTTGTTATGGTAGCTGAGCAGACGAAGATAACTACTGTTCTTATGAGCACAGGAGGGGACACAGAGAGAAAGTGGCCATATAATGATGGAGGCCCAAATAGGAGTGAACCAGGGAATGCCTGTGGCCACAAGGAACTGGCAAAGGCCAGGAAGCATTCTTCCCTAGAGTCTTCACGGGGAGCATAGCTACGATGACATCCTGATTTTGGACTTCTGGCCTGCAGAACTGCAAGAGAATACATTTCCTTTGTTTTAAACAATCAAGTTTATACTAATTTGTTATGGTAGCCCTGGGAAGTTAAAACACCCATGCGGTAACTTAAATTTAAATTGTGTGCATGTAGCTTATTGCCTAAAACACAGTGAACCCAAGGAGATCAATATCTCTCCAAGGATTAAAGCCAAATAACAGACGATAAGGTTGAAAGAGGGCCCTTCCTTGTGAGCACACGTCTCAGGAGGATGTACGCAAAGTGTCCTCCCCGCTTAGGCGGGAGACACAGAGTACACAGAGAGGGACCCCAAGCAGGTGAGTCACATCTCACAGATGCCAAAAGACTCAAATCTGTTTTGCTTTTTTTTTTTTCTGGCTCACTGTGGTATGTTCTAAACAAATAATTCACTCCCTAACTCCTAAAAGGCCTCCCTTTGGCTCTGTTTATGAAATGTTCGTGAAAGGTGCCAATGTAATGTAAACCAAAGTAGAGATACCAAATCAGATCCTACTTGGATGAAGACCAAATAAGAGCACTTTCCAAGTATGGTCCTGGGCTTCCAACCAATAGGCTTAGTGTCGCTCACAGGTGAACACAAAGCTGGGCTTTCCATTGCTCTTGTGGGGGCTCTGCCAAGCCCCTCTGCACCCGCCTCCTGCACCCACCTGGAACCTCAGTGTGCACTGCTGGCACAGGAGGCTCAGTAGCCAGCTACAGGTGGCAGGCCCAGTTCTCTCAGGGACAAGAACATGCTTGAGAACAGAAAATGGCCGGGTGGGGACTATTCAATCAGTTCACAGGTAACTCAAACTCACTTAACTCCTCAGTTCTAACTCCAAGGCCATTGGAGAGCCCTACTACAGACCAAGGGGAGCCCCCCGCCCCGTCCCCCCATCCCATGCTTTTCTCCTCCAGAGTCTAAACATAGTATCCTCAGGCTCCTGGTGACTGGCTAAGGTGTCAAGGGAGGTGGCCCTGGGCAACGTGCAATGGAACTTATCATGGCCAGGGGCAAGATGGCTAGAGACCATCAGGCATTTAGCTCCTCAGAAACGCCTCCTCCCTCTTCACTCTCCTTTTGCTTTCTTGTCTTTTAACCAGTTAACATTTTCCTTGGCCCCTTCAAATGCCTTGCCTGCATAAATGACTCAATACAAGTTTTTTGAAAGAAATCAATTTCCACCTTCCCACAATCTCTCTCCCCTTAATGTGTTTCTCTACCAATTTGGTTCCCTGCATCTGCCCCCTTCTAGAATATGCCAACCCTCTTCCCTGTTTGTACTTTAATACTCTCTTCTTTTCCAAGTATAAGCCACAGAAAGATGCCGACCTCTGCCACTGCTGTCTGTGTGATGCTAACAGCTCCCCTGGCTCTCACTGTGACTGCCGATTCCTGGCCTGTGTGTGATGCTTGTGGTTTTCTCCCTTCCCCAGTTGTGTGAGCCAAACACAACTACTAATCTGCAATCTTAGTGAGGGTGGGAGCCCTTCCTTCCATGTATTTCAGATTATAGTGAATATCAACCCTCAGCAGCCGAAGGTGATTATTTTCCTAACAATACTTTTAGAGCTACATTATTTCAAGTCTTCCATGTGTTTAACATATCCCTCCAAAAAAAATCTTTGAAGCACATCTGCACAGTGAATGTTATGAAACCAGTAAAAATGGTGGCTATGAAATGCTTTCATAGACATGGAAAAATGCTCATAAAAGAAAGCTGAGCGGGAAAAAAGATCACATAAAACAGTAAGATCCTGACTTTGTTTACAGACAGAGGAAATATGAAGACATGAGGCAAAGATCAAAAAATATACACCAAATTATTAATAGTAGATATCTGTAGACCGTGAGATTATGGCTAACTTTTCTTTTCAAAATTATACTTTTCTGTTTTCCAGTGTTTTGTAATTAGTACAATCAACCTATGCAATCAGGGACAGATGGACAAATGGACGGGAAGGCAGAGGCTGATCCAGGCTTGCTCACAGGGTTGAACAGGAGGCAGACACAAGGCTAACAGTTCAGGTCCATGTTGGAAGCACACAGTGTGGCAGGAGGGAAGCCTGGGTGGTCACTCCGCCTTCACCTGCTAGCTGGGTGGTGATTCGCTCCAAGCTTTGGTTCCTCATGAGTAAACCTTACCACTCAGGGTTATTGTGAAAACTGAACATAAGTCTCCTAACTATGGCTGGGATGTAGCTGTACTCAGTAAACATCTGTCTCCTCCCACTCCATCTGGGGGCCTCAGTGGTGACTTGCAGAATGGGTGGGAGTTGGGGGCGGGGCACTCAGCTGCCATTCTCTCAACTTCACCTTTGGGAAAAGACTTGCAGCCATTTCTAGGCAAGGTAAAAAGCAAAACATATATATAAATAAGTAAAAGCTCATGGAAAAATAGGAGTTAACTCAAAGTGGAGGTGATTTCCTCTGCAGCTTAGGCAAGACACAGGCGAGTAAGACACTGCCCATTTCCTGTAACCAAGGCTGCAGCGCTTCCCTGAAGCATGTTCCATGACGTAAGGGACACCACCCTGGAGATCCAATGTTCCACCAACAAAATGAGCTGCTCTACTCAGACATAAAGACGTGATGAAAACTTCCAATAGTGCCCCAGGCCACAAATGTGAATGTCAGGATGCTCAGAAAACAAACAAGATACTGATGGGGTCACAAATTCACTTCTGCTCCAGGTCCTTACAGGAACCATCGACTTTTCATTCTAATATGAATGGATGATGCTGTGATGTTGCAAAAGACATGGGAATCCTACACACCGTAGCTTTAATTATGTGTTTAAATGTGCAACAATTATATCTAGTAATTATATGCATTTAGATATTTAGAAACAGCAATAAAGACAAGAAAAACAAAAGGCCACACAGAATAGTTATTAGTACTAATAAAATTATTGGGACCAGGCACGGTAGCTCACAGCTGTAATCCCAGCACTTTGAAAAGCTGAGGCCGGGGGGGCTGGGGGGACAGTCATGAGGTCAGGAGATCAAGACCAGCTTGGCCAACATGGTGAAACCCGGTCTCTACCAAAAATACAAAAATTAGCTGGGTGTGGAGGCATGTGCCTGTAGTCCCAGCTACTCGGGAGGCTGAGGCAGGAGAATCGCTTGAATCTGGGAGGCAGAGGTTACAGTGAGCCGAGATAGCGTCACTGCACTCTGCACTCCAGCCTGGGTGACAAAGTGAGACTCCATTTAAAAAAAAAAAAATTATTGGAAGTCAAAGAGTGAAGCCTGCACACAATTCATTATTTTCTATTTAAAGCATGTAAATCGATTATTTTCCACTGAAAATCCACAAGCCAAATTTTCTTAACAACATGGTTATTGTTTCAAGATTTCTGTCATATCTACCGTTTGTTCAAATCTGGAAAAAGGAAATATTCTATGACCTGGAATAATGAATGGCCAGATTTTATTCTAATTAATAAATCAAATGACCTTATGCCAAAGCCAGATGTGCAATTTTCCATTCACAAGAAAAAAATTCAGGCAATTTTGAATATAAATGCATACACATGTAGACACTCATATATTTAACTGCAAATAATTTATTAATAAACTAATTTTATCCAGTGCATAAAATAGTTTACTTAAATGGGAAACACCAGAGGGAGTGGAAGCTTGGGGACATAGACTCTCACCTGGTCGCATGACTGTCAGAGCTGTCTGCCCAGCGGTGTCCTCTGCCCGCTTATACCACATGCCACTGGGGCTGGGCAGCCACTCCTCCACATGGCAGCTGTAAGTGCCGCTGTCCTGCACAGCCACGTTCTGGATAAAGAGCCGGTACACGCCGGGGGAAGGACTCTCCAAATGCAGCCGCCCCTTCAGATTGTTCTTGGCTGCCTGCTCTCCGTAGTGGAAGGTGGCGTCACGGCTCAAGCGGGCCACAGTCTCCCGCTCAGGGTGGTTGGGCTTCCATACGAACCATTCCACCACGAGCTGGGAGGTTATGCTGGTACGGTTGAGAACCACACACTCCAGCTGCACCTGCCGGGTCTCCAGAACCGACAGGTTCCCCTGGGCTTGGCTGAGCCTCAGGCGGCTGTCTGGAACAGTAAGGAAAGAGATGTCAGTGACAAGAGAACAACAAGCAATTCGTATGCACCCTTTCCCAGGGTAGGTGAATGGGTGCCTTCCAAATACAGAAGGACGGCAGCACACACTCCATTAAGAGGAACGTTTCTCAGATGTGGCTCCCTGAACATTCTGAGTTCCTTGATCATGTGTTAGAATGCCTGGGTTTCAAGGAGTTCAGTGTTACAATAACAGCTGTCCCAAAGTCATAGCCCTCATCAGTTCTGATGCTCACAGGAGGATAAGCACAAGCTGTAGAGACTACACATCCAAATGACAACGGACCACAAAGCATGTGGCTGGCCGAGGCAGGTGGCTGGGAAGGGCCAGGGAAGGGGATGGTGAGAAACCCCTGAAAAGCAAGAGTATACTTTTAAAACTGACCATATGATGGCTAGAAAATGATGGGCTGCCAACCACAAAAGAACTTCAGGGGAAACCCAGTTTAATCTGTTCATGTGTTAGCCCTAAGAACTGTAGTCCTCAGTTTCCTTACAAAAACCCACACAGGTTCCCTCTTAGGTTGGGAATGGAACTAGTATGACATAAAGAAAAGACTGCCAGGCAAGGTGGCTCACGCCTGTAATCCCAGCATTTTGGGAGGCCGAGGTGGGCAGATCACTTGAGGCCAGGAGTTTGAGACCAGCCTGGCCAACATGGTGAAATCCCATCTCTACTAAAAATACAAAAATTAGCTGGGTGTGGTGGTATGTGCCTGTAATCCCAGCTACTCTGGAGGTGAAGGTTGCAGTGAGCTAAGATCGTGCCACTGTGCTCCAACCTGGGCAATAGAGTGAGACTCTGTCTCAAAAAAGAAAGAAAGAGAAAAGACTGCTACTGATGGAACTGGGTGCTTTGAAAACTCAGCCAAGGAGAGTCTCCTCCAGTAGAAAAATGTCTTGAATGACAGCATGCCCCGGTGGCATGCTCGTAATTTCACAGGGGCCCAAATGAGTCTATCAGGACCAGAGGTATCTAGAAGCTGTGACACATAGCACAATGCACAGTAACACCTCAGGAATGAGACTTCTGAGTGACATCAGAGGAGGGGAGGCTGGGCACTTTCACTCCTTACTTTCTACACACTTCAATACTGCCTGGATGTTTTACAACATTCAAGATTACTTCTGTAATTAAAAAGTCAGAAAATATAAAATAACAAAATATATTTTAAATAACCAGTCTCCCTTTCTCCCTCACCATCCAAAAAATACACATATAAAAGAAGATACTGACTCTGGTTGTCTTAGGGTTGAAAGGTTATTTTTTTTTGTTGAGTTTTGTTTTGTTTGGGGGATGTGTGTGTGTGTGTGTGTGTGTGTGTGTGTGTGTATTTTCCAAAAGCTCTGTAAGTGTAGGCTTTCTCAGCAAAGAAAAAAACTAGAAGCAGAGAAAAAAAGAGAGAAAACGACACAAATCAAAACTGTCAACCGAAACGGGGAAAGCTGTTTTACTTGGTGTCCTCTGAGTTCCATGTTTACAGTGTTAAAGTTCACTGTAACAGAGACTTCACTAAATGTGTTGAGGGGGATCCCTCTAGTCCTTCCGCACTATCCCACTTAGCTTGACTGTAGTCTCAGAGAGGGAAATCCCCTCAATAAATTTAGGATCCTCCAAGAATCTCTTGGTTCCAGTACAAATGAGGAAAGGAAAAAATGATGATGACTAGAGCGGAAATGCAGAGTGGTGGGGGTGCTCATGTTCTTTCAGTAGTGAAAATAATTAGAACTGAAAACAGATGAAAAATAGGAACCAAAAGAACACTGGTGGGCCTAATGACAAACTTCCATTTTCAAAAGCCCCAGGGACTGGCCTGAAGTCAGGACATAGGTCACCGAAAATGCCAACGGGAATCACTTCAGACCAGAGCTTCCTGTTTAACGCACCAGCAGAGGTTAGCAGAAAATGCCACTGTGAGGTCAGTGAGAATCTCTGGGAATATCATATCCTCATGCAAAGGAGGGGAAAAGGCCCACTGCATTCAGCAGGGGACAGGCCACATCTGGAGTCTGGTTTCGGGTTCCACTGGCTTCCTGAACAGACCTCCTTAGGAGACAAGTAATAGAGAAAAAAACCAAGTCCCTAGGCTTACTCAGGAGGCTTCAATTCTAGTAGAAGAGATAGAAAACAAATGTGTATATATACACATTCCAGTATAAAAATAATAAGACATAGTAACTGATAAATCAATTATAAGTAAATACTTCATAATTACTTATATATGAATAAGTAAATTAACAGAATGTCAGGTGGTGATATGTGTTGTGAAAGGGCCGGGGAAAGTAAATCTAGAGTGATGAGGGGGCTACATTTAAGTTAAAATGAGCTAGGAATCCCCCTTCACGGAAGAGCAAGACAAATGAATACCTATGGCTAACATGTTCCAGGCTAAGAGAACAATAAGTACAAAGGCCTTAGGGTGTTCAAGGAAACTTATTCCTTATTCAACCAATATTTACTAAAAGTACCATACCAGTGGCTGACGATGTAAGATAGAGCCCTGTCCTCGACACGCTTACAGTGTAGTACAGAAGAAATGCAAACCATTATTAGACTGTGTGTTTTAGAAGGGACCCCTATTGGTATAGGAGAAATCAGGGTAGGCTTCTTGGAGGTGGTGCTGGATGAAGTCTTAGGGATGGGGTGAAGACAAGGGAGAAGCAGCAGGAGAAACACATTCCAGACAACGAGGGCAGCACAAGCAAAGGCATGGAGATGAGACTCTGAGTGGTAACACAGCACTTCCCATGGCCCATCAGGAAGGACAGGCAGCGACAACAACAAATTGTAGGGATGTGAGAATGAGGGATGGAGAGGCCCTTAAGACTCCACTATGTGAGAAGAAGCTGAAAGAACTAGAGATCTTTAACAGAGAAGGGGAGACTGAGAGGGGCATACACTTCATGTATTTGAAAGGAAATGACCCAGACCTCTCTTCGGTTGTTCCAGAGGCAGATCTAAAATGGGAAATTACAGGACGGTGAACTTTTTAACAATCAGAGCTGCCCAAAAGTGGAACTGAGGCTTGCAGAGTGAGTAACTCTCCCTCTCTGGAAGCATTCTGGCACAGGTTTAGTGCCACCGGTGAGGCAGAGGAATAAGGGCTACACCATGGGGTCAAAGAAGGGCCAGAGGAGGAATGATTCAGTTGGAGATAGGAAGGGCTTGTCTGGGCTGGGCTGGGAGCTAAGGAAGAAGGGGGATACAGATGCATAAAACCAGAAAATGCCTTCTAGGTAGGAACTCTGGGTGTGGAGCTGGTGCCAGCCCAAGATTCCAGGTGCAAACTGCAAACCCAGAAGGAGATTCAGGAGCTGCCATGAACCCTGCCTTGCCACATTTTGCTAACCACAGCCGCCCTGCTCCTTGGTGAAGACGGTGTTCACAGAAGCAGAGTCAAGGATGTTTCCATGAGTCTGCCGTCAACATCAGAACCCACTGCAGGTAACATGGATGGGGTTGCAGTGTGCTAGAGCGATGGTCTGTGTACCTGCACCCACACCCAGCATGCACCTTGCAGAAGTCTCTCTATACCAGCCCCATAGAGCCCCACCCACCCCCAGGCAGTCTCTGCACTAAACCCACTGGCCCAGGACAGCCGTGCCATGCGGCCTTACCTGGCTGTTTCACAGTGACTTCTGTGCGCCCAGAAACCTCCTCTGCCAGCTTGTACCAGGCGTAGTTGGGGCTCAGCAGCCACTCCTCCACGTGGCAGTAGTAGCTGCCGCTGTCGCTGACCTCGGCTCTCTGGACCGTGAGGCTGAACAGGCCCCCCGACACATGCCTCTCAAACTGGAGCCTGGCTCTCAGGCCCTCCTCCTCGGCGTAAGTGCCATATTCGAAGGCGGAGTTGTGGGTGGTCTTCAGGATGAGCTTGCCGTCCGCATCCGAGGGCTTGTGGACGTACCAGAGCACCGCAAAGTGGGAGTTCTGGCTGGTCTGAGACTTGACTGAGCAGTTCAACTGAATGGGCCTGTTTTCCACCAGGGTGAGGGTCCTCTTCGATTTGCTCACCTGCAGCTTTGTCACTGCAAAGGAAAGGGGAACAGAGGAATCGCCACACACTCCCAGAAACACGGCCCATCCACCTCCGGCTCTGAGCCGGGTTTCCTCCAGCACAGTTCCTGGGGGATTTAACACCGACTGGCTTCAGTGTGAGGAAGGCAGCACGGAGCGAGCCTAGGCCACCCCTAAACATCCTTCCCTGTCTCCTCCTTGCCATACCCCTGGTTTAGGCCTTCACCATCTCTCCCCTCTCGGCTGCCTGCACAGCCCACCATCACAGGGCCTCCTAGGGTGATCCTGCTGAAATAAAAATCTAGGTATATCAGCTCTCTGCTTGAAAAGTTTAATGGCTCCGAACTACCTAAGGGCTAGAGAGAAACAATTCCTTTTCACAGCACAAAGTCCCTTCAGGATCTGGCCTTCACCCAAGTGTCCTGACTCATCTCTCATGACTCACCCTCAAGCACCCTCCACAGGCGCACGCAACTGGTGCAGTTTCCCCTGAGCGTTGGCCTTTGCCTTGCTGTCCTCTCTGCCTGTCTCCTTCTGCCACCTCCCACCCTGACCCTTCTCTCCACTTATCCCTCACTCCCGTCCCCCTGGGCTCGATACCCTTCCTCAGCACCCTCTATATATCTCTGGGCTGTGTGTCCTCATATCTCTCTCCCATATCCTAGATGGTGAGCTCCCCCAGGGCCGGGATCGGGCTCTTTCCACTCAATCAGCCAGTATTTACAGAGGCCCACTCAGTTTCCCACAGGATGCTAAGTGCTGGGGATGCCCTGAAGAGTAAGCCGGAGTCCCAGCCCTCATGGGGTGGACTGCCTAGTGGACATTCTCACTGATGCAGCCCCAGAGCCTAGCACAGCGCCTGGTCCAGGAAAGCGTTCAATCAGTGCTTGCTGAAATAGGTGAATGAGTGGGTGAGCTAATGAGAGCACATTGGAGAAACACGGCAACAGGTAAATAGAGGATGCTGGGGGGGAGGGGGCTTCCTCTGGGGGAGTGAGAGAGAAGGCCAAGAAGACAGCAAACCATGGGACAAGGCAAAGCCAACTGTAGTCCTCCCTCCTCCTCACTGTTCCACTCCAAAAACAGAGAAGAGGGCAGCCTGTGGAGCGCCTCCCCAGCAGCTAGTGGCAAGAAGCCAAAGTGTAATGAAATCCATCTTAGGAAGGTGATTTGAGATCTCACCCAGCCCATTATCATTAACCTCGGCTCTGCGTTCCCCCCCCCACCCCCCCTCTCCCGCTACTAAAAATGAAAAAAAAAAAAAAAATTCTAAGTTCCTCTTAGGGAACTAATAGTACAAGCATTGTTCCACCTCCACCACTCTCTTCACACTTAGTATTTTGGCCACAGGGACCAAACCACTTCCCAGCTGAGAAAGAAAGCAGGGGCAGGGTGCAGATTCCACCCAGGTACAGCAACCTGGGCCTCCTCCAGCTGAACTTGTGTGGAGGGCAGGGGCAGGGGCAGGGGAGGGATGCCTGGCCAGGCTCCAGCACTTTGCTGGTCAGACTCTGTTTCTTTAGTCCAGCTCAACCCAAGGAACTGCATCTAGACCCAGGACCCAGCCCACTGGTCATGACCCTGGCCTGCCAGCTCGCTTAAGCTTGGTTTAGCAGCATCAAGGGTTGAGTCCCATGCATCAGGGAACCAAAACTTGTGAAAGCCACAGACTGCCACTTGGTCTCCCTATAACACACAGACAAATGTTCTGAATGGATGGAAGGATTCAGCAAGCCAAGGTGTGGCAGAGTCCAATTCCCAATGCCATGACTGAGCAGCACTGAGGAGCATCTCCCAGTGGTGAATCAGACATTCTCTCCAGGAAGACCTGTTGAATTCACAAACCCACAGACCTTCTCACACCATCAAGAACACACCAGGCACCATTTAGAGAGAAATCCTGTGTGCCACAGCCCCACCCTCCCGGGTTCATCTTTTTTGTCACCAAGTCCAATCTTCTGCCTTCTCCCTTCTTCAAACACAGTAAGTCCTCTAGGGCACATCAGGAATCCAGGACAGGGTTTACCATTAAGCTCCCAAGCTCTGGAAAGTAGATTTCCATTTGCTTGCCAGTCGACTTTTCAGATTGGATTCATATAATACTTGAAACAACCGGCTCCCTTTTCATTCCTTTCCAACCCAATTCACCGCATGCAAATGATATCTATATCAGTGCAAATGACACCACCTGAATTATCTGGTTCTTCGCCAAAAAAACTGGGTTGTTCAGCAATGGAGTAGAAAGAGCTTTAAAATGTATTATTAATTGGGGCCAGATTATTTTTGCAACTGTTACTAAGGAAACCTCAATTGCTATAGTAACTGCATATGTTAAACTGGAATCCTATGACTAAACTTCTATTCAGTCACATGGTCTGAGAACAAGAATCCAAGGAAGAGAAATGTTTCAAAGCATTTCCATTTTTTTTTTCTTCCCATGTCAAAATATTGTGAAGTGTTGAGAAGCTTGAAAGAGAGGCATTTTTAAAATTTGGTGCATGTCTGACAGGTGGGCAAGGGGTCAGCTCCCATTCTATGCTCTGGATTTCCTCCCACATCTCCAAGGCACGTAGGACCTTTCCTGAGGCACAGGGGAGACTGGATTCTCCACCTACAATTAAGGAGCCCTCCCATGAACTGCCAGGGCCCTGCCCGGGGCGGTGTACAGCTTGAGTGCACCACCTTCCTCCACAGGGCTAGGAGAGCCCTGCCCGCTCAGAGACCACAGGTGTTTTCATCTTCAAAATAAGAACAATATGTCCCTATCTCCATTAGGAGTTTTGTGCAGACTAAAGGCAATTGTCTATAAAAAGAGTTTAGCACAGAACCTGGTATACAACAAACACCCAGTGAATTTTAGCTATTCTCATTCCTTTTTGTTTTCTGTGCCTTGTCCCAAGTTCAAAGTTCAACACTTAGATTGGGAGTTGTCAAGCATAAGTGGCAATCTTCCTGTTCAAAGTGCTGTTCTAGGATCAGCAGCACTGGGAGCTTGTTAGAAATGCAGATTCTCAGGCCCCACCCCAGACCCAGTAAATCAGAATCTGCACTTTAACAAGATCCCCAGGTGATTCACACGTAGCTTCAAACCTGAGAAACCCTGGACTTGGCCCTGTGAGTGAATGGGCTTTGAGAGGCCATAAATGCAGACTAATAAATGAAAGAAAATACTAAGGCTTGGTTAACCCCCAGCAGTGAACTGGCAGGAGGAAGAAAGAATCCAGCAAGAGACAGAAGAGTGAGAGCCGCTCCAGCTCACGCCAGCAGCCGCGTTCACAGCAGCCCCCAGGGGCCAGGCCCTGCTTGAGGGAATGGCCCTTTCTTTCTGCAAATGGGGAGTTTCCTTCCCAGGCTTCTGATTAAAACTTGAAAAATCTGTGTTTTGTATCGTAGGAGAGGCTGCTGTGTTTGTTACAAGCCAGGATAGGGTGTTGGAAGAACTCCGCAGCGGAGACCAGCAGCAGCTTTCTCAGCCAGCCTACCCTCCCTTCAGATTCCACTCTGTGCGTGCTCTTCTCACTCAAAACTCATTTATTTCTTCAATAAAGGATTCCCTTATGCTCCACTATAGCTCTGTTACTGCTGCCTTACAACGAAGGTAATTTTTCAACAGTCTTCTCTTACAAAATTCTAAGCATATTCAGGGCAGGGACCCAATCATCGTTAAACTAATCAATGAATGGTTGAATAAATGTGGTTAATTTTTTCAAAGGAGAAGCAATTCTGATTTTGATAGAAGAGAGAACATTTCGAAAGGTATGTGGTCTCTGAGCTAGGCCCTGTGAAACAAGGAGAGAAGGAGAGTGAAAGGGCACGCCAGAGAGAGAGCACAAGTGAGGAAAGAGGACAACTACCCTGTGCAGTCTATTCGGGGAGGAGCACGTGCTCACGTGCAGTGGATGAGGTTAGAAAGGTACGCTTCGGCCACACTGCAAGGGGCCTGGAGCTGGTACTTGATCCTGACCACCTGTGGCCCTCAGGGTGCACGACATGGATCTGCAGATCAGCATCACCTGGGAATCTGCCAGCCCCTGCTAAGTCAGAAAAACTGCAGGTGAGGCTCAGCAACCTGCAGTCTCATGAGCCCTCCAGTCCATTCTGATGCACACTCAAGTTTGAGAAGCCACAGACGTGCTGCTGAGGTGGTTGCCGGTAAGTCTGAAGAGAGCAGTTTCTGTGCTGTGGTGTGAGCAGCAGCCAGAAAATCCTGGCTCTGCCACTTACTGGCAGGTGAGAAGAGATGGGCAGTGAGGGAGGAAGACGCTGCTGTTTATTAAAGAAAACACAGTAATGCCAGAGATACAGGCAGCCAGTGGCTGTGGCAGGAGAGACGTTTCAAGTGGAGGGAAGCAAGTCAGACGAGAGACAAGGAGAGAATGCAGGGGGAGCTGCCTGGGAAGCCAGTGGCACAGCTGCCTGCCAGTCAAACGGTTACCACCCCTGAGTCCCTCTGTCCTTAACAGCCCTTGGCTCTCTGCCCTCTCCAAATGACCATTCCCTATTTGGGTCCTCAGTGATCTCTTTCTCAGGCTCTTATAATTGGCCTGCATATGACACTCCCTCCCTCTCAGCCTAACGACAGTCGGGATTTTCCTAAATGGCAAGCGGGGCATGCTACTGCCCACGGCTGCCCACCCCACAGCCTGTGACAGCAGTTCTCAATAAAGCAACGAATCGCAAGCAGGTCTCTGGTTGCCATATTGATTTGGGGAGGGGTATCTATTCAATGGAATAAAGCCATTGAAGATGTAAAATCCTATCTGGGACAACTCCATGCAACAAAACTCTGCCTCGTGTCCTGTGTGACTTTCGAATGACATTCATATGGGCAAAACTTATGCCTCTGAGTCTAGAACCTACTTTCATTTTACTATCATCACAATACTTTTATTTTGCATAGTTTTAATATGTGCCAGGTCAGTCAAGAGAAGATTTTCCTTTGTTTTGTTCAGAATTGTAGCAAGACTTACGCAGGACTTCAGAAACCGTGTCAGGATGGCAGTCCTGCTCGGGCTGCCAAGTCCGATACAGTGACTGTCAGTGTGCATTTAGAGGCAGCGTTGACTGTGACTGTGCCCCCAGCATAGCTGTCCTGAGCATTTACACACTGAAACACATTATTTTACTATGAACTACTTTTTTAAAAAAACTTTCTTTATCCCACAACTAGCAGAGTATAGCAAATTTTAAAGATGATATGATTAGGAACATTATATTGTATATTAATTTCATTTCTGGGTAAAGGGAATATAAATTATTACAAAAATGGAGTATATGATCTGGGTATGAGCTAAAGTCCTATTTCTGAGTTTAGGATATTCTTATTTATTTAGCAAACTTTCATCTGGTCCTATGTGCTCAGCACTATTCTAAGCACTTTATAAATACTAACTATTTGGTCCTCACCAATCCTATGAAATAAATATTATTCCCAATTTTATAAAGACACTTGCCCAAAGTCACACAGCTGGCTCAGTGGTAGAGCTGGAATTCCAACCCAGGCCGTCTGGTCTGTCCTTGCTTTTAGCTATTACATATGCCCACCCTCACCCCATGCTCCCGTGTACAAAATGGACTTCTTGATCCCTGCCAGCTTGCCTAGGGGTGAACCCCTCCCAGACCCCATGCTTTAGTCATCTCAAGATAAGCACGTGCTCCCACCCTCTGTGACTGTCTTTATTCACGCTCTTCTCTGAGCCCGAAATGCTCCACTCCTCCTTCCCAACCTACCGCCCTCACCCCTACCCCATTCCCTCCTCACACCTCCGGCCCCCTGCCCCTGCCCTGTGCTGGCTCTGCCTCCACACCTGTAATGCTTTTCTGCTCTCCTCTGTCCCCAGGCCTGCTGCCTCCCACAGAGCCCACAAGACAGGAACGTGACACAGCCATCTCTGTAGCCTCACCAGCATGGCAACCTGGCACTTAGTAGGTGCTCAAACATGCATACAGAGAGACAGGGAGGGACGGGCAAGGGGACAGCGGCAAGAGTCTGCAGGTGGAAATAGCTAATGAAGGTAACCCAGACGTGCCCTACCCTGCCTTACCTGTCTGCAGGCAGGGCAGTGACCCTGGCTCGTTGATGCCAAAAACAAGTGCCCCAGTGTTACCATGACAACAGGCTTGAGGCATCGGGGAGGGGCTGGGCACTCCTCTTAGGGCTCTTGCACTCACGCCCATTCTATCTTGGCACAGACAACAGGCAGAAGCCACCTGGGATGGAAGAAGGAGAACCCCAGACTCCCCTGAAAGAAGGTAGAGGCCAGTCCTCTGAGGGATGGGACAGCCAGTCACCCACTAGAATGCGACAAGGAGATCCAGTGTTCACATGCTCTGGACTCAGGGAAGTCAAAGAAAAGCCCTCTGCTATCCCAATCTGCCAGGTCAGCAATAAGACATAGAAGAAAACCGATTGGGCAACATCCAGAGAGTATTAAATATTCATCCTGACTGCCCATCATTAAAATCCCAGCAGAATACACCCTCTGACAAGTCGGCTTTCCAGCACCAGAGGCTGTCCTCCTGGAAGCTTGTTTATGGCTTTGTCAATTTTAATGTACAATATTTAATAGCCAAACCAAGATACTGCTGTAAACATTTGGAAAATGAGTGCTGACATTTCCCTTACTGCTTCTGTATTTAGGGATGTGTAATTGGTGGGTGTTTTGAGCTAAAGAAAATCAGAAGGAAGCAAGGCAATTATGCTTCACAATTAAAAGAGAAAAGAACTGATTAAGAGCTAACAATCAAATATGTGAACTGGCTGAAAGTCTTGCCTAAGCGCCCCTGGAGGGGTCACACTACGTGATCAATGGGGATCAGACTAAGTTAGATCAACGGCAACATGAGAGTGATGGCATTCCTTGAAGATTCTGTTGGGGATGTACATTTGCAACAGGAAGCACGCACAGGGAATGGTCAAATAACACATCCACAACAAGTCAACTGTGCCATCCAACCAGAGATTCTGATGAATACTGATATGGGGGCAGGATTAGCAGGTGGCTCCAGCAGGGACGAGTCCGGGGCTCAGACCACAAAGTAGATTGCTACGATAAGTGATCTCACAGCAGTGGAAGGCTGATGGTAAATGGACCAGCGTGAATCAACAGTCCCTGGATTCCTATTTGATTCCGATGGAATAAGAATATTCAACACAATATTCTTTAAAACAGGGGTAGCAGGGGACATTTCTATGGAAGACACCAGAGCAAGGCTAAGAATCTATGTTTTGAGGGGCAAGGTATGCAGGGAGAGCAAAGGAAGAGAGGACAGCGCTGGTTCTGAGCTCTGGTATCCCCAAGTCTTAGAGCCACCTTGTGGCAGAAGCTGGAAGAATCAGGAGTTAAAAGAGGCACAAGATAAAACTTTTACACCATCAGCAAACTGTCTTGAGGAACCTCCACGAGTGTCTTATGACCCCAACTTCCAAAAAAACAAATTTAAGGATTTGCTAAAGGGGATTAGGAAATCAGGGGTGCTTAACCAGAGAGAGGAAACATTAAATACAAGTATACAGTACCAAAGAGGATTCTTGAGAAGAAAAACACTTGTCTAGAACATATAATAATAAAATTAGGAACTTGGACTCTGGAGCCAGACTGCCTGTCTGGACTTGAATCCTGGCTCTGCCACTTACTATGGCACACTGGGCAATTTATGTAACTTCTGTGTCAGTGTCCTCATCAGTGAAGTTGGGTAAAATGGTCCCCCTCACAGCACTGCATGGATTAAGGAAGAAGGAACTAAGTTATTATGTGTAAAGCATTCCCAGTGGTTTACAAGAAATGCTCAGTGAATATTAGCTGCTACTGTTGTTACTACCAGTAACACGAGTGCCATAACTCCTCCACATCATCAATCTACAAGGAGAAAATTCTTCTGTGAAGGACACCATTAACTGAATGCAGAAAGAGTAATCTCTGATTACACAGCCTTTAAAAAGGTCAAAGTCTCCCTACCTCAATTACTTTTTAACAAGGCACACCTGGATTCAAATACCACCCCCCCCCCCCACTCACTAGGTGTTTACTTTGAGCAAGTGAGAACTTCTCAGAGCCTCTGTTACTTCATTTGTAAAATGGGAAAGCAATATGTTCCTCCCAGGGTTGCAGTGAAGATTAAGTGAGATAATATACACCAAGTGTCCAATAGTCCCCAGCACACAGTCAGCTCTCATGTATTTTTCCACTTCTATTTCCCCAAAATGAATGCACCTGCACCAAAGTATATAGGAAAAAGAGTAAAAACTCATTTGCAGCTCTCTAGAAAATATTAAGTGCTAAACACATAAATATTTAATAGAGGAGAGACAGTAACACTTAAGGGGATGCACTCTCCTGGTGCCTCAGCCGCCCTCAGGGAGTCCTGCACAGCCTCAAGCACCCACCTTTGCTCTTCCTCGCCTCCAAAGGGCCATAAAAGTATATTACTGTGCACCTTTAAGTAGAGGCCTCATAACAGCCCAAGTACGGTGATACTCCTAAGTCCCCTCTGCCAACCACTGTTCATTCTCACTTTACAGTGAAAACACAACAGAAACCAACTCAAGACACCCAAAAGATGACCTCAGAGCAGATCTGGGGTCTCCCAACCCTCCAGCTACTTTATCTACCTGGGAGGCAATTATGGTATAAAGGAAAACGTTTGCTCTACAGAAGTCAGAGAGACCTGGGCTCCAATCTCAGCTCAAATCTCAGTTTTGCCACTTAACCAGCTGGCTTGCCTCCATCAAGATTCCCAACCACTTTAAGTCTTGCTTTCCTCATTAGCAAAACAGAGATACAAACACCTGTGTTATTAGGTTGTGGGATAAATTTAAAAAGAAAACATGAGTAAAGCACTAGGCACAAACCTGGCAGCACAGAGGTACTGCATACATATTTTTTCCTGTGTGCCTTTAGTAACACCATAAATTAAATAATTAGAACCTTCAATGAACTAATTCTGGATTCTTCCCTTAGGCACTCCAGTCTTAGATTCCAAGTAGTACCAGAAACAGGCAAATACTAGGGATGTATTCAAAAAGGCAATGTCAGACAAGGTCTTGGGATCAGCATCTCCTCTACCTTCTACAGCTGCAGAACCATGTGACAGGCACTACTGCTCAGAAAACTGACCTTAAGAGCCAGAGGGGACCAAAAAGAAGGTGCAATTACAATCCTAATGTACCACTCAATAATGCAGGCAAGTGGGTACCTCGACATTTTCCACAACAAGGGTTCACATAAAATGGCGTCTCTGCTTAACCTTCCATTAACCTGAAAATCCACTTAAGCAAAACAGCCTCTTCCCCCAGCGTCCCCAAGTTTAGGCTCTCACTGGCCAAGGGAACAGTCTCATCATTTATACCACTCACTTGTTCCAAATCTGGTACAGAACAGAACTCTGTTATGGGGTTAGAAGAGGTGAAGGAGAAACCCAAAGGTTACCATTATTTAACCTCACATTGCTGAAAACAACACTTGGCTACCTAAAGTAGTCTAGCAGACCAGGTCTGGCACTAACCGTGGCTGTCAGTGGGCAGAAAAATCCTTTTGGCAAGGCGTTCCAGCCATCTTTGCAAAGTCAAACCCTCACCCTTGCCTGCACAGGTGCCTGTTCTAGCCGAGGCATGGGCTGGGCAAGGGAAGGAACACAGGAGCCTACTGCCCAGGCTCCACCCTCCACCAGCTTCTAACCTGGCAGGAGACAAGGACAGACAGAGGAAAACCATAAGAGCTACATGTACTTAACTCCTCCCACATGTCAGCAGAAGAGCCTGATGAAGGTGAGAGTGTTTGCAGAAATCCCCACTGACTAATGCTCCCCAAATTGATGCATCCTTATGATCTGCTTTCAGACAGACTCAGCCTCCATAGAGAAAGGAGCTCAAATTCAGGGCCCATACAACTGGACGGGGCCTGGGTGCAGGCAACATTGTGGGAGAAACTCAACCGGGGTTCAAATCCTGGCTCCACCATTCACTGGGTACATGACCTTAGGTTAGTCACTTAAATCTTTCCTGGGGTGGTTGTGCAATTCTAATAAAGTAATTGACCTTCAGCGCCTATGTAAAGCAGATGCTCAATAGGTGCCCATGACCCTCCCTCTTTACTCAGAATTTCCTTGCCTGTGAACAGGAGACAATGATACCACTTCCACATCGTTGTATGAAGATTACAGGAGATGAGGTTAAGAAAAGGGCTTTCTTTAAAGCAGCTGGCCTGTGCATTTCACAAATGTACATGTCTTCACACACACACACAGGTTAGAGAACTGTTCTAGATTAAAGGAGTCTAAAGAGACAGGATAACAAATGTGATGTGTGATCCCTGATTGGATCCTGATTTGAAAGGGAAAGTAACTCTAAAAGGCGTGACTGGGACAACTGGGGAAATGTAGGTGATAGCAGTACACTAACGTAAAACCCCAAGCGTGTGATAATGGTGCAGTGGGTGGGTAGGTTCTTAGGAGTTACATGTTGAAGTACTCGGGGGAAGCATCCCAATGTCCGCACCTTTCCCTCCAATGGCTCAAAAACAACAACGTACACACACACACAGGAAGAAAACAAATGCTGTCAGACAACTGGCTATCAAGGAAAGGGAATACAAGCATCCACTGCATGATTCTTAAAACTTCCTATTGATTTGCAGCGTCTCTCAATGAAGAGCTGGGAAAGGGGGAAGTGATGCTAAGGGCTCCATGCACACCTTTCCTCTCCCCTCACTTCTGCTCAGGCAGCATGGGCACACAGCCCCCACGTCCGCAGCACTCACCTGGCTGCAGCACCCTGATCTCCAGCAGGTTGGAGGTCCTCTCCGCCAGCCGTGTCCAGGTGTTGTTGTAGTTCTTCCGCCATAGCTCCGCCACACACTGGTACTTGCCCGCTTCCGTGTCACTGGCTCGGCTGATGCTTAGGCGGACGTTGTTACTGGACTCGGCCTTCTCGATGGCAGTTCGGGTTCGGAAGCTGGAGGACCTGTCCCCCCACTGGACCCCTCCGTCCCGGGTAAAGGTCACCAGGTCATGGAACTCCACCGTGCCCACCGGCTGGAACCTCCACGTCACCGACACGGGAACCCGGGCAGGGTAGTGGGGTTTGATGATACACTGCAAGTCAAAGGAGTCGCTGTACGTCACTCCCGGTGTCCGGGAGATGGCTGTGACTGCAAAGCCCATTTCTGGAGAGAGAGCAGAGAGATTCAACCAGAGGAGGCCCGTGGCTTTCTCAGGGCAGCATGACATCAGCAATGGGGCAGCTGGCAAAGCAAGCAAAGTGGAGCAGAGGCTCTCGGGGCCCCTTTTGAACTCTCAGGCTAGTGTTGCTTTTAGTATCCTGCTGAGGCCCAGTCCAAGAGTTTCCAAGACTCCACAGAGAGGCCCACCACAATCCCCCCAAGCAGCACTAGCCTAACCCTTCCCAATGAGATCCTTGTGCATTTGCTCCTCCCCTGGAATTAGACACCACAGTCCTCTCAGGGACTGACTGCATGTAGGCAGGGTCGCTCCCAGAAGTCTTGAGATTCCATGAGAAGACAGGAAAAGAAAACCCCAAAGCCAATTTCCTCCATTGCATAGGAGGTAAACACAACCACACAGCCCCAACACCTCTTTTCCTGGTCCCCGAGCACACTGGTGCTGAGAAGGGAAGCAGATGGAACTGGCCTCCAGTCCTTCTCCCGCGTCCCTCATGAAATCCAAGAACAAAGCAGGTGGGGACCTCCAGTGGGGTGGGACAATTGTCCTAAATGCAGGGTTCTGCAGTCTCAGCCACTGTGAGTCTCTCAATATTCCTTATTGAATGGGCAGCACTGCTAAGCCCTAACACTGACTCCTCAATATGAGTACCTCAGAGTTCCTTCAGCCTGGAAATACTGCTTAATATTCATACACTGATCACAGTCATAAAGCTAACAGTAGCCAGTATGTATTGAGCACTATCTAGGTGCAAGCATAGTGCCAGCTGCTTTGCTCTCATCATGCTTCACTGAATCCCCAAAACAACCCTGTGGAACAGGCAGGCTCATCATCTCTTCCTGCAGATGTAGAAACTGATGCAGAGAGAGGTCAGATAAATTGCCCAATAACAAGCATTTAGTAAGTCAACGACACAGTTAGTCTCCAACCACATGTAACTGATTCCAGGGGCCTTTTCAGGCTGCTCTACCCACAGAAAGCATAACACAGGGGTAAAAGGCCTAGACTCTGGAGCCAGCAGCCAAGACTTTGATAACTTCCATTAAACAAGTTACTTAACTTCTCTCTGCCTCTGGTTTCCAATCTGTAAAATGAGTCCCTGTGAAGATTAAATAAATCAGTGTTTGTAAAATATTTCAAATAGTACCTGGCACATGAGATATATTTTGTCAAGTACATTGTTAAAAAACAAAATAGAAATTAAAAAAAAGTACTTTAAACTCTGTATGTGAAAGACTGGCCACAGGATGAATCTTTTGGCTTTCTACGGTGAGGTTAAGTTGGCAAATAGGTACAATTTGCTGAAAACTCTGGACCTTCAATTTGGATTTCATAAGCTATCTCTATATATCCTTTAAAAAACTTTACAACACAGAGGCCCATCCTTAAACATGAAGCACCTGTGACGGTCACTGTGCACCTGTGTGTAGTAGGTGTTGCATGAGAGTGGTGCAGGACAGAACCTCAGAGACAGGACCCACAGCAGGTGCTCCTGCCCTCACACTTGAAGGGGAGAGTGCTTCTCCAAGTAAATGACTGTCTAGTCCTGACATGGGCACATGCCATGGCCACAGAGCACCCAAGCTGCTCTAACTGAACAGTCATAATGGCCCATTGTATATTTGGGACCCGCATCTAATTATACTGATAGGAAAATTCATGTGTGTCATTGTTAACTTTAGACTGAAAAGACAACCTTAATTAGTCCAGAGTGCCCTCCCATTCTTCCTTGTTCAGTCCTTTGGGCCACCTGATTATGGCTCTAGCCAGAGGTATCTCAGTGGTGGAGATCAGGTGAACAGTGCTGGCCTCTGGATCCCAGGGCAGAGCCTCTCAGTGCCCCTAGCTGTAAGAACCACCAGACATATGGTGAGTAAGAAAAAACTCAGGGGATAACCTGATACCATAAATTACTTCTAGAGAAACAATCCTCACTAACTCTAATCACTCATCAGACATTCCTAACCTTCCAGGATGGTAAAAAAAAAAAAAAAAAAAAAAAAAATCTACCAGTACTGGACATCCAAAAAAGTTGCCCCCCAAGTTCCACCTCACTGGGTCCACACAGTGCTGAGTATGGACACAGGAACTGAGCTGATCAGGAAACACAATCACTGGAAGAAGTTTCTAAGACAGAAATCTAAGCTGTATAATTACTGCAAAAAGCAGGTCAATCTTTAGGATTAAGCTTTAGAAAATAAATGTAATTCTAATCTCAGAGGGGTAAGAAAATGGAGGACTCTGTTAAGGACAAAAACCACTTGGGGCTGCCATCTTTACTGGGATTATCCAAAAGCACCACCATCCCTACCTGCAAGGAAAGTGGTGACACAGTCCCAGGGAGTGGGACATAAAGTTGCTGAGGACAACCGACGTCACATAACAAGTTTCTTTCCCAACAAAGTCACAGACTGGTCATTTAAAATTTAATATACTGATTCTATCCAGGCAGGTAAATGTTGATGGAAGCCTCTTTACCCTATGAGAAGCAAATCTAATCTTCTTTGGTTTTAGCAAATCTCAAGGTATCTTTTCATTCCATGCTAAGGGGGGAACAGCTTTGTTAGGTATGGACCCCATTGAGTAGGAGAAACTTGTAGCCTTAGGCAAAGTATTTAACGTGTCTCGGTCTCAGTTTCCTCCATAAAATGAAAGTGTCTGTCACTTGGCTAGGTGGGCATTCAATGGGACAACTAAGTTTAAGTGTTAAGGATCAGCCAGGAACATAGTAAATGCTCAATAAATGCCAACAGTTGATTTTGTACCCTTCTCTGCTCACTTTCAGGAAGGCTGGCCCCTGGGCAGCAGGGCAGGAAAGACATGCCACACAGTGCTCAGTCACTCTGCTCTCTTGAAGGCCAGGCTGGCGGTGGCCACGTTCCTCCACCTGGGGCCACCACTTTGGTTGGGTGGGTTCCCTAACCTGGATAGAGTTCTGATAACATCACTCCCTCCCAGCCAGACTAGGAGTCTGGCTCCCAGCTATTGCTATCCCTCAGGAGCCCATCATCCACTGTGCGTCCCTTAGACCCTGCTAGCACCACCTTAATTAATTAAACTCTTATAAGAAACAAAATAGACATAAAGGAAAGTACTTTAAACTCTATATGTGAAAGACTGGCCACAGTTTCCTGCTAGAACTCTGACAAAAGTCAGGATAAGGTGTTAGACACTGAAGCAGTCTCCATGCCAGACCCACCGCCAGTCCCACTGCTCACTCACCAAGAGCTGTGATGGAGATGGGAGTGCTGGCCCGGCGCTCCCCAACAATCTGCCACTCGCCATCCACCGCCCGCACCCATTCAGTCACGTGGCATTCATACTGGCCCTCGTCCTCCTTCCTGCTGTTGAAGATGCCCAGGCTGAACGAGTTGGGCTGCACCTGCTCCATCTGGATGCCCCCAAAGCTGCTGCGCTCCCAGTAGGACGAGCCTGGCTGCACGGTGCCATCGCGGTCTAGCCACATGATATTGCTGCGGCGGTTCTGCCTGTCCACAAGCTGCCAGATGACAGAGAAGCGACCCTGCGGCCTGCCTGCCGTGCGGACGCTGCAGGAGAAGTGCAGGTCCTCGCCCTCAAGGATGACGCTGGCATTGCTGGCCACCTCCACGGAGATGCTGCTCTCTAGGAAGAGGGAGAGAGAAACACACTGGAGGCTTTATGGTCTCCACGGCGCCCTCCCCACAGAGGAAACAGGAGGAGGGGTGCAAATGGAATCATATTCAGGTACGGTGAGCCTCAGAGGGTCAAAAACACTCTGACACTAGCTGCTGCAAGCCCTGGCTGGTTCTGGGCATCGCTCCCTGTGATTTTTAGATCTGATTAATCTAGGATGTTCTTTGCTGTGTGCAGAGGACTGGGATAATAAGGTTCTAAGACCTGAAACTGAATAAGAACCTAAGAAATACAACATAGTGGCATGATGTTTAGGGCATAAAACAATTTATTGGGTAATCTATTCAGCTGGAGTTCCGGGTTTTTCAAGTTGAATTTTCAGCAAGACGAGTAACTCCAAAATCCTACTTCACTTCACTCTTCCTACCATTTGGTACTACAGCAGTCAAATAAAAGCTGAACATCCATAATGTGCCATTTGAGTCCTTCAGGACAATTTAGTAAATAGAAAAAAAAAAAAAACCCCGATAGGAAGTATTTGGACGACAACGTGTGCTTAAGTGTGGGTAATAAGGGAGCACAGATGGTCTAGTTTTGTAGAGTGCGTGAGGAGCGGGCTTTCATTCTTTCATTAACACACAGGAATAAAACAAAGCCAGCAGCTCGTCATCCACCACTCTCCCGCCTGTCTAGTCAACCCTGGGGCTCCTTTGCTCTCTGTCTGAAACATTCTGCAAATCAAAAGTTTGGGATAAGGATTCCACTCCCTTCCCTGTCTCATCTAGCCTCTGCTGCTCACTTAACTATCTGAATTCACTCAATCGAATTATTTAAACTCGACATGCCTCAGCCTCTTCTTAAGACACAGAGCTACCTTTAATTGTAGAATTCTTTAAATATTAAAAAGCAAATGAGATGACACGTAGATTCACCTAACACACAGTAGGTTTTCAAAAACCGGTCATCATGATCATGATTAATTTTACTATTCCACATAACTCTTTGTTTTTATAACCATCACAGATAGCCTAATTGTTTTAATTATGCATATAGTATTTTGTATAATTATCTATATGGAGTTCAGAAGGCCCGTAAGTATTAAAGAACACAAAGTAACTCATTTGGCTCCAATTTTTGGGTACCACCCACATGAAATACATGCAATAATTTTAAACCAATTAATTAAATCAAATCCCAGATTTTAAGAGGCATACCCAATTACCAAGAGAAAACACACACATACACATAACAATGCATTTGAATCAAAGCTTTTCTCTCCTTTATTTCCCCAACAGGCCGAAACAAAGACGAGCACAGAGACTCAGCATGTAGCTCTTATTATATCGAGGATGCCTGCTACCCATTCTGGATTTGCTTGTTTTATGTGAAAAATAAAAGGTGTGGATAGGGCGGGGAATAGCGATTTTCCCAGGAGGGCAACCTCCCCCAGGAGTCATACCAGGACGATTCACAGAGATGATCAGTATAGCACTAATGGTTAAGAGGATGGATTTGGAAACTTCCTAACTCTGTAATCCTGTGGTTCTTCCTTAACCTACCAAAGCTCTAATTTCCAATGTGCAAAATGGAGATACTAATAGTGCCTACTTCTTAGGGCATGACATTGAGAGGATTAGATGAGGTAATTATTTTTCATCATCATTAATAACAACAATATTCCTCTTTAGATTAAAGACTCATCCTGACTGTTATCAATTCAAAATAAGGGATTAAAAGGGCAACTTCAGCATCAAGGAAGAAAATCCTTTCACTTGTCTTAAGCAGAAGAATGACTTGCAGGACCTTACTCCCATCCGCTACTGTCATCCCAGTGGATGCTTATGCAAGTCCTGGCTCATTTATTGTAAGGGCTACTGTTTGGTGGTGCTCTGTTGCTTGAGCAAGCCTGGAAAACCCACATAGTTAGCATGTGGGGCTACAAGAAGAAATGCTATTTTATTATAGCAGCTGAGGCAAAGGCAACTACAGACCTAGTGCCTCACTGCCCACTAACACTATTTACGAGGATTTCCAGGCCTGAGACAAGGCAGCCGACAATTTTAAACTCTCTGGATTAAGTGAAAACTAGGACAGAACTAATGAAAAACTGAGTAGACGTTCACAAATGAAATTTCAAATCAGGAGGTTGATGGTGTAGCACAGGCTAAGCGCAGGGCGGTGGGTTTGGAGTTAGAAGCAAATATTTCCTAATGCAATGCAAGCTCAACTACTAATTGGACAATCAGCTCTGTCACTTCCTGTGTGGTGCTCTGATTTCTTCATTCATTAGGCGGATATCATATTGGCCTCTACAAGGATTTAAGAGGTGGGAGCGGAGAAGGAGATGATATATGCAGAAGCACTTTGGTCTCTTTGGAGGAAAAGCGCCATTAAAATCCAAGGCATTATCACCATTACCGATGTGATTGTTGTTGTTCTTCGGTAGACTTACCCAAGTGGCCTTGGGACAGGATCTGGTGGTGCTGGGGGACTTTAACTACCCAGTTATCTGCTGGAAAAGCAATATAGCAGGCCACAGATCATCAAACAAGTTCTTAGAAGGGGTTGGGGGAAATCTTAGTACAAAAAATATAGGAAGTAAACAGCGTGGCTGCCCTTCACTTGATCCTTAGAAAACAATGAGGAATTAGTTGCAGATTTAAAAGTAGAGAGTCCGTGGTTAAGGCAAGCACAGACCGACAGGAAAATAGTAAAGACAGTGGGCATTCAATTCAATAATTTCAATTGTACAGTATTCAGCGAGCACCTACTCTATGCAAAGCACCATGCTAGGCATTGCGGTGGGGGGAAAGGCTAAGAAACAAAAGAATTTCAAGATAATTAGACATGTATGTGTATGGTTTTTAACAAAATAATAATAAGCATAAAAGAAAACAATCCAGTTGATGAGAAAAGAAGAAAAGAGTGGCAAGAGGACAAGATGACCCCTGTGGCTACTTTTTACTTCACACTTGAAGAGAAATATTTTCAATATTAAAACATATAAACAAAAATGTAAAGGAAATTATTACAAGGCTCAGAGAAAGAATAGTTTGAGCAGCTGAGAAAAGGTTAAAGGTTAGTCTTAAAACTTTACCATTTGTTTAAAATCAGAGCATTATAAGTTTTTATTCTTTTTACTAAAAACAGAACTATGGGAGAATGAGATTAATAAGAATATCTTGATAATATGAATGTTTAAACACAACACAAGCAAACACCAGTAGTTTCTGGAATCCCTAGCAATGGCCACTACCCACCCACACAAGGCCAGTCTACATGGAAGCTGGGAGCCCACTGAGGCAGCCTCAGAAATCAGCTAAGCTTAAAAGGCTATGCTCCAGGAAGATGTGAGAGGGCCCACCCACTGACTTTTAGAAACGCAATTCCAACAGGGAAGAGCCATTTAGGGAAATGCCAGCCTTTATACCTGAAAAACCCAGATGGCAAATTCTTAATAATATACTTTATGATTTAAAATCCTCCCATAAAAGATCAGTTCTCCTTAAGTGAGATTTCAAGGCAGGCATCTACCTACTTCTTCTGGGACCTGATTCCCACACAGGAGCAAACAGTTTTCTGGGATTCCTGGTTTCCCTCCAAGCTGAGCTGGCACTGCTTGTGTATGCACAGGGCTGCTAGCACTCGGATAGGCCTATGCCCAGCCCTGGCCTGCCGACACACCCCTGATCCTGATCCTCTACTATGGGGAGCCTGCTAACTGTAGGCAGGTGGGCTACACAGGGAAGAGAGGCTCAACGGTTTCCCCCCAGCTCTGCATTGCCTCAAGGGTTCCTTCCACCTGCCCTCCCCTCACCCTCACCATGCTATTCTCTTTCCCCCTACCTCTCCTAAATCATGCTGAGCCCAAGGAGAAGAACGCAGCACATCTCTCTACTTACTAAGGGGGAGGACTATGATGGGGATGTTCTTGGGACGCTTGCTCTCCTTGTCAATGAATTCCCCGGTCACAGTTTTCTCTCGCTCAGTCACCCGGCAGTTGTATTTCCCGCTGTCTTCCTGGCGGAGGTGGTAGATCTTCAGCACAAAGACACTGTCGCTCTCTTTGGCCACTTTAAGCTGTCCCCTGGCTTCCCGGTGAGCAAATTCACTGTTGAGGACAGGCACAGCGTTAGGGCCCATGGTGGCGATGAGCGAGCTGTTGAAGGCCCAGGAGACAGCAAAGTAACGGTCGGGGACATTCTGAGCCTCCAGGATGCATCTGAACTCCACCGGCTCTCCCACCGTGTGCAGCCGCTTCTCTGTTTCCAGCCGAACAGTGAATTCTTTGTCTGAGAGAACAAGTAAGAAAAGAGACACATCCTGGGTGAAGGAGGGCCCCAGCCAAGTAAACCATATCAGCACATTCCCACTACCCTTCCTCTTCTTTACAATACTAACTGCGGGGAGGACCACAGTGCTTAGCTTGAGAGAAAAATAACTCAGACCCAGGTTCTCTGAGGCCTAGAGAAACCTCTGAATATCACACAGAGATTTCAAAACTAGTTCAGCCCAGACGGTCTAAGCAAACTGTTATCCCAGTTAAGACTAATGGGGCTCAGTCGGAAGCTTTAGATGTCTTAGATGAGACCCCCAGGTCAGTGAGAAGCTACTAATATCACTCGAATGGTAGATTACAAAGATAGAGCCTTGATATATGCACCCAGAACTCTATTTAAGCAACAGCATTATAAACATTTTCAGCAGATATTGTAAGACTCACCCCACTGAGGTCTGTAGGAGAAAACTACAGAGCGGCCCAGGTGCTGGCCCAATCCTAACAAATGGTCAAGGATGACTATGTTAAAATTCCCTCTCTACCCCCCGCCATGTGGATACTAGAAATAAGATGTAAGTATGACCAAACCTAACAGAATTACATAGAAAAAAATGAAAACAAATGTCTGTTCACTAGTTTACCACCTGTCAGACCAAATCTGTAGGCAGATTTCAGTGGTAGTAGGTACTTTCCCACCGAAGTACCTACTAAGTACTTTTACTTTAGTAGGAAAGTACTTACTTTAGTGGGAAAGTACCTACTAAGTACTCACGTCTGGTTAAATCTTATTAGGTACTTTCCCACTTAGTAAGTACTTAGTAGGTACTTTAGTGGGAAAGTACATACTTATGCTGAAAGCCAGGCAGCCTGTGAAATGATTACTAAACCCAAGCAACCTCCAAACAGCTAGGTGTTTTTTAAATTATTTATTAATTTTTAAATGTTTATTTATTTACTTATTTATTGTGACAGGGTCTCGCTCTGTTGCCCAGGCTGGAGTGTAGTGGCATGATCATGGTTCACTGCAGCCTCGACTTCCCAGGCTCCAGCCATCCTCCCACCTCAGCCTCCCGAGTAGCCACCACATCCGGCTAATTTTTGTTGAGCTGGGTGTTTAACCAGGCACGAGGGTGTGACCAAAGAGGGGCTCATCACCACTAACAGCATCACCACAAACTGTGTACCAGTGTACAGTGGCTATTAATCTCAAGAGATAGCTATCGTATCTCATAGGCACCCAGGGCAGAAGTCGGGGGAAGAAAACGGAGTTAAGGGTTAGAGACTGGAGCTGTGACCACCGCCCAGTTCTAGCTCTGTTCCGCTAAAAGGAACACTGAGGGGGCAAAATCCCATGGCACAGACATTTGAATTCCATGTGGAGTCATTAGCTCCGACCTTGCCTGCCTTCCCTAGACTGGCATTTCTAGCCTTTCCCACTGTCTTCAAGATCTTGCCCATTCATCCCATCCTAGGCGCTCTTTAAGCAGATGAGGATTCTGTTTCCCAAGAAAACGTAAGAATCACGCATGAGCGACATCCACATTCCTCTTTTCCAGCCCCAGCTCAGTTTTACCCCTCCCACTCCTCAGGTTCTCCAGCCTCTCCCCTCCTACATAGGCTGGTGTCCTGCTGCAAACACCCCTTTTTTCCAGTGACCTAACCACTTCCTATAGCAGCCAAATTTCCTGACAGGGAAAACCACCTCATCAACTCCAGGGCCTCCCCTCCAATGAAGTAGCTGCTATTACAGCTTCCAGCTCCCAAGAGACAAGCCTTAAGAGGCATGGATTGAAGGAAGCACATTTCTCTCTACCACCATCTACCTAGATGAACACACCCACATGGGACAGTGCCCGTGTTATCTGCTGGATATTATCTCTCAGGTCAACCCAATTATTTATAACCCGACATCAATGACAGAAAAGCACTCGTTTCACATAAACACCACTGGAGCTGTGCAAGGGGTGGTACCCTAGACCTCAGACCTTTCCACTGCTCCACGTTAGCCTGGCTGTAACTCTGGCTTTTTTCTTTCGGCGGCCAAAGACTCTTCTCATCTCAGGAGAATCCCCCCATGCTGTGGTGACATCTTCATGTTCCCAGGTCGAAGACACAAAATTTACAGCACATCACCCCCATTTCTGCCCTTGGTTATGCCCAGTCAATTACATCTCTAGAAACTGACCTGTGCTTTTTCCAATACTCCTTCCACTTCAACTCACTGAAATTAGGCTTCACTGACTTAGCAAATGTCACGAATGATCCACCCTAGCCCTACCCGCATCCCAATCAAAGGCTTTCCTCAAGTGGGTTCAGGCCTCTGAGCCTGCTCTGTGATACCTTCCCTCTTGCTCCTCTTCTTGCTGGCCTGCCCACTCTGTTCCACACTCTCTCTCACCTGCTTCTCTGGTCACCTCTTACTGCTACTGTTCTCCCAGGCCCTGTCCCATTTTTACCCCATGGGTTCTTCCAGGGCCCTGATCACTCTCAGGTCAGTCTCTGAGCCCCAGACCCCTATGTCTGAGGACTCACTGGGTGTTTCGCATACTGAGCATCTCTATCAGAGTCTACCTGATGGATGGGCTCTTTCATTAGAATTTACAAAAACAAAAGACAGCCAATGCTGCCACAAATGCAAAGGTCTTGCATGTCTTCATTATTCTTCCTTCCCTTCCACAGTTCAAGGAACCCCCGGGGCCCCCAGCCCCAGCCCCTGGGCTTCTAGCCAGTTGGACCCCTCCTTCCACTGTGCTCTTTATTCTTTCGCCTCTGGCACCCACTGACCTAGCCATAGCTCTTATTAGCTCTTTTCTACCTGGTCTCTTGACTTCAGACCCAATGGATTTAATCAACCTCCAGGTGGCCTCCATGGGTTTTTCTTTCTGAAACCCTGATCCAATTGTGTTACTCCCTGCTTAAAAATCTCTACCTCCTCTCCAACCGTCTGCAGCAGAGGTTTTCAAACTATTAAGAAGAGGACAAAGGAAGGGGACTTTTTAGTCATATAAAATCTTTTGCCACCCAACATAGAAAACATTCAGTTGAAGCAAGTGGGGGACCACCCAGGCCCTCGCATGCCTTCTCCCTGAACTCCTGGGCGTGCACGCATGCACATGAACACCCACGCACACCCATGTCTAACCTCCTAGGCACCTTTGAGGGGCTCCCAGGGTTCCAAGAACAGCTTGAAAACTCTTGGCCCACAGAGTCAAGCCCCAGCTCTACATTACAGCATTTGGGGCTTCCAGCTGCCTTTCTTCTCATCACGCACATCCAGAACTCAACATACAGAACTAGTCATACTTGACTTCTTTCTGCTTGCCAAGCCTATCAAACACTTTTGTACTTTTATGCTTCTCCTCCTGCTGACTCTTTAAGCTTCCAGACTCAGTTCAAGTCAAGAAACTTATTGGCATTCCTGGATTTGTCTTATCAACCATCCCATTCAGAGAAAACTTATGGTTGCAAGAACACTTCCTATTTCCGGTATTCCCAGAGCACTCTATACAAATGCTATCGATGCACTCAGCACATTCTACTTGGTCACTGGTTCTCAGGTCTGCCTAAGTGCAAGGACCAGTGCTAGTCATCTTTGAAGCCCCTAATGCCTATCACCATCACACCTTCAATGCTGTGGAGACTAACTACATGTTTACTGAAACGAACAAAGAGAAGGGTAGAGTAGGAGATGCAACTGCTGAACCTAAGCAGCACACGAATGCAGAGTGAAGTCATCAACTTTTTTTCTACTTAGTTTTCCCTTTGCTGGCTTTGTCTAGATACATTTTCAGGGTAAATTCAAAAAGTTCTAATTCCAAATTGGTAAGATTAAAATAAAGAAGATTAACCGATGCAACCTAATTTAAAAGCATTAAGACTCAAAATTTGGCCCAAACTTTTGAAGCTGATCTTAAAACTATCCACGAAGGGAAAGGATAAATATAAAGTAAAGCCCCTTGGATAGATTTTTTCATACTGAAAGATCCAGAAGCTGCTAAATGTCCTACAGAGCAGATAAAGTGTTCCCCATCCAGGAACCCAACCCCTATGGTAAAAGATCTCACATCCATTCGATGACTTATTAAAATGATGTCCAGAGAATTGCTTCTGCCCTGGAAGCTTTGCTTGAAAAAAATGTAGATAGCAGAAGAATCACCTGGGAAGCGTGCCGGAAATCCAGCTTCCCAGGGCCCATCCTAGGAGCCTCCAAATGAAGACTTCTGGGATGAAGCCCCAAAATGTGTACTGTTAGCTGAGTCTGAAGCATTTAAACTCTAGAATGGCAGAGAAAGTATGCAAAGACCCAGACAGCTGACTGCAGCAAATGGGACAGGGGGTCCAAGAGACAGGTCCTGAAGAGGGACCCCACCTATACTGGGACTCCCCAGCTCATTTCCCAAAAGCCACACCTCCACTCACTCACCAGAACCACCACAGTCCTCGCCAGAAGTGAGCATCCACACAAGGAAAGGCTTTCAAGCCACTCATCGCAACTTAGTGATGGCACAACAGCCACGCTCCACCAAAGCTGGGGGAACTGAAGGCCCATGTGAGAACCTGCCCTCGGCACAGCAGAGGCAGCCAGCGACAGCCATCAGCTCTGGCCTGGAGCTTGGTGGGCTCAGGAGCCTGGGGAGTAGAGTCTGGGACCACAGGAGATACCAAGAGGAGCCAGGGCCCTAGGGTTTCAGCTGGCTGTGCCACCATCATTTTGCCTTAGCTCTAAAGACATCACGCAACCTCCTCAGGACCCCTTCCAGGCCTTAAGAAAACATCTAGAGTGGAAACTGGTACTCTCAGACTGGCCTCATCAACATGCCCTATGACTCCTCCTGAGCCCCAGTATAAAGTAATCTGCATTCAGCATCCTCACCTGCAAAACAGAAATACTACCACCTACTCACCTCACAGAACATCTGGGAGATGGTGAAGTAATATGTGATAAAGTATTTTGGAAATTACAAAATATCACCAAAGACTATTACTAGACAAAAAATAATAACTTAAGACAAAACTTCTCTAGTTTATAATGTTAGACCTTGGATGGAAGTCTCATTATCTCAACTGTCTTCTGCAAATGAAACCAGATGGGCACCTGAGGAAAGCAACATCATTAAACGGGGCAGCAACTGTGGCTAACAGGAATGAAAGCCCAGAGTTTTAAAATACAAATGGTTTCTGAGAAATCTCCCAAGTTTTAAAATGAGTTTCTAATTCAAAAAAGTATAAATACCGTGTAGGTCAAAGAAAGCACGTCTCTAAGCAGGATTCAGTCTGTGCAGCACCTGCCTGTGACTCAGGTCTTAGGATACCCCTGTCCTGCACATCCCTCAGCTCCCTCTGGTTGCACAGGAGACCAGTTTTAACTTCACATGAAAAACCGGCTGTCCTGGTAGAGGCGCCCAAAGAAGGAGTCTCCACATCCTCCCAGTATCTGACAGCCTTCACCACCAGGTCAAGTACAGGACAAGAGGCTCAGAGAGACTGACCAGTTGGCTGGACGTTGACCACGGCTCCCTCGGAACGCTTTCGGGTCATAGCATACCATGACCCATCCGGATCCTGGATCCACTCAGCGGCCTCGCAGTAGAACTCGCCCTGGTCGGAAGGCTGCAGGTGGAAGATGGTGAGGCGGAAGGTGGTCCTCCCCAGCTTGTCCAGCCGCACCTCCCCCAGGCTCTGCCTCTGCGCATATTCGCTGCTGGAGTGAAGCATGAAATCTCGGCTCAGGGAGATGACCTCCACGGGCTTCTCGCCACCTTTCTGCCGGAGCCAGGCCACAGACAGGTGGCTATGCTGAACGGTCTCCGAGGTCACCTCACAAGTGAGCTCCAGCGGGTCCTGCTCCACTCTGTGCAGAGTCTGGGGCATGGCAGTGGTCTGCAGGGAGTCTGGGATCACTGCAACACAGAAATGTCCCGAGAGTGCAGTCACAAAGCCACAGAATCTGAGACTCCCAGAGGCTATGCTCCCATTCCATGCAGGCGTCACTGCCCTGCATCCCTAACAGTCATCCTTGAACCATCCATTCGAGGCCACAGACAGCCCCAAATGCACATAAAGAGAACGTTTTCTGTTTGGATTTGGAAATGCATTATTTTGGTGCTTACACTTACCTGTTTGGTATTTTAATAACACTTGGATGAAACATGGGGTGTATTTCATATTATATAATAAATGAACTCCCTGAAAATACTGTCTTTATACAATTGTCTCACAGGTCAAATAACATTTGTTGTTCATTCTGGCACTGCTTTGAGATACTTTAACTTCACTTCTGACTGATCCTCAAATGGAAATGCCTCCTGGAACTTTTAGTTTTACATTTCTATACAACATCCTTATTTTCCCCTTTCTCTCCTTCCCACATCCCCATTCTGTAACTTACTTCAGCAGTACAGCCCCAGGAAGACAATTTTTTTAAAAAACCATTTTTGGCAGAAAAAATCATCATCATACCCTATTTTTAGTATGTTTAATTTTCACGTAATTCATCCATCAAGGGGTCCTCACTGGAAGGAAGCCACAGTCTGGAGAGATTCCGGCAAGAGAAGAGATTTTCTCTTGGTCAGAATCACACCCTGATCCTTGCTTGCATCTTTCTGGAGATTAAATAGCACCACCTCTTTGTCTGATGAGAGTACCTTAGTCACAACTAGTATGTGCTTTCTCCCTGTTCTCACCCAAGGATTGGGTCTTAAAGGTCTCCTGCTGGGAACGGCCGAGTGCGGTGGCTCACACCTATAATCCCAACACTTTGGGAGGCTGAGGGAGGCGGATCACCTGAGGTCGGGAGTTCAAGACCAGCCTGACCAACATGGAGAAACCTCATCTCTACTAAAAACACAAAATTAGCTCAGCGTGGTAGTGCATGCCTGTAATCCCAGCTACTCGGGAGGCTGAAGCAGGAGAATTGCTTGAACCCAGGAGGTGGAGGTTGCAGTGAGCCAAGATCGCACCAGTGCACTCCAGCCTGGGCAACAAGAGCGAAACTCTGTCTCTCACACACACACACACACACACAAAAGGTCTCCTGCTGGGACACAGACTTGTTAGAGAAAGAAAAAGGAAAACCCACTGCTTAGTTGTGATAATAAAAACTAGAAATTAAGATAGGCAGAAAAACAGAACAGCCTTGATATGGTTAACCCTTTGACACTGACAAACACTATGACCAGGGCTGCCCACATTGGAAGCTCCTGCATCCCTCTTCTTCATGTTCCCTTCAGCATTAAGGAGCAACAAGGGAGACAGCCAGTTCATAGGTCCTTACGCATGGAGCCAAAGGACCTGCAACGTACGAGGTCTGAGCAAGGACACACAGCCACATGTGCTTCCTGCTTCAGCAGTGCCCCATGGGTCTCAGAGCTGCCGAAAGGCCTATCCTTCTGAGAGGTTTCTCCTCTCTTCCAACTGATGTCATACGTCTCATCTTCCTTGTCATTCAGATCATCAACCACAAACATCTTGCCTTATATTTTCATATCCCTTTTCACCAGTTACAGTGTTAACTTATGAAATTCTTAACATCTGCATTAGACCTTTTTAAAGTTTCACCCTCAACCACCTATTAGTAAACTACAGAAATTTAGTTTACTTGTACTATCTGTTGACCCCTAAAGTATGTGGGGATTTTGGGGATTTTTTAAAAGTCAAATGTATGGCATAAAGCAAAATTACACTACTAAAGAACTGAGTCAGGCCAGATGTGGGCCATGCGAAGACAGCATCTCCTTACCCACTAGGTTCATCTTTGCACTGTAACTCCCAAAGTATTGCTTATCAGTGCTGGGTGTGTGGCATTCATACTCCCCGGCATCCCGGGCCTGAAGATCTGTGATGTGCAATAGGGTTGAGTTCCCCTGGACTCTTTCTACGAAGATCTTCCCTCCACGGACGCGCTGGGTGTAGATGGCATAGGGGAAGGAAGAGTCCACGGTGCTGACGATCTGCACCTCTCGCTCTGGAGATGAAGGCAGGTAAATGGACCACTGGAAATTCTGCTCCGAAGGTCCCTGGTAGCCACTCACATTGCACCAGATGGTGATGTGGGAGCCCTCCGTGCGGTACAAGGGTCCTTCCTGAACGGTGACCTGCCGCTGTGCTGACACCACACCTACAAGGGACAGAAAACACATGCAACATGCTCACTTCTCAGACCAAAATGCAAAGTAGGCAGCAATCTCCAAAGGGTTTGTTATTTGTGTGACATGATAATAATATAAATAGCTTACTGGCCCTTTCAAAGGCGCTCTGTGATTTATAAATATTAATTAAAACACTCTGTGGTAAAGCACGGTCCCTAATTTGCATATATGGGAATCGGATCATGCCAAGATGTGCTTTTGCTACTTATTCAACAGCTGACCCTTGGGAATTTCATTTAGTCCCTCTGTTTGTCATTTATGTGGCAGTTTTATATCTATTTATTAATGCTGTGTATAAAGTTTTTAATAAAACGAGCAGGAAAAGTTGAATCCTTGGCACAAATTCAGATGAAAACAAATAAAAGCAACCGTCTAGAAATCTGGCTGAAATTAAATGCTTCTTCCTTGGTCCGAGCACTGGTGGGAGGGAGTCCTGGGAGCACCTTTTTTCTGGTGCCACACCCTTCATTTTCCCATGTGGCTGCTCACCAACACCACTCCCAAGGAGCATTCCTTAGTTTCTCTTCCCTCCATAAATGGAGGCAGAGCTGAGCTCCTGCAGACTGCTATCGTTTTAAGCTGAGCACGCCCAAATACGAATGTGAAGGGCTGAAGCAGATCCCTGATGCCCAGACTGCCACAAACTGACAAAGGGGACAGTGCCCAGCTAAACCTATGACAAGGACAGTCAGGCTACCCTTGAGTTTCCCACTCAGATTCCCCCGCTGACCTTCTGCCTTCTGGCGGAGATAGCGTTCTCCAAGGTCACTCTGCCTGCCTTCTCCGTGTTCTTCTTAAAGTGGCATGGTGAGTTTAATTTCTCATTTCATGCCAACTCAACACTGATTGTGCCTGGGTCACTCAGAAGGTGGGAGGGGGCACACCCCTGCCTCTCCCTTTCGGCAGTGGTCACGCACTGCAGGTTGTGAAAAGCGCAGGTGAGCTCTAGGCACAGCTTTGCCACCAATTAGAGCTGGTTGTGTCATCTCAAACAAGTTGCTTTTCTTCTCCAGACCTTGATCTCCTCATCTATCAAATGATTTCTAAGAAAGTGGCTTTGGAGAGGACTAGCATGGGTTCCGATGCCGGCTTTGTCATTTATTAACTGTGATCTTGGATAAGCTACTTAACCTCTCTAAGCCTCAGTTTTCTCATCTGTAAGATGGGGATAATAATGTGTGCCTCATAGGGTTATTGAGAAGATTTAATAACATCTGTAAAGCCCCTAGCACACAGCCTAGCCCACAATCAGTCCACAATAAAGAGCTGCTGGCTAAGACATCTTTTGGCTGGAACATTCTGTGGCTCTGGATCCATAGAGGACAGGATTTGGCCAATGACTGCTTAAGGACATTTCAAAGGCCTCTTGACAATGACACCATCACTGGGCCGCCCATGTCTTCCCACAGCTGCAGCCCATTCTTGTGATAGCTTCCCTTTTCCCCCACAAATGGGAATGGCGGCTGCCCCGGCTATGCCTGTCTGAAGTGGATCCAGCTGGTGAACAGCCGGGACAGCTCGAATACTAGTGGAGTGAAGCTCTCAGCCCAGCTCAGCAGGGTACTGTGCCTCAGTGTAAGCTGATCTAATCTGCAAGATGACAGACCTCAAAACAGCCCATACAATGAAACGCCCATGGCTTGCAAAACTTTAATTCATGCAGAACCTTTCCTCACAAACAAAATCTTACACAGAACCCATCTTGGCTTCAGCAGAATCAGGAAAAATAAAAAATTGGCAGGGGAAGGAAACAGAACAAGTGGTATGTGAATTTATTTGATATATTCTGGTTGATGGCATTAATTATGATATTTAAAGTCACCATGAGGACAACTCTTTAGTAATATCAGTATGTTAAAATATGCTGTATAACATTTTTGCTATATGTACAGTCATGCACTGAGTAACATTTCAGTCAATGAGGAAACACATGTACAACAGTTATCCTGTAAGATTATAATGGGGCATATATAGAGATCTAGTATATGGCACTTAATATTGGCATGGCAGATCAAGTAGGGGAAATGACTGATATTCAGTAACAGTGCTGGGACATTTGATTTTCCATATGAAAATATATAAATGAAAATATATATCCCATCTAGGTTTGTTAAAATATACCCTGTGATGTTCACACAAGGATGAAATTGCCTAATGATGCATTTCTCAAAACATATCCCCATCATTAAGTGACCCATGACTGTATATATACACACACACATATATGGTGACATTTGCATCAAATGTTTGCAGTATTCCTGAAACACAGAACATTTTGTAAACAATTTAACTACATTCATAACATTAGGTATCCTGTGAATTGCAGTGTTCTATGACAGAGCAACTACAACCAACCCCCATCCATCTCCTGCAAAGAAGGCTGGAGGCAGGTCAGGGTACACCAGCATCTTCAAGGACTGCTTCTCAATCCTGGACCTACCTTGGAATCACCCGGGGAGCTTTTAAAAAATAACAGTGCCTGGACCCCACCTGACATAACTGGTCTTAGGACTAATTAGGATTGTTTTTAAAGCTCCACAGATGATTCAAATCAGGTGTAGCAAAGCACTGCTACTTTAAAGTGTCTCTACCTACATGGTGCCAGCGAAGTGCTCAAATGAAATATCTTAAGGCTCTCACTAGCTTTAAGCTTCTCTCTTTGGTAGAGACCCAATCCCTGGTTCAAGAAAGTTTCATTCTCCTCTAGTCTTCCCCAGTGCAAAAGAAAACAGCTGAGACCCATCAGATACTGGCTCTTGTGATGCAATAATGAGTTTAACCAGAATGCATCCTATTTACAGACCTTACAAAGGCACCTGGCCAGCGGATCATGAATGTCCTCCCCACCCAAAGGTAAACAGTGTTAAGTGGCCTGAATGAGCCAGGACAGCAGGGTCAAATCAACTTGCCTAGGCTGGAAGTAGGTTATAAACAACCCGGACAAATAACTAACTACTGGACTGCACTTCAACCACACACATTCAGCTGCACCTGTTTATTAAATATGTCTTTAATTTCCCTCTGCCCCACAAAGGGCTTCTGACCCCTGAAAATAATGCTTCTCAACATAACAATAAAAATAAATGTTTTCTTCTTGGCAGTTTAATTCCCCTTCCACATACCCGCCCCCCTCCCCATTTCCTTCTAATGGTAATACCCTGCTGTGCAGACCTCTGCTGCCTCCAAAGAGGCACAGGCCCCCAACCCTGATCAGGGCATCCTCTGACCCACAGCCCTTCTATTTCCCCTCTCAACCTACAATAGAAGGTTCCTCCCAGGCAAGGATCATTTTTTTTTTAATTAACTTTTTTAACTTTAGACATTCTGTACTCTTTGGATTACTCTGCAATAAGCAAACATGACTTCTGTAACATAAAAAGAAAGATCAAAATGTTATATATAACTGAATGAAAAGAACTAGAAAGAAAATACTAGGTGAGAGGATGGCAAGTGATTTTTATTTTTTCTTAATATTTTACTCCCTCCCCCAGTCCTCTGCAATGAGTATGTACCAGTTTAATAACTAGAAAAAAATTTTAGCCCAAAATAAAAATAATGCATATTTGCTATATAAAATTTCTTCTATATTCACTACTGTAGTATCTTTTATATACAGATATACACACATATGTGTGTATATATATATATATTTGGTCTTTGTCCCCAGTTCCTGGCACTGAGCTCCTAAACCCCTTGGAACTTCCTAAGCAATGGGAATACCTTTTGTTATTTATAAGAAGCCCCTTTTGGCCATCCCAGAGTTTATGCTAATGAAATGACTGAAGGTGAGCACGGAGGCAGTTTCAAAGAAGGAGCTGGTCATGGTTAGAGTTGGAGTTTTAAGCCCCACCCTTAGACCTCCAAGGACAAGAGGGGGACTGCAGATTGATCTAATCAGCATTAGTCAGTGATTTGATCACTCACACCCATGTAATGAAACCCCATATGAAAACCCTAAATAATGCAGTTAGGAGAGCTTCTGGGTGCTGGGAGCAGCATGCACCAGGAGAGGGCATGGGCAGTAAGCACTACTCCCCTCTCAGACCTTGCCCTAGGCACTAAATAGGACTGACCTATGTGACCAGTAGGAAATGCACAAATGGTGGAATGTGACTTCCAGGGCTAAGTCATAAAAAGACAAGCACCATGTTATGAGGACATCAAAGCAGCCCTATGGGGAGGACCACATGAGGCCTCCTGCCAACAGCCAGCACTAACTTGCTAGCATGTGACTGGAAGTAGATTCCACCTTGGAAGTAGATTCTCCAGCCTCAGTCAACTCAGTCAAGCCTTCAGATAATGTCAACCCCAGGCATCTTTCTGTTGTTGTTGAGACAGGGTCTCACTCTGTCACCCAGGCTGGAGTGCAGTGGTGCAATCAGAGCTCACCGCAGCCTTGACCTCCGAGGTTCAAGTGATCCTCCCACATCAGTCTCCTGAGTATCTGGGACCACCAGCACACACCACCATGCCTGGCTAACTTTTTTATTTCTTATAGAGATGGGATATGGTTGGGGTCTGTGTACTCACCCAAATCTCATGTTCAATTATAATCCCCAATGTTAGAGATGGGGCCTGGTGGGAGGTGACTGGATCACAGGAGTGGATCTTTCATGAATGATTTAGCATCACCCCTTTGGTGCTGTTCTCGTGAGAGTTCTCACAGGATCCAATTGTTTAAAAGTGTGTGGCACCTCCCCCTCTCTCTGTCTTGCTCCTGCTTTGGCCATGTAAGGCATGCCTGCTTCCCCTTCATCTTCCACCATGATTGAAAGTTTCCTGAGGTCGCCCCAGAGGCCAAGCAGATACCAGCATTATGCTTCCTGAACAGCCTGTGGAACTGTGAGACAATTAAACCTCTTTTCTGTATAAATTCTCCAGTCTCACGTATTTATTTATAGCAATGTGAGAACTGACTAATACATAGGGTCTCACTATGTTTCCCAGGCTGGTCTCAAACTCCTGGGCTCCAGTAATCCTCCTGGCTTTGCTTCCCAGAGTGCACAGATTACAGGCACAAACCACCGAACCTGCCCCCTTCCTCCCCACAACATCTTGACTGCAACCTCCTGGGAGACTCCAAGTCAGAAGTACCCAGTTAAGACGTTATTGACTTTCTGAACCACAGAAACTGTGAGATAATAAACATCTATTGTTCCTTTAAGCCTTAAGTTTGGGGCTTTTTTTTTTTTTTAACACCAATATATAACTAATGTAGACACCTGCAGTACCTAAGATTGAATGCAAAATTGTGTTACATACACATGAGTGTGTTCTTCTGAGAAAAGAGTCCATAAATTTCAAAAGATTGTCAAAGGAATTCAAGACCCAAAAAGATTAAGAAACATTGCATCAGACAATAACATGTCAATGAGCAAGGTCCTGTCCTTTTAGACTGAGTTTTGAAATCACCCATCCCACAAATACATGATACCACTTAACTAGTTTTTCAAGGTATTTCTTGTTCAAAGATGCTCCCACTTTTTCTTTGTGCTCAAGTCCTAGACAAACCTGGCTAGGAGCAGGAGGTATGATTCAGGAGTTAGTGAGCAGGGAGGGGTCACTGTGCCTGGGAAAGCCAGCCTCTCATGAAATTTTTGGAATATGACTTGGCTCAAAAACCTATTATCTCTAGGCACAGGATCCAACTTATATGTTCAAGATGTGTGACTGAGCATGTGAAAGTGTCAAAGGGACCGACCTCTCCATTTTACATCTACTCTTCCAGTTGTGGCCCCTACAATCATCAAACTCGTTCAGCACCCTGCTCCTCCAAATTCTGCAAGTGACTCAGCCACACTAGTATCTTTCTTCATCTATAAGATGAAAATAATACAATGCACCATGTAGCAATCCCACAGGAGACCCCAGAGATCAAATCATACTGTGAAAGCCACCAAATGAATATTTTAAAATTTCATCTCATTTCTACCAACGAGAGATATCAATCTAAAAACAGGATCAATCTTTGTAAGTACAAAAGCATTAAAAAGAACATTAAGTTTGGGTTAAAAATGCAAAACTGCATATGCAGTAAAACTACTGATTAAAAAAAAAAATCCTACGCCTACAAAAACAACCAAACAAAACATTGATGACACTGGTCTGAATCACTGAATGGTGAGAATATGAGTGATTTTCTCCTCTCCTATTTTTCTCAATACCTTTTCTCTATTATCTCCTTTTTTAAATAAGCAAGTATATATTGTTTCTAAACTGAAGATAAATGATTATGATGAGTAGCACTTTCCCAGGCACTGTCCTAATTGCTCTGCATACATCATCTCATTTAATCCTCACAACAGCTGAATGGGGTCGATTTCATTATAGCCACATATACCAAACAAGGAAATGGTCTTCAAGGTTAAGTAAACTTCTGATGACACAGAATGTGACTAAGAGTTTTCTTACTCCATGGCTCACACTGAATGTGCTCTGTGAGTATCAGTGAGAAGTAATAAAGCACTGACTAGATCTTCTTGCCCACCTGGTCCTAAAAGAAATGGGGAATCTGTGCCGTCCCAAGTTAAAAATGGGAACTGAACTGAGCTGCCACAGCATGCTGAATAGGTGGAGTCCAGGTCAATTTAGTGCTTCATGGAACTTAAAGGCTCCAGAGAGAGAGCAATCAGGAAAGCCACTTCCACAGCCACATCGGTGACAACTTCTGGGGATTCTCACCTGTCAGCCTTCAGCCAAGGAAGGACAGGAAGTGGCATGGGCTAAAAGATCCTTTGTTTGACATCTTTCCAGATCAGGTGACAGGAAAACCATAAGACTTGAACCTTTCCAATAAGGACAGCCAGCACTTATTGAGCCTCAGCCAGGTAACTGTTCCAAGTACTCTGTTTGTATAACCAGCTTTAACCTTCACAACAGCCCTCTGAGGTAAATACTCCTAGTGACCTCACTTTGCAGATGCAGAACCTGAGGCAAGGAGTTAGGGAGTAAATGAAGCTGACTAAAGACCCTGCACTGGTGTGTCGCAGTGGCTCACGCCTGTAATCCCAGCACTTTGAGAGGCCAAGGCAGACGGATCACTTAAGGTCAGGAGTTCGAGATCAGCCAAGCCAACATGGTGAATCCCCAGCTCTACTAAAAATACAAAAATTAGCCAGGTGTGATGGCACATGCCTGTAATCCCAGCTACTCAGGAGGCTGAGGCAGGAGAATCGCTTGAACCCGGGAGATGGAGGTTGCAGCAAGCCGAGATCATACCACCGCATTCCAGCCCACTAGGTCAATGTCATTGCCATCAAGGGACAGTCTAACCAAGGTCCAGATGGCAGAAGTGGAGCCATCAAACCAGGACAGCTCGAGGTTCAGTTTCCTAACACCACAGGTGCAAGGACCTTATCTGAATCCATACTTTCATCAAAAATGTCCCTTGAGGCCAGGCACAGTGGCTCATGCCTGTAATCCCAGCACTATGGGAGAAAGGCAAGGCAGGTGGATCACCTGAGGTCAGGAGTTTGAGACCAGCCTGGCCAATATGGTGAACCCCTGTCCCTACTAAAAATACAAAACTAAAAATACAAAATCTAAAAACTAAAAATACAAAAATTTAGCCTGGCAAGGTGGTGCATACCTCTAGTCCCAGCTACTCTGGAGGCTGAGGCAGGAGAATCACTTGAACCCAGCAGGCGGAGGTTGCAGTAAGCCAAGACCATGCCATTGTACAGTAGCCTGGACAACAGAGCGAGACTCTTATCTCAAAAAAAAAAAAAAAAAAAAAAAAGTCCCTTGATCCCTTGAGCCCGGGAGGTTGAGGCTAATATGAACAATGATTGTGCCACTGTACTCCAGCCTGGGTGACAGAGCGAGATCTTGTCTCAAAAAAAAAGAAAAAAAAAAAAGGCTCTTGAAACAGCCATCAACTCCCACGTAATAAATGCACTGCCACAATCCAGCAGTAAACCTAAAGATCAGTGTGAATTCCTAAGTCTTCCCCTTCACTGACTTCCCACAGCATGGGCAGTAGCTGTGAGACCCTGGGCTGGTTACTTAACCTCTCTGCACCTCAGTTTCCTCATCTGTAAACTGGTATAATCTTCACAGTGTTATGGAAGGATTAAATGAGTTGCTACATTTAAAACTTATTTCCTGGCACATAATAAGTGTTCAATAAATGTTCAGCCACCAGTTGCAGTAGTAGCAATGCTAGTGATATTAACTCTAGCTGCAGAACTAATTTCTCCCACACACCTTGGCAGGTTGTATTCTCCAGATACAACAGTAACAGTATCTCCTTCCCACATGCTCTTTTGCAATGTGACCATGCCACACACTCCCATCAAGAGGTGGAGTTTAGAATAATTCCCTTCTCTTTGGATCTGGGCAGGAAGTCACTGTGCCTTCCGATCCTAGGTCATGAAAAGTGATGCAGCTTCTATTTCACTCAGGGAGCCCTGAACCACCACGTAAGAAAGCCAACGGTCCTGAGGCCTTGCTGTGAGGGGGCTCAAGGCACATGGAGAGGCCCTGGGCAGATGCTCCAGTCCAGAGCTGGCTCCAGCCAGCTCCACCTGCAACCATGTGACTGAACAAGCCTCTACCGTGAGCTGCCCCCCAGCCTTGGAACTTACGGCCATGCCTGATGTGCCTCTACCTCCCAAAATTCTCAACCCACAGATTCTGTAAGCATAATAAAATGGTTGTTTTAAGCCACTGAGGTTTGGAAACATTTGTTACATAGAAAGGTAACTAGAACATATGCTATGGCTTCAATCAACATTTTTTTCAGTACCTATTATATACGATGGATACTAGGACAGAAACTGTGAGGTTTAAGACAAGTTTTATTATTAAGACATAATAAGACATAGTTGACAAGCTGTCCTAAGCTGACGATCCTAAAATAAATACACATAACTAATCATTTTAATGGTATACGATAGCAGTGAGGTACAAAGTGCAAGGTTAAGCCCTCTCAGAAAGTGAAAGTATTCAAAAAGCCTTCACAAAAGTAGTGACATCTGAATTGGGTCCCAAAGTGCAAGCGAAATATATGCCACATGAAAACACTGCAGTGCGTTCCAGGATTAGCAAAAGAAGTTTGCCGAGGTCGTTTTGTCACATGACTGGAGGGCACCTCAGTGCCAGGCGGAAAAGGGCACCGAAAGGCACATTAATAAAGTCAAACACCTCCTCTGGGACAGGGGAAGTTGAGAAAGAGACTAACAGAGGTAAGTAAGAAGGTGGATCAGATTTACACTTTCGAGTCATCACTCTGGTGGCAGGTGGAGGACAGAGCAGAGGGCAGGACTGGAAGCAGACAGACCAAATTCACAGTCAAATGTGATGAGATGAGGGCCTGATCTGGTTTTAAATCCAAGGACAGAAATATCATTCATTGACTCTTTCATTCTTTCTCTTATCTGAATCCCCAGTGGTACCTAAAATAGAGCTGGTCTAAAGATGATGATTAATGAATGTTAAATTATTAATACCACTTCTAAGAAGATGTAACTGCCAGCTACAGAACCAGCCAAAAGGACTGCAAACCCAGTAATTCATTTCATCCCAACCTGACTGTGATCTCTCTGACGTCTGCGCTGCTGTGTCACCAGACTGCCTGATTGTCCTAGGTTGAGACATTTAGCTACTGAGCCCCAGGGACGGATGGCTGCTTCTAAGCTGCTGCCTAAATCCCTCATCACTAAATGTTGAACCTGCTTCCTTAGAGGACTGCTAAACCATAACTCAAAAATATTTTAAACATGCTACTATTTATTTAGATTACAATATTTACTTAATTTTTTAAAATTACAGTATTTTAAGTCTTTTATCTCTTCTGACTACCACCACTAACCCTGCTTCCCCTCATTTTTCCAGAGACTGGCACTACTATGATTAAAGGATAGCTTTCTCCAGACTTAAAAAGAAATGCTTTTATATCCAGATATATGTAACTACTGAAAAATACAAAGCATTTTTTACACAAACATTATCATCCCTTACATTGAGTTATATTCCTCAGTTTCCCTCCTCAAAGTTTTTGAGATCAAATATAGTTCCCATTTTTCCTCTTTATATAGCTGCACAGTATTCCATCATAGGATTATACCACATTTTATTTATTCTAATATTAATGAATATTTAGGTTATTTTTATATATTTTTTCTATAACCAACAAGCCCTTTCCTTTTCCCATGCCTTCTACCACTTATCCTCTCCCCACCTGAATTTGTACAATCCCCAGCTTCTCTTATCCATGACCATTGAAACCCTAGGGAAGATCTTGTCATTTCCAGGATGTCCATGGCTCTTTCACCCCATGCCAAGCGTGGAATCAGAAAAGCCCAAAAGACCCCACTTCCTGACCTTCTATTCTGCTCCTCCTCTCCTATCGCTCATTTCTTGCCTCCACTCTCCACTCTTCCCAGAAAAGGTAGGGATAGCGCCTGAGTCCTGCCACCCTCTCACCTGCATTCCCCCTCACTCTCATGGAAGGACAGCACACAAGCATTATCCAAACAGAAAGGCAGCGAGGGAGCCCTGCAGCCTGCCCTAGGCCAGCCATGCCCACAGCCACAGGAATAGACACTTTTCTCAGCCCCACCTAGATTCAAGGCAGCATCTAATCGAAATGCTTATAAGTAAATATAAGTGCTAGTATTTGCCTTCTATTTTCTAGAGGGGAAAAAAATTAAAAGGCAAGATCAGATTACTTGCCTGTAAATGTTCTCCCTATAATTACTCTGACTGCTCTTTCTTTCCATCCGGTTTTGGAGATAACGGAAATAGGCTGAGAGTTGGGCTTTTTTTTTTTTTTTTTAAAGTGGGCAGCTTTGTGGCAACACTCCCTCTGAGAAGTCCAGAGGCTTAGTGAACCGCAGCTTAGAGTGAGTTCCAGTAAAATGACCATCATTTGAACCAGTAAGTGCCTCATTCCTTCTCACAGCATAGATTTCACAGCAATTACTGTTACTATTATTTTACGCTTCATTTCTGGACCCAGGATACCCCAGTTTCTTCAGACTCTCAGTCTGGTCCCCAGATTTTCAGTCTGGGAGAAAGGTGTCGACTGAATTTCAAACAGTCCCTCTACTGGCCACCACCCCTACCCTCTCCCAAAGAGGACTGGAATAACTCTTCCACAGCTCCTGCCACACTCAGCACTGCCTGCACCTCCTCCTGGAGCTGGCAGGGCCCCAGCTGTGCACCCCTCAATGCTCTCAGGGCTTCAGGAAGAGGACTGCTAAGCCCAGGGCCTTGCTGACAACATGCCAGGAGCGCATCTGAAGGCAGCATCAGGATGTCAGCTACCAGGCAGCAGAGGGATACTGGGCGCCAACAGCAAAAGCACCTGGAGGAGCTTTTTCAAGTGGCATCAGAACTAGACCTGGATACAAAGGGGTGGCCCTGGCTTCAGGAAGTCCATGATAAATCAGTCTGGTGTGTCCTTCAACAGTGTCCCCACCTTCTGTCTCCCAACACCAGGCCATGGAGACACAAAACTAGAAAATGGGGCTGCCTAGCTAGGAATGCCCAAGCTGTGAATCAGGGTCTCCAGAAGGAACCTCAGAGCCGTGTCCTACTGCAGAGCAGCAACTCCAGCTCTTCACCCTGGACAGCAGTCCGGTACAAAACAGAAATGTTCCTCTTCTCCTGACTCCACCCAAGGCACTGCTGTGACCCTCTCAGCAGTGGAAGCACTAGCCAATGTGCCATCCTCTTGGATGTTAGCTGGATAATCACAAGAAGCAGAACCCCAACAACTAGCTCCAGTGTGTGGGGAGAAGTGGGGAGGATGGAGAAAGGATACAAAACAACACTGTGGGATTTCAGGGCAGCCCACGAGTGAGGATCACAGCACAGCTATGCCTTGCAAGGACCAGAACTGGAAAACCTTTGTGACTTAGGCCACCCTCCTCAGGACAGCCCCGCCACCCTTCAAGGACAAAGTTCTTTTACTCGGCCATGGTTTCTGTGCTCCAAATATTCAGCTTACACATGCCTGTCGCTGCTGCACTCACCATTGTGGTTCGCAGTGCAAATTCCCCAGAAAGCAATCTGAGTGGCTGGGAGACTTTTTTTTTAATCAGACCCCCAAAGTTGTAGGTTTTGGGGTCATTAACAATATGCATTTCCTCAACACACTCAGATCCAGGTGGACTTGACCAGATGGGCATCTGTATTCCATTACCCAGCATATAACCACTTTGGGCAACAGGGACTGTGAAGGGCCCCCAGACTGTTCTCTATCAAGAGTGTGGGTGGCAGGCACCCTGACATATGTCTAGCACACTCATAAAGCACGAACATCTACACACAACTACAAATTCATAGTGAGAGCACTGATCCTGCTTCTGGGGGTTTTCCCAAGCACCTGTTACGTATGATAACAATGGACGGTCACTCCTTCTCCCTCAGCTTTGACTTTCATTGCTGGTGGCTCAGGCCCCTGTGCTTGGCTCTCATCGGTGGGTAGCCCTGGGTTGGACATTTTCCCTATTCAATTCAAGGACCATGCTCTTGAGCATAACTATGACCAGGCAGTAGGCAGTGGGCCCTGGTCATTCTTGCTGGGGAGGCACAGATAAGCCAGCATCACAGATGCAAAAAACAGAACTGTGGAGGTAGAGACTAATTCTTCAGCAGCCCAGAGAAGAGAACTGGGAAACAGGGCCCTCATAGATGCATAAGACCATGCTGGAGAGTTCCGGGGCTTCCAAAGAAGGTACAAGAATGAGCACTATACCATAGGGGGGTGGGTCACAAAAGCAGGAAAAGGTCCCCAAACAAAGAATCATCAGTCAATTACAGCACTCTCCCTGTGTGGTGAAATAGTATGCAACCATTTAAAAACTGCAGAGAACAATATTTATGAACACCTAAAAATGCTGAAAGCACACTACTAAGTAAAAGGGGAGAAAAGCTATAAAAGGATTTGAAAGTATTTTTGTAAAGATAAACACCCACACACACCCACACACCTCTATATATGTGTGGAAAAAGGACTGGGCTAGTATATTTAAAAAACGCTAAAGGGAGGTCGGGTAATAAGAGATTGTTTTTTCCTTGCACTTTGTGTTTTCTAAGTATTCTATAGTCTGAATGAATTAGCTTCAGAATTAGGACCAACAGTCATAAGCAATTTCTCAGACCACCTGCCTCATAAAACCCGAAAAAAAGAAGTCAGAGCGGGGTGAATATTTTGGTACAGATGAATTCAGGTTGCGTAAATGGAGAGGAGGGGGGTGGCCAAGGGGCCTGAAGTGGGGGAGGGGGGCTGATGTGAAATAGGGAATGAGTGGAGACAGAAAATGATTGCAAAATTGGCTGGAGCCAACCTGGTTAGGTCAACTTTGCAGGTGTGTGAAGTGTCAAATGGTTAATCAGTTAGTTGTCCTCTATTTGAGCTACTTACTGCACAAGGGCCTGGTTGAACAGGTTTGACCTCATTTACTTTTTCTTAAAGCTGTTTAGCTGCTTTCCTAAAAACTCCTATTTTCTGAGTTATTAAACTTTCCATTCCACGTTGATCCCTTCCGAGCCCTCTAACGCATCTCTTCTCTTGCTTCTTCCAATTGGATGCCTTCATGAGGCATTAACAGATACTGTGAGCCCTGATGAAAATCATCCTTTCAGGGTACAAGGAAGGCACCTGAATGACAGATAGTTTGAGGAATCTAGAGAAAGCAGAAGTTTAGGCATTGACATGCAGGCTGTCACTGACTTACACAGAGCCAAGGACATGACATACAGCATGGGGCTGTTTCTAAATCCCCACTGAGGGCGAGGGTCCTGGAGGGAATGGGATTTGGACAAGATTTGGGCTTTGAACCTTTCACTGCAGGCTCTGACAAAGCAGTGATGGTTCAAAAGCCTCTGCCCCCTGGTGGCAAGCCCTGCCCAGATGCTGTTAAGGGGCTCTCCAGGCACACCCTCCTAATTAGGGGCAACATCTGAGAAGCCTCTTCGGAAGAAGACAAAAGGCACAATGAGATGTAGTCTCCTGAAGTAGAGGCTTTCTCTCTGGTTATCACCTGAAACAGGAAATAAGGACTGAGTACCTGTTCAATTCCAGGCACTAGCCAAATCTGCAGCAAACTAACATTTCCACAGGTGTCTTCTTACTTTAAGCTCACAGCCACTCTGTGAGGGAAGTGTATGTTCTCCCCCATTTTACTGGTGAGATGAGCAAACTGAGGCTCAGAGAAATTGTTAGTGGGATACAGAGTTGGCATCCCAACCCACAATCTCTGACTCTAAGCTTCTGTTTCATTCATTTCACAAATATATACGGTGCCTCCTCTTTGCTGGACACTGTGCTGGGTCGATGAGCTACAAGACCCAATCTTCACAGTCTAGGAGGCAGAGATAGATAAGTAAACGAAGGGGGCAAAGCGTGGCACCGTGAAAGATGCACTGAGGACACAGAGCAAGGGGTTCCATGGGCATCAGGAAAGGCTTCACACAAGAGAGGCTGCTTGTGCCCAGTTTTAATTAGGATGAGTAGGTATTTCTGCTTGATCGTGGTGGGGTGGGGAAGACATGACATAGGACCTCAGCAGAGAGCAGCTCGAATCTATGCAGAGCTGCATGAGGAGCTGGGGGTCCAGAGTACTGCAGCAGTTTGACATTGATGGGTGGTAGGGTCCATGAAAGTAGAGGAAGACCAAGAGGAAGCGGCAGACAGGGGCCAGGCCAGGGCAGGGATAGGGTGCTCTACTAAAGAGCATGGGCTTTGAACTATGAGCAGTGGAGAGCCACTGGGGGTATAAATAAGGAAACAGATATTCCATATCCTGCCTTAGGAAGATTGTTCTGCCAGGAGTGATGGGAAAGGGGCCCTGGCAGAAGATTCCTTCATGGTCCTGCAGTGATCCAGGTGAGAGCTGTTGAGGACCCCAAACAAATCAGATCAATGGACCTCCACTGAGAGTGAAAGGGGGTGGTCTGGCCAGAGAGATAGTAAAGACATGTAGTTAACAGGCAAGAGAATGTGGGGATGTCCAGGTAACTGTCCACAATTTCCAGGTCTTAGGCAACAGCTGGGGAGAAATTGATGAGGTCATCACTGGACAGAGAATCTATTCCCCCGGCCCAACCAACTCTCTAGACCACCCTGCCATGTGCCCCTAAGAAGTGATCTTCCCCAGCCAGCCCACAGGAGGACATAGGGAGCAGAGGTCAACACTTACTCAGCTGATGGATGGCAAGCATTCACATGGGAGGTGCCTCCACAGGCCATGACAACCCATGGATCGATTTGAGAAAGATGCCAGAAAACAGTTAATTCAAGGCATTCAATCCTCCTCAGTGTCTCCATCAACTGCAGACCCTATAAATTCCAAGTAAGCTCCACTCGCCACAAAGGTCAAGACACAGAAAAGGTCACTAAAGGTCACTGAGAGCAGAGCCTATTCCTGAAAAGCAAAAGACTCCAAACTTCCACAACTCAACCAGTGAAGGGCCGGGGAAGACTGACAAGTTCACTAAGAAATGAGAGGAAGGACAAACAAGATGTTCAATTTAGAAAATGATTCCATTAATGAGGGCTCTGATGATATAGTTGTGGAGGTTATCAGTTTCCTAGAGATGCACATTTAAAATACTTACATGGTAACTGAAACCAGAAAATGCTTACCATCCCCCAAAACCTCCCACCCCACCTAGTGCTGATAACAGCAGTTATCTCAGTTGCCTTTTGTGTACAGCTAGATGAGATATGGATCTGTGGGGGGAAGAAGGGGTGGGCGTGCTAGCATTTCTCAGCTAGACTGTCATCAGATGGTGACATTCCCCAGGACTCAAGCAGCATCTGAGAAGCCACCTTCAATATAACTGCAGAACAGCTAACCACACAACACAGCATACTGAATGAGGAGCCTCACAGGCAGAGAAGAAAGCAAACCTGGAAGGCAACAAATGGACACGTGCATGCTGAAGGACTCGTGTTTAATTCTTCCCAGCAATCCTTTCTCAGGCATATATTTTTGTCTCCTCAAACTTAAGAAAGACATTAAAGGAAATCCATGCTCTGGAGGGGAGAAAGAGAGGCTGACCTCATCTGGCAGGATTAACTCGCCATACCTGTCCGGCCCACAGAGCCTGGCCTGGAGCGTGGAGGGAGAACCACAGCCAACTCCAGAAAAACAAGCGGTGCCACAGAGAGAAAGGGGTTTTGAAAAAGTTCTAAAGCCCCATGCCTAGGGACAGTGACATCAGTGTGTTTACCAAGCATTTGATTTACTTGCTCAGGCAAAATTCCAGAAGAGACACTGGGACGTGTGTGGAGAGTTCCTTCACTGCAGCTATCCTGCCAGGCTCATTGTAAAGTGATGAATTTTGTGGACACTTACAGAGAAAAAAATAGCTTCAAAAATAGATCAATGCTGCACACTGCAGAGACACAGCCTTTGGGTTCTGTGAGCTGTATTTGGGCATTTCACAGAGTTCAGCTGCCATTTGTCCCTCTGAAGGTCAGCTAAGAAGTTGGTCCCAGCCTGGGCATGGGACCACTGTCCCACATTCCAGCCATTTAGGATCTCCTGCGTTCAAGCATTCCCACCCATTGCTGGATCAAGCACTTCCCACCTCCTGCTGTGGGAAATCAGATCTCAGTAGGTCATCATCCATCCCAGAAAGTCCAGCACAGTTGTTTTGGTTTGGGGGTGTTTTTTCAGTTGGGTGGAAGAAGAGACCTTATATAATCTTTTAATTTTTTCTCTAAGGCTGAATTCCCTATAAGCAAAATTTTAAATATTTTTTAAAAAAGAAAACACCTAAACAATCCTTAAAATCCCCTTTCAGCTCCAAGACTGTGTAATTCTGTGATACCAGTATTGAAAGCCCCTGCATTTCCCTAACTATATATTCCCCTATGCCAGGGAAAGGTGCATATAAGTGAGAGAACAAAAAAATTCACAATCATGGGGACCTCCTCTTTCAGCTTTGGAGCCCCCTTCCCTCTGTCCCTGTACGGGGCAGCTTCTTCCTCCTGTCTTCTCCCTTCCTTCTTGTCTACTAAACTCTCCGCTCCTTAGAACCAAAAAATGAAAATAAAAAATAAAAATTCACAATCATGATCTTAGGGGTGAAAGGACACTGAGAAACCACAGAAAGCAAAAATGAAAAGCCAACATAGAAAAAGTCTGACTTGAATTAGAAGCAGCACTTAAAATGACAGGTTCAGAAAAAGCTGGAGCAGAATTCAGGGCTCTGCCCTCTCACGAAGGTGAGTAGATGGGTCTGGAGAGGCTGTGCGTGCTATGGAAGGGCCTCTATGCCATCGAGGCTAAAACCAAAGCAGGAGCAAATCAGCCCTGCTAGTGTGTACAGTCGGCATCAAAGAGGCAACAATGGTAGAGAATATTTTCTGAAAGATACACATGAAATCAGTAACGGTGATGGTCTCTGGAAGAATTAGGTCAGAAGCAGACTTAATTTGCACTGTGTACTTCCTTCGGTATCCTTTTTAATTGAACACATGTGAATGCATTACCTATTCAAAAATAAATGAGTAAAAACACATGCCATGACAAAGCAAAATGAGGAGACAATATAAAAAAGGAAAAGATAATTTTAAATTTCTCCTAATAAAACGCTGTTTAAAAAAATCTAAGAGGAAAAAAGGGTAGGCTCAGCTAGTGGAGAGAACAACTGAAAAACAAAAGCCACGTGTTCACATGGTCCTGGCCAACCCCACCTCTTTCCCATCCTCACTCGTTCACATCTGCCTTGGAGCACCCACAGCAAGCCTGGCTTCATGCCCAGAACATCGCCTGGCTTTCCTCCTGTCTCCCTGCCCACATCTCCTCAGTCGCTCACTGCCTCCTGTCTTGCCTCTCTCCCAGTTCTCAGTTTGCCCACCAAATCTTAGGTGGTACTCTCCATTCCCCGCCATGAGGGAGTTCATTTGTTCATGCAATTTCCCCACCCGAGACAAAATGTATTTCCCAAAGCTGGCTTGCAATGCCATCTCCCATGCCTGCTCTGCTTACCCAGGACTTTGACACTCCTTCCACTGAGAGGAGAAAACCTGTGCTTCCTCTCCCTGAACCTAGGTGGGCTACAGCTCTGGCAGAAGTGACACTCTATGACCTTAAGGATAGGTCACATAAAGGGAACACAGCTTCTGCCGGCTCTCCTGGGACACACGTTTGGAGCCCGAGCTGCCGTGTAAGCCATCTGCCTGCTCTGAGCCCGCCACACCATAAGGAAGCCCAAGCTAGCCCACAGGAGAGACGAGGTGAAGAGAACAAGATGCCAGTCCCCAATGCTCCAGCTCCCTAGTGTCCCAGCCCCAGCCACCAACTGACTGAACCCCCATGAAAGACTGAGCCAGAACCACGAGCCCAGCCCTTCCAGAAGCTGACATATAGACTTCATGAAAGAGAATAAACTAATTTTTGCTTTAAGCCACTATGATTTGGGATGATTTGTTATGCAACACTGGACAACTGCAACGCCTCCTTCTAAATAGTAGAATCCCAAATGTCTAGGCCCCATCTCTAACTTGCTTCATGTTCCTATTCTCACTGATTTTTTGCCACTGAACTTGACCAAGCCCTTGAGTGACCAATTCCAGATATTTGCTTAAACAAATTCACTGTGTCTGTACACACTGTCTATTCCTCCAAAACAATCCCTGCTATAGTTGGCCTCCCCCAGTTCTCTTCCTGGCATAGAGTAGTCCGTGCCCTTCTCTTATTTCTTAATATTACCCTCACCCATGGAGCTGTCCCTAGATTCTGCTCATTCATAATACTTCTTTGCCCACCCTAACCTCTCCCTCCTGCAGCCACAGATCGTCCACTTTTCCATGCCTCTGCACTGGAGGCTGCATCAGTCACCTCCCAGTACATCATCGTTTCCAACGCCCTACAACATGGGGCAGAAAGGACTATTTTTTGCTGCACATTCAGGCTGTTTAAGAAAAGGCTTAAGGCAACTTAAGCACAAAGAATATCATCTTCAAACACTGTAATGGCATCTTCTTTTTGGGACACTGAAGTATTCCCATGATTCCAAGAATCAAATGAACAACATCTGGTTATGGGGTCTCTGGTCTCTACCAAGGCAAACTCATAAAGCATTTCAAAGTCCTTCATCTGGAAAGGCCTTTTCTCCCCCGCGCCCAGCCAATGCCCACTCATACTTTAAGGCCCAGCTCATCCATCATCTCTGCTAGGGAACCTTCCTCAGTGCCTTACACAGGCAACCATTCCTGCCTTGTGTTGTGTGGGTGCCTTAGGTCATATCCTTAACTCATCTTTGTGTGTCCCTTTGCATTTCAGACAGTAGGTGCCCAATAAATGCTTGTGGGATGAATCAATTGGTTATTCTCCTGGAACACCCTTTCCCAGTACACCTCCACTCGCCAGAACAACTGTCTTCCTCACAGGTGCCAGCCATCACCCCAACCACACCCTCTCGAAAGGCCTTTGCCAGTCATCAAACAAAGCCTCTTGTCTCCTGAGAGCTGCTCCACCATCACCTTCCCAAGAAGAATTCCCCATACTGAGTCTACCATTCCTTCCCTGATCAAAGTTGCTTTCACAGGCATCTGTTCAGCTATCCACTCTTCACGGCTTGGTTTCATGCATTCTGAGTTGGCCCTATCTCACCTTTTCGGCCTAAGCACGTCAAGAGGAAGGCTGCTGACAACCTTTCCTAAGCTCAGGACAGTTTTCATGCAAACTGGTTCCTCCAGGTTCTTATGCCTGGAAGAACTGCTGCTCTCCAAAAGCACGAAGTGGACAATGATGTTCTCAGCATCCAGTCTTAAAACTAGAAAAAGTATTGGCACTGCTGGATCCCCAGCTCCTAGAATGGTTTGTGGCACCTAAACAGAGCTCAAAACTATTAGTTGAATGGAGGAAAGAACAAACAGTCATCTGGTCCAGCCCCAGACTTGGAGAAGCTGTGATCTGTCTAGCCCTTCTACACCAGGAGCAAGGCCTGAAAAGCTGCATGACTCACCCAAGGTCACAAGCAAGCCAGTGAAGACGGGCTAGAACCCCATCTTTTGCCTCGAAGCACAGGGCCCTCCTACTGTCCCACCTGGCTTTCTCACCACCCACCCCACCCCTTCCACACTCCAAAGGCAGCATCTCCGCGAGAAGTGTTGGGCAGGGTCCAGGAGTGTTTTTCTTCCTGGCTTTAAAACAAATTGTGACAAATGGCTCCACAGATCTACCGGGCCATGGAGCTGAGCAGATGGGACTGCAATTCACACTATTAACTTAAATTCTACTTGACGTTCTTTCAAATCAGGGCGTTTTATCTAGAAATTATAAAAAATTGTTGGGGGAGTGCATTTGTAAGGAAGTTTGCCAGCAGATTCATTTACAAATCGACTTGCTCCTAGCCACCCTCACTGATCACAGACTTTTACTCACGCTCCCTTACTCTCTCCCACCAAAAAGTCCCGCTCATGCAGAGAGTGATGGAATCTTGAGGCCCACTGGTCTAACCACCCACCTAAGCTTGACTCCCCTGTGCCTGTGGACATCCTGCGTGCAGATGCACATTCCCACTAACGGCAGCAAGGGGAAAGCGCTATTCAAAAGTTCTTCACTTTGAACTGAAATTGGGCTCAGGGGTCCTGGATACAGGACAACCCTAATCTCTTATTTATTCGGTGGACAACAGGTGAGCACATACTAGGCCTGGACACTGATGTAGGCAGGCACTAAAGCTTCAGAGAGATACAGAGGAACAATCTTTACCCTGAAGGAGCTCATGTTCTATGGGTTCATTTTCTTTCCCTGTGTCTTACAAACAGGTTCCAGTTTGTTTCTGTCCTTCAGAATGTACTGCCTAGAACTGCATGCTATTCTCCACAAGTGGCCTGACCAGCTTGTGGACAAGGATGAAGCAAGCAGACCACCTTCTTTCAGTGCAGACAAGATGGCTGTTTAGAGGCCACATCACACGGTGGACACCTGCCAACTAAAATCCTCCATCCTTCCCACAGCCTCCCCTCCCCCTCCTACACTTTGCAGCTGGATTCAAAACCACGCATTCACCCTTGTTCCATCAGCAGGGCCAGACCATCAGTCTATCTCATCCAGACTGTTTTTTATCTTACTTGCCAACCTACACACTTGCTGTTCGTTCTTGCCTTAAAGTCATACAGATGACTTTAGATGATTCAGATGACTGTGACCTCTACTTTCACCAAACTCAACAGTCAATGCAGAAAGGTCAAGGACAGAACCCTCCAGCATGCTAATGCAGCCAAAGAAGTCTGAAAACAATGCTTGGTCACACTGTTTTCCTGCGTACGGACGTGGACTGCTCTTGTCCTGCCTATAAGTATATTGGTTTGCTCTCCCTCTTGCTGGCATCCACAGTAACTATACTCAATAAACACACCAACTTTGATGCCAAATCCTATGCCATCCCACACATCTTAAAAATAAAACAAAATGTGTTATTCCAGCTACCCTCATTCTTTTTGTGGTTTCCTGCAGGCTAACTAGCTACAAATCTCAAAGCCAAAGATTGTAGCTCCCTCTCTTTTGTTCTTTCGTCAAGCCAAGTGTTCTGCTCCTCTCTCTAGAGTCTCTCCTGAGTCACTGCCACTTGTCACCTGCCTAATCCAGCCACATTGCTCTTCAATATTAAAGGTCTTCAGCATATTTTAAAGTTAGTTTCCTACTGCCACTCTTTTCCCTACCCTTGCCAGTCCACTCAGTAAACTACTGCCATACAGGTCTCCCACAAGTTTCTCACCAGATAAACAATGGCCGGTGATTACACTTTGCCAATCACATTAAGTCCAAACTCCGTGTCCTGGTATCCAAGGCTTCAAAAGTCTGGCCCCACTCCACCTACCCAATCTGATGCCCACTACTCCCTCCAAACATCCCCGGTACGTCTTACTGGATTTTGCCATTTCCCCCAAGTCGACCACAAGTCATTCACACCTAAAGGTTTTGCTTACATTGTTTTCCATCTCTTGTGTTGGTGAGCTAAAAACAAGATGGAAAAGAAAAAAGAAGAGAAAGGGAAGAAATGGGGACAACAAAAGGACCAGCTAACTCCTACAGCAGAGTCTTGCCAGGCCCTCTCCTAACTGCTTTATATGTGTTACAATGTTTAACCCTCACAACTACAACAAGAGGTGGGTACCATTCCATCCGCATCTGCAGATGAGTGTGGCACCCCAAGGTTAAGTATCTGCCCAGGGTCACGTGCAAAGTCTGCATGCATGCTGAACCATTCCAGTTGCGCCACTGCCCAGGAAAAAAGTCACAGGTAGGAAGACAAGCATAGAATTAAGAACAAAGCAGTACGAGGTGCTATGGAAGGGTGCTAACTGTATGAGGTGCTATGGAAGGGTGGTCAGCCTGGAAAATCAGGAGGGCATTCCTCGGGAGATTGTCACAATCAGAGTCTGGGAGTATGCAGGAGCCTGGCAGGTAGCACAGGGACAGGTGAGGCATAGGCACTCATTCCCTTCCATGTGAGAAGTCAAGGCACGTGCAAAGCCAAGGCCAGAGGGCAAAGTTGAGCTCACTGATAAGGCCAATACAGGGTCTGGCTAGAATGGGAGGGTGGATAGAGATGGGTACTAAGAAGTGAAGATGGACAGGCAGGACCAGGTCTTAAAGGGTTTGTGTCTTGCTAAAGATGAACCCTTAATTCCATGACACATCTATTCAACCAGTCCTCATTATCTACCTAAATTCTACTGTGCCTTTGCAAAGCCCAGCTCAAGTCCTTTTTCCTCTCAGGCCTGTCCTCCCTACTCCTGAGCAAACCACAGGTGTGGAGACAGGTACCAACCACCTGCAGATGACAGAAGGAAGCTGCATCTACGATCAGTCTACACAGAGGCAAGAAGGGATCCTCCTCTGCCTTCTCCTTTCAAGCTGTTCTTACCTTCTCTCAAAAAGAAAAAAAATATAGTGTCATTGCTTCTTCCCTAAGCTTGTTAAGTCAAAGCAAGTCAAAGAATTACAGCTTCATTACTTGGCTTTTTCTAGCTATTCCTATAAGTGTCTGGAAAATACTTGGAGTTGCTGGCCTCTAGGAATCTATTAAGTTTAAGGAGCTCCATGATCTACCATCATAAGATGCCAAAGAAAATATGCATTTTCTTTGGGAGGCTGAGTTGGGCGAATTACTTGAGGTCAGGAGTTTAAGACCAGCCTGGCCAACATGGTGAAACCCGGTCTCTACTGAAAACAAAAAATCAGCTGGACATGGTGGCGGGCACCTGTAATCCCAGCTACTCAGGAGGCTGAGGCAGGAGAATCGCTTGAACCCTTACACAGGAACAGAGGTTGCAATGAGCCGAGATGGCACCACTGCACTTCACCCTGAGTAACAGTGCGACTCCATCTCAAAAAAAAGAAAAAGAGGAAGAAAAAAGAAAATATGCATTTTCTCAGGATTAAATAACAAAAAATGCCAAGTTTCTTAGCTCCAGTCAAGAAAATGACATCATGTGACAACAGCAGTCATTGCAAGTGTATCAGAAGATGGACAATTACAGATTTTTCATTTCTGAATAAGGAACCACTCACACAGACACATGTATAACATATGCCTGTGCACATCCAGGATTTGTCAAATCTTAACATTTTGCCACACCTGGTTTAGTTTTTTTATTTTCCTTTCACGAAAGAAAGCATTACAGGCTGTGCTTCAATCCCTATTTCACCTCTCAAGCCCCACTATTCCACCCATCCCAGAAATGACAACATCCTGAATTTGCTATTTATTACTCTTGCACATTGTTATGCTTTGACTACCTATGTATGTAGCCATAAACAATATAAAGAGTTTTTGCATGCTTTAAAACTGTTTAAAATGGCATCACACTGTACACACCCTTTTGCATCTGTTTTTATTGACAAAACATTTTTGAGGATAATCCTTGTCGATATGTGTCACTCTAGGGCATTCATTTCAACTGCCTTATACCATGGTCTGCTGTCTGAATAATCATTATCTATAGCACAAGTTATTCATTTTCCTACTGATAAACTTAAGTGGTTTTCAACTTTTCATTGCAATAAATATTCTTGTAAATATTCATCCAAGGGTATCTTCAACCACACTAGGCATTGCCCAAATTATTCTGCAACATCAGTGCACCAATTTACATTGCCAAGATCAGGGTTTAAGTGTTCCTATTCTTTGATGTCTTTGTCAACCTTGGTACTATTTGACTATTGCACTTTTCACCAATCAGATATGAGGATGAAATGGTGTCTTCTTGGTATTCCGAAAATTAATTTTAAATGGGAAAATAAATTACTAATAAGTGCAGCTTAATCAACAAGAATTTTCATTAACACATGAGAATACACCAGGTGTTCCCTGGATTTTCTTGAAAATTCTACAGGGAGGGTAGGGGAGTGACGGTACAGAGAAGATTGGACATGAGCTGATAATTGTTGGAACTAGGTGGTGAGTGTATGGGGGTTAATTATCCTGCTCTCTCCACTTTGGGAGGTATTTGAAATTTTTCACAATAGAAAATTAAAAGAAGAACGGGACATGGTGGCTCACGCCTGTAATTCCAGCACTTTGAAAGGCCGAGGCAGAGGACCACTTGAGGTCAAGAATTCAAGACCAGCTTGTCAACATGGGGAAACCCCATCTCTATTAAAAATACAACAGAAAAAGTAGCTGGGTATGGTGGTGTGCACCTGTAATCCCAGCTACTGAGGAGGCTGAGGCACAAGAACCACTTGGACCCAGGAGGCAGAGGTTGCAGTGAGCCAAGATCATGCCACTGCATTCTAGCCTGGGCAACAGAGCAAGACTCTGTCAAAAAAAAAAAGAAGACGGAGAAGGAGAAGGAGGAGGAGGAGGAGAAGGAGAAGAAATAAAAGAAAAGAGAAAAGAAAAGAAAAAAAAATAAAAGAAGGAAATGTCATAAAGCATCTGTAGCAAAGAACATCCAAAGAAGAGCACTGATCACTGCAGCAGACAGCCGTTCAGAACGGGCAGAGAGCAGAGCTGGCAAGAAGACAGGACAAAAGGAAGACCAGGAAGGGAAGCCAGGAAAAGAGATTTTGCATTGTGTTATTATTTCAGTCAGAAGACTTAGGAACATTATTTAATTATCAAATTCGTGTGTCTGATGATCCTTTACAACCCTGCAGCACCTAATAAAGTGTTATCAGATTTCTTTCTTTTTTTTTTTTTGTTTGAGACAGCATCTGACTCTGTAACCCAGGCTGCAGTGCAGGGGTATAACAGTAGCTCACTGCAGCTTCAAACTCCTGAGCGTTTTTTTTGGAGAGACAGGGTCTCGAACTCCTGGGCTCAAGTGATCCTCCCACCTCAGCCTCTCAAAGTGCTAGGATTACAAGCATCAGCCACTGTGCCCCAGCCCAATATCAGATTTCAAAAGTATTACTGATATTATAATCACCATTAAAAAATCACTGAAGTTTTTGTCACTCAAAGTTTTACTTTGAAATACAGAACATTTCATTTTTTTCACACACCTCACATCTGATTTTTTTATTTTTAAAATGTGCAGAATTACCTCTTATTAGGAAAAAAACACAAAATATTTTGGTAAAAAAATTATCCTTAAGTGGGTATTTTTTCCCTAAAATCTGAGATGACTTAGTAAGGATAAGAGGTCAAACCATATGCTTTGTAGTGAAACTGCAACTATGATGAATAACATTAGAATTCTGGATGCCTCCCAGCAGCTGGAACAGGGAGGGCCTAAGGCGGGAGTCCCCATGCTTAGGGGAAGGGGCTCAGGCACTGGGAGTCGATCAGCGCTCCCAGAATGTAAAACATACACATGAAAGAAACAAATAGTGGGACTTGGGCCAGAGCAAAATTTGGCCTGGAAAGGAGCTAAAAACTGTCATACTGGTGGGAAGAAGCAGATTGGTTCAACAGGATAACTGAATGTGAAAAAGAAAAGCCTCACAAGAATTAAAATTGATGGTTGGAACTGGGCACTCCGAGGCTGGTGGACTGGTGTCCTGCACCGAAGGGTTTGGCTGGCAGTGGGTGCAGCGCTGCCGTGGGATACAAGCTCCTCCGATGCGCTGTGGTATCATCAATCACCGCTGCTGCTCGCTGGGCCTTGGGAGCACACAGTAGTAGCAGATGTCAGCAGGGGCCAGTGAGCCCACCGCTTAGCTGAGTCATGGTCAGGTTCCTCTGCGCATTGCTGCCTGAAAATATTTCACCACCTGGAGCCTCCCTGTCCCACCCATCTTCATTTGCAATACTCCCCTCACCTCTGCCTCTAAAGCAATTATTCATTAACCACAGGGATTCACCATCCAGGAACAAAAGAGGCTGCAAAGCTCTATCTGTGCCTGCACTTCTTGGTCCGAAAGGCGCAGGGGTATGGGGGAGAGGCACCAGGGTCACGGTGCAGGCTGGGCTGTTGAGCCTCGTTTCCCAAACACAATGTGACAGGTATCAACAGTTCTGGAGTCGATCATTTCACAGAAAAGGAAACTGCGGTCAACCTGTCCAAGGACACGCAGCTAGTCCTGGACAAAGTGGCTTGAAGAACCCAGGTCTCTGATTCCCAAATCAGTGCTCTTACTCCTCCCACGCCACCTGTCTTCTAAAGATCCACCCAATGAAACTGCCCCAGGGCTGGCAACCCAGCTACTTCTCCATTCACACAGCCGCAGGTCAGTAATTCAGGGCAGACACTTCTCAAATGACCTTCAGAGGCCCTGACTCACTCCTCTGACAGTCCTTTGTGTCTGGACTCCCAGCTGCTCCTCAGCAGCTCTGTCCTCTTTTGTACATTTATTACTGTCAGCCTGAGGCTAGCAGGAGGTCTCAATGCCTGGTGCTCTGAGGCCAGCCTGTCCCAGGCCCTCCCAGCCCCGTGAGGTCCTCCTGGGGATGCAGGCACAGCGACTGACAAGGATAAGGAGCAGAAGGGCAGGTGGCTTCTTGGGTGTGAGCTTGGCCTCCTGCCACACCCATGCTCAGAAAGGTGTCTACGGGCACATCTTGTGTTGTCACAGGTGTGTAAAGGGCTTTGACGTGCGGCAGATCCTCCAATCCCTGTGAAACAGGGATCATTGTTTCTATTCTACAGTGAGGATGCTGAAGTCCAGAAAGGTCAGGTGACTGATGAAAGGTCATAAAGTTAGCAGGAAACAGGGAAAGGACAAGAAAGCAGAGCTTCTAGTTGCAAGGTCAGGACTCTTTTCAGCCCAGCAGGTGAGTCTACCAGCCAGACTATGCCCAGGTCTCTGCCCTCCCCAAACACATACACCAATTTGGAGGGGCTGCTCCCAGCACACATGCTGCAGGAAAAACTTCAGCGCTCAGCCCTCTCACTCTGTGACAACAATCCCTTAGAAAGGGGTCCCACGTTGTCCATCTGGGCCCCTACACCAAAGAACACCTAATTATCCGTGGTCCCCACTCAGGAAATGTGCCCACAAATAAAGACAAAAGTAAACCCAACCACACATTCCTCAAAATCCTTCTCTCCATTTCACAGAAACACCACAGCAGAGCAGAACTGTAACCTGATAGCACCCGTGTCTGGTTTTGGCTCTTTCAAAACATCAGGGACCTGACAGGAAAGCAATGCAGAAAACTGCAGTCATTCGGCCGCTTGTTAAGGAGAGCCCTGAGCAGTGAGTTCCAGACCGGAGATGCACCATATAACAGCAGCCGCTCCACACAGCCCCGCACAGCAGCCATCAGCCTCTGACAGCCACAATGATGCTGAGGCAGTGTCCCCACTGCCCCAGTGGCTTCTCCATGCAGGTTCATCTGAGACAGGACAACTCTAACTCCATCTCTGGCCAGGAGCCAGCATAGTAGGTGCCGTGAAAGCCAGGAAGTGAACTGCGCAGAATGGATTGTTCCAGTGTCCATGGGCTGCAAATGGGTCCCACGTCACCGACAGGTGAATCTTAATTATGAACCAAGGTGACGGCAGAGAGGATGGACAGCAAAGGAGGGTGTGTGTGGCAATCAGCCATCAGAGGAGGCGGCCCTGTGTGATGAAAGGACCTCCTCAGGAAACCTCTCCACCAGCAACTGGCTCCAAATGGTCAGACTTCCCAAGAAATTCCTGAGAAAAGGACAGGCTCAAGGCATGTGAATGTGATAGTCAGCAATTCGCATCTAGGTATAGGGAAAAGAAGCTAGATTAGGCATCAAAAGTACCTAGTCCCCTTCATAGAGGGCTGGTGGGGAGGCGGAATGGTGCAGCCACTTTGGAAAACAGTCTGGTAGTTTCTGTCAAAGTTACCAAATGACCCAGCAATCCCACTCCTAAGTATTTTTACCCAAGAGAAATACACCTGTGTCCACACAAAGACTTGTACACATCCTGATAGCTGTATTCATAGTAGCCCCAAACTGGAAACAACCCAAATGCCCATCAGTTGGTGAAGAGATGAACAAAATGTGGTCTATCCAGAAAACAGAACACTACTCAGCAATAAAAAGGCATGAACTAGATACACACAAGAACACGGAGGGAGGGATCTCAAAAGCACTGTGCTGAGCGAGAAGCCAGATTCAAAGGGCTACACACTGTAGGATGCCATGTGCATCACATTCTGGACAGTGCAAAACTGTAGTGGCAGAATTCAGGTCCCCTGAGGCTGGGGCCTGGAGGCGGGGGAGGGGCTGGTAGCAAGGAGGCATGAGGGAACTTTTTGGGGACAGAGGCGTGGTCCATATTTGATTGCGGTGGTGGTTATGTGGCTGCTCATGTTTGTCAGCAAAGAACTACATATTTTAAATTGGTGAATTCCGTTATATGCAAGCAAATTATACCACAATGAAGCAGATCTTTAAAACACTAGGCTCCTTTTCCTTGTCTAGAGCTCAAAGTAGTGGCCCATGCTGGCTATGACTTGGAGAAATCACATAAGCTTGCTGGGTCTCAACTGCTTCATTTGTACAGGTGGCTGCGTGACACTCCCCGGGCAGGGGAACAATAGGGATGAAATCAGAAAATATGAGTGAACACACACAGCCAGCAACATGTGGGGCTTCCCCAAATATCCACTTGTTTTCTTTCCTTAGTGTGAGTAAGTGGCTCTAATGATCCACAAACCTTCCAACCAGCCAAGTCAAGGACTAGCAGGAGGACTCAGGAAAGTACTGAAATGCTGGGGAGAACCAGGACAGTAGCTGACCACAGTCAGACAGGGAGGGCAGCCTGGTGGGGCCCTGGAAGCCATGGACGCGACTGCACTGGGAGTGGGGATGGGAGGTAGCAGGAGTTGGCAGGTGGGGCACAAAGTGGGAGCCAGGGCCAAATTGCTGCTGACTAGACCATTTTGCAAAAGGCCAGCCTGACTGTGGCCTCAGGCCTCTCATTTCCTCTACCTTAACGAGGGGTTATGGAAGTGCCTTCCCACAACTGCAGCAACTCCCTCCACATTTGGACTCAAATACAGAGTGGGGCCAGAGACAGAAAAAGTCTCCTTCATGACACACTGTGATTTGTTTCTGCACTGTGTGAACCCTTGGCTCTGTGACACGGAACACAAGTTTCAGCAGTCCCTGTCACTTCCCACAGGCTAAACAGAGCATTCTTTTGTCCGGCTTCTGGTGAAATGCCATTATCGTTATTTTTAGGAGGAAGATGGAGAATTGGGGTGGGTCCACAAAAAGAGGATGGATTCAGAAGACTTCCAGGAACCTTAAAAGGCTTGGAAACTAATTGTGCCCGTTCTTTCTGATGTCTAATTCTACTCCAAAAGTTCCTCTCAGCACAATATATTAATACTCATCAGCCAAGAGAAGGTTAGGTTTTGGCTCACAAATAGTCAAGGAGAGAATCTCCTTAATTCATTGAGAAGGCAGAAGATGGCGTTCAAGAGTATTCACAGGTAACTAAGATTGCCAGAGGGAGAATCGAGTGAGCTGTCAGCGGTGAAATACAGAGGAAGGTAGAGAGAGCTACACTGAGACAACAAAGGCAGCTAAGGGAACAAAGCCTGGGTCCCTCAGGTCTGTGGCCACCGGCTCCAGCCAGGACAGCCTGGTAGCTGAAAAGCACGTCCTTGCCTGTTAGATGCCTGTGTTTCAAGTGATGCTAACTTGCTAATGCAGATGTCTCCGCAAACCCTGCCCGTGGCTCACCACCCGGTGAGCAATCGCTCACTTTCCCCAGGACACCTCCAGGGAGGTACTCTTCCAGCACCTCACACTTAAGCGGCTAATGCAGGTTCTTCCCTCAGACGCAGCACGGTTCCTGGGATGACGTCAGCGCTGCTCTCTGAAAGCACCAGGCAAGGAGGCGAAACAAAGAAAATCCTAAAGAGCAGGCGAGAGCACGGTGGAACTGGCAGAGGGAGGCACTGGCACAGATGGAGAGGGCAGCAATAAAAATGTTTAAATGCTGGAGGACACTTAGAGGCAAAGGAACCGCAGGTGACAGAAAAGATGAGGCTGAAGTTCAGGAGAGACCCAGGCAGCGATGCCCAAACGATAGGCTGAGGAATCACCTCACAGCTGCCGATGCCCTTGACAGCGATGTCTGAGGCTGGCGTGAGTGCTCCGGGCTCAGAGAGTCCTAGAACCCAGCTACAATGGCCTTATCAGACTGAAACAGGAACACCAAGATATTCCAAGGGAGGTGACAATAGGGTCCAAAGGTCGCGCCTTTATGGCTCACAACTGTGTGCTGAGTGTGGCCCGAATCCCAGCTCCAAGTGGTCACCCCATGTCTACAGCCAATCAGCTGACCGGGGTGGCAACCCGTGGCTCTGCTCAACAATGACAACCACTATTTACTGAGCACTTCCTATGTGCCAGACCGATGCTAAGTGCTTTCCTCAGATGGTTCCATTTAACTCTTAGAATCACCCTAATGAGTATTTCCTATTATTTTACAGATGAGGAAATGAGAGCTTAGAAAAGTAACTTGCAAATCATACTGCTGGCTCCATAACAGATGTTGATTGGATGTTGTCTGGGTGGACAGAGGCAAGGATGACTGGAACGAGACAAACAAACAAAAGGCCGGCTGATAGACCACTCGGGTAGCACTTCTCCTGGGATTAAGCTTAGACCTTGTAGGCCTATCAGCCAGAAGCAGTGTGTAAAATAAGAGCGGCTGACTGGGCACGGTGGCTCACGCCTATAATCCCAGCACTTTGGGTGGCTGAGGCGGGCAGATCACCTGAGGTCAGCAGTTCAAGACCAGCCTGGCCAACATGGTGAAACTCCATCTCTACTAAAAATACAAAAATTAGCAGGGCATGGTGGCACATGCCTGTAATCCCGGTTACTCAGGAGGCTGAGGCAAAAGAATCACTTGAACCCGGGAGGCAGAGGTTGTGATGAGCTGAGATCCGGTCACTGTACTCCAGCCTGGGCAACACAGCAAGACTCCCAATAAAAAAAAAAAAAAAAAAAAAAAAAGAGTAGCTGCCCAAGAATGCAACAGCAGCAGCAAACACTGATGACACCCCAGTTTTGCAGAAGGGTAAGGAAAAATAAGAATGTCAACTCTCCATTCAACAGAGAAACAGTGCCACTGCTGTCTTTAAATTTTCAAACTCATCAAGAAAAGTTCCAGAGAGGCCAGTGCCAACAATGCCGGCTGTCTCCCAAGTCTGAAGGGTTTCCCTCTGGGTATTAGGACTTGAGGTGTTGAGCTAGAGGAGAAACGGGACACACAGGAGATCACACGCAGAGCAGGAGGTGCCTCTCAAATGCCTTTCCCACATGTCTAACTCTGCTTTGTTTAAAGCACCATCAGACCCGCCATCTGCACTTTTACTTGCTGCCTGATGAAAACCAGATGCCAAAGGCCTCCCAGCACTCATGGGGCCCTTTGCCCTTAGGAAAACACCATGATTCAGCCAGGCGAGTTTGATACAACACTGTAACAAAGCGTGTGCAAAGTACCTACCTAGCTCCAGACTGCTGAGCCTTGCAGAAAAGGCACATTTTGACTCTTCTGAGAGTGGGAAAGATTTGAAAGATGGGATTTGCACCTTATTCCTATATAGGTCTCGAGATCTGGAACTTCTTCCTGAAGCTCCATGTTTAGCCAGATAATTGAGACACTCCACCTGGTCACCACTGGACGCCAGCCACCCAAACATTCCCCTCCACAAGGCACCTGGCATTCTAGTGCCTGTGGAGAGAGCAGCCATCTCGCTAGCACAGCTCATGAACAAGGATCCCCTTCCCTGGACAGCAAAGATGTAAACCTGCCCCTAGAAACACTGAGAGTCCTAGAGGTAGAATGAGTCAGCCAGCAAGCTCCAGCCCATTCACTGCAGACCCCTGAGCAAATCAAGTCAGGAGAAGGTGGACAACTGTACCCTAAAGACCACATACCACCCAGACCCAACACAAATAGCTGTCAGCACTGCCACCTGGTACAAAGCTTCAGATCTTGCTTCTACCAGGATTTCCCAGCTGAGCAGGAACCATCAAAGTCTGGTCCTGGAAGGACAGCCCTCCCCGTCTTGGCAGCCACACCATCTGGCCCTGGCCCAAGGCTGCTGTGGCATGGGAGGAATCAATGGAGGAATACATGGCTCTTCCCTGGTTCCTTCCTCTCCCACTTCATTGGCTAACACTAGTCACATAGCCCCAACTGAACTGTGAGGGAGGCTGGAAAATTTGGAGTATGTGCATGTCTAGTGAGTTGCCTCCACCACATCCTCTTAAGCCTTGGCCTCTCATTCCCAAAGTCTAGCCCTATTTTCAAATGAATTCAACGCCTTGTTACTTAGATCTTTCCTCATTACCTCAAAGCCACAGTGGCAAAAAGCAAACAGCATCTTCCTAAAATATTCCTCTTCCATCTTCCTCTCCTAGATATCCCTCTTATCCTTCTTCACCAATTAATGTATTCACTTAAAAATCTTCCTTTGACAGCTTCACTCCCTCTCCGCACTGCTATCAACTCAAATGTGAATTATTCCAGCAGCCTGAACTCGTCACTGGCCTTTTACTTTCTTTCCCTTCCAATGAACCTGGTACCTAGCTACTTAATCCTTATCCTTCTTCCCAAGGCCCAATTTCATTCCTTTCTCCCCTGTTCATGAGCCTGCAATACTTTTCCTGCTGCATATGTCACGTGTCACCATATAAACTCGCAATTTGAGGTGCTCTAGAATCTGTCCGTGGAATTAGTCAGGACATAATCTCCCTGTTTTTTGGCAGTGCCACATCCATTCCTGTCTTCACAGGTTTGCTCATGCCGCCATTCCTTTCCCCAGAACGCCCTTCTGCTCCTCCCACACAAATCCTAATCCTACCTCAGGATCCACTTAAAATACAATCTCCTCACTCAACTCTTTCCTACCAACATGCTTTCCTCTCTCCTTTCTGCGTTACCACAAGGCTAAGCTCTGTCGCTGAGTAATGTGCTTTTTGATGATAATCTGAATGGTACAAGAAGAAATCCTATTTCATGCTCCTTTGAGGGAGTGTCTAATATAGGTTGCCTTCAACTATAAGTAGTAGAAAATTCCAACTCAACTGGCTGAAACAGTGAGGACAAAATGTATGGAGGTTGGACTGTTCAGTCTTCAGGGGCTGGGCCCCTTAGGGATCCTGGTTTTTCCCATCTCTTCCCCTCTGCTGGCCTCAACAAACCTGCTTTCCTCATTGCAACAAGACAGCTGCTTCACGTCCAAGAATCTAGTGAAAGAAGCTGTCCCTTCTGTATTTCCTTTTACAATGAAAAACATCTTTCCCAGAATCTCCCAGCAGACTTCTCATACCTCAGTGGCCAAAACCATGTCACATGCCCATGTCTAAACTACGGGCCTCCAGGAGGAGTTCTGCTCAATCAGCATGTACCCTAGAGCTGGAGGCAGGGTCACCTTTCCTTGAGTGGCATGTGGGAGAGGTGTGGCATCCAACCCAACTGGGTCCTGCCAGCAGGAAGAGAAAAGAAGAGCCGCTGTAGGTAACCAATCATGTCTACCACAGGCACGGACTAATACCACATATCTGTGTTTCCCCTCACTTGCCACCCCCATCCTGTGCTGGCAGATAAGGATGCTCAACAAATAGCTGTGGAACTACAAATTATCCTGTGGGTGTGAGAAAAGAGTGTGCATTATAATAGGGTGGTACAATTGGACATGTGTGCACAGAAAATGGAAAAAGAGCCATGAAATCCAAACAGATGCAAAAACGTTCTTAACAGAGAAGGTTTGGGAAACTCTGATCTAAGCCCTAGCCTGGGCCCAACTCCCAGTTCCACAGATAGGGAGCAGGCCCCAGGCCAGAGTGCTGGGCTTCTCCCAGCAGGATCCAGCTGGGGCCTTCTCCTCAGTTCAACCCTTGCCTCTGAGGACCAGTGGTCTACAGTCCATCCCACAACCCTTCAGACAGAAGTTCCAGGCACAAAAAGGAAGCTCACAGTAAGGAACGCCCATGCCTAGCCATAACTGAACACATCACGGGCTCACACAAATCTGTGGAATGAGTGCATGAGCTCATGAACTCTGGTCTGGAAAAGCAAGTCTCCCTATACTCGGGCTTAAAGGGAAGGCTTCTTTGGCTATGTCAATATCTCTCCTCTCTCTTTCTTCTTCAGACCAAACAGCTCCTATCCCTGCCTTCCATCTCAGCTTTCCAGGATACTCTTCCCAGGTTCTTTGGGCTACTGACAAGCACTCCAGACCCAAATACATGTACTCCCACCTGAGGTTGGGAAATGTACGAAGAACTGCATAAAAAATATACTGGACAAAAGGCACTCCAGTCTCACAGATATCCAGTCCCACAGTCTATATCACAGATCACCAGTTTCAGCTGTCTGAAGTTTTAGAACTCCTTTTCAAATACCATAGCCAGCATTTATTCGGCTGGAGAAAACTGTGTTAAATGCAGCCTACCGTAGGATCACTGATTACAACATGCATTCAACATTCAATATATATTGACTGAGCAACTATTAGGTTGAACTACGTGACATTATTGACATTCGACTGTTTCTGACCTATCAAAATGGCAATAAAGCTCAACTTAATATTTACTCTATGACAGACAGTAGGCTAAGGAAGGATTTGGGACACCATGACAAACAAGAAAGCAGTAACCCCTGTCCTAATGGAGCTTAAAATCTAGTTTATTAAACCATTACTCACAAAAGTACAATCTAACTTCAGGATTGTAATTAATTATAAATGCATTTATTTATTTACTGCCTGACTTCTTTGCTAGCCTATAAACTACACAAAGATGAGGGTTGTCTCCTCCATTTCACACACTGGCCAAGCATATAGCAGAATACATCATATATTTGTTAAATGTATTGATTAGTGTTACAACAGACAATTGCATGTGCTATGGAAGCATTTGGCAGAGAGATCTAATCTGATCTCGGAAGGCAAGGATCCTGGACATCACTAACTTGGAATTTCTCATACTGATGATAAGGTTGAGTTAGGTCTTCACGAAACAGGTCTCTATACAGCATATAAACAACTACCAGCATGCCCAGGGGTTTCATAGGGACTATTTAAAATACTTAAGAGAACAAATGGTTTTCAAGCTCAGTCTAGTATTTCAGAAATTCCATTTACATGAACAATTGGTACGCTAATTGCAAATCATTCTTATTTCTCTCCTAAAGCAGGATCCCTAAGGATCTTTATTAGGCATTCTGTTAGCCTAGTTTGAGTTACAGTATTTACTTCAAAGTAGTAACAGTGAAGTTCTTGAAAAATATTTGGTAATTCAGACATTTTACTAATTCAAACTAATCTTCCTCATTAGTCTACATTGTTAGAAATTTAACCATCATATTCAGAGAAAGTATCAAAGGCTTCACTTAGAGTAATAGTCACCAAATTCTTTTGCAAGACACCTTGGTAGCAGGAACCTGAGCTAACATCAGGAGGTAGGTAGAAATAGAAAATAAAGGAATGACAATTTGAAGAGCAACTGCAATCCAATTTAGTCCAACAGATGACACATATATGAAGTCACATTCAAATTATAAGCAGAGCACAACAAAATTTTTGATCCTTATCTTTTGATTAACCTGGTATCATTCAGGGAAAAATGTCAGTGAACACCACTGACCAGCAGTCCTCTCTTATCTATTTTGCAGTATCTCCCTGAGAACCAGCCCTGGACACAAACTGCATAAACATCAATGAGCCTAGACAGTGTCTTCATGTGTGTTTGGCCTGCCATTGTTCTCTGCACTAGTATGGAGATTTAGTAACACACTGGTCACATTTATGGGGCATCTTGAACTCTCTTGACATGGTAAATGAACAGCAGGCCCTGTCCCCATGCCAAAAGCAAACAAAAACCTGTCACCAACAAGGAAGACACCCGGTCTCTCCAAAGGATGCCAAAGTTCCCATCCAGCCTCCTTTGCAGAGCCTCACAAATCTCTCGGATGCAGGCAGGATGATCACGGGCTAGGGAAGATTATGCTCTGAATGTCTTAAGAGATTAGTTTCTTAAAATCCTCCACATGACTTCAGTCATCCCCGTTACAGATCACAGAGTAAAAAGCCTACTTGATTAAAGCTGAATGCCTATACATTTGCAAAAGGGAAAATATGCAGAAGAAAACAAGAGTCAGATTACTGATGGGCATAGCACCAGCTCTAGGACATCAGGGGTGTTGAATAAATGATGACAAGGAGGCACATATAGTTCTGATATATTCACCATAAATACCACAGTCCTCGAGGCTCTCTCAGTTACTTACTTTCCCCCAAATCAGAGACTGAATCTGGCCTTATCTTCAAATGAGGCCCAGCTCTCCCCAAATTCCAAATATGGGAAATTACAGCTCCTCTGTGGTAGGGGGAAGAGTGGGAAGGCGAATGTTTGTATTGCATAATGTTTTAATTACAACAAAGATGACGTGCCCCAGAGTCTCTTTATCAGCTCCTGTGGGGGGCGTTTTCCAGTACTCCTTCCACCCTCTGTCACCATGGTCTTTTTTTCCCTCCAGGACAATTCACCTTTAAAATAAGAGGATTGGGCATGAAATCTACAAAGATTCCTCCAAAATGAACTCAGGCCTAGAGGCATATTAGTTCTCTATCTTGTTGCTCCCTTCTGGAAGTGCACAGTTCAGAGGGACGCCTAGCCAGAGAGATGCCGAAACACAGAGCTGGAGCCAATCACCTGCTCTGACATTTCGCGCTGGGCAGGGTGCTCAGAATGTGCTCTTGCTTCTTTGTGATGAAATATCAGAAGACAAATTACAACGTTGTTCAGCAAGCTATTTTTTGTACTGAAACATCAGAAGGCATTATGAAACCGTTCAGCAAATCATCTCTAAACAATGTCATAAAGGGTTACCTAGCTTGGGGTAAGCCGGGAATGACTCCATCTGCACCATCAATTCCTCACCCTAACAAACGTGTCCATCTGTGAAGCAGAATTCCCAACACACCACCATCTCCAAACCAACACCAAACCACTGCCAAACAAACCTGAAGAGGAAAACCAGAAAGGTCTCCGAGAAGTGCTGCTTATAGGGAGAAGAATGGCCCTGTACAGAGGCGCCTGCTTTGGAGCCCTGGTGATTTCCACCAGGCAGAATTTACAACCATCTGGGACCTGCAGTCTCAGAGGGCTCACAGAGAAGGGAAAAGCTCTTGGCTACCCGGGAGGTCACCAGTGACTCTGAGAAAAGTACAGATCAATGCCTGTTTAGGGTTAACCCCAGGTTGGGAGAGGGCATCTGGCAAGGAACAGACTTGGAAGAGCCTGCACCTCATTGAGCTGCTACAGCAGCGTCTGGGAATTTGTAAGAGCCACAGTGATGAGGCCCTGGGCTATGTCCCCATATCCTCCCTTGCCAGGGTGCCCTCAGGGAGGCCACACTGCAGGAGGCAGAGTATGAGGTGGGCAAGATGGATCGGCCTTATCCTCACCACGCCCCATACAAGGCTCCTCTGAAGAAAGCATGATATAGATGGTGTCTCCTCTCTGGTGGGAAGTATGTGATTTCTCTATTTCTATTTCTCTTTTGTTCAGGCTTCCTAGAAATTCAGAGCTAGGTGTGAAATTCCCAATTCCCACAGACAGGCAACATCCCCAGCAGGAATAAAGACATTCCACACACCCAGGACTTGGGATATTTGTGTATTTTCAACAAAAAAGTTTGCCCTTTGGCCTCCTCAAAGCCCCCCCACCACCTTTTCCTCGCTCTCCCCTCATCACTGCTATCCATGATCTTACTCCTACAGATACCCCCTCTTCATGGTGGCACAGGGCATTGGTAACTCATGGCTGTAAAGAAGAGCTGAGAACAAAACAGGAAGAAAAGAGGTTAAGTAGCAGCAAGAAAAAAGATGTACCTTAGGAATAAAAAAGAGTTCCCCAAAGTCACAGTGTATTTAATTAATCCTTCTATTTATTAAAGATTAGAAATACATATCAGGTGACTACTTAAAATGTGAGTCATGATTTTAACTTTGAATTCTGTGGCACTGGAGATAACAGAACAATGAGTGCTTGTAGCAGGCACTCAGTTATTTGCTGAATGAACTTCTTGGGAAAGCCTTCTTAGGAAAGTATTAGAAGTAGATTCTACTAGAACAGGGGCTACCCCCAGGGGTCTCGGGACAAGGCGTAGAAAGTCAAACACTGATGTTTAAGAAGGGGATGATTATATGACACATGAATCCCACAGCCATCTCTCCAAAAGAGCAACTATTTTAAAAATCAGGTCTAAAGGTGAGCCTTCCAAGAAACTGCTCTTGCTCCCAGAGGTTTTAAAGAAAGTCATTCCCGTGAACATGAGAAGTAACCCAACACTTTGAAATGATAATCATTTTACAGCAATAACTTGCTACAGGGCTTGAGAAAAAAATTCTCTTCCTTTGGGTTAAAGTCTTAAATGCTGAGCCCGTAGCCAGCAACCTTAAGGGCTACTCGGGTCCAGTTCATTCTAGCTAGAGGAGCCTCTTGGGAATTGAAAACACAGGAAAACATTTTTTCTGATCCATGAACAGACAAGAACGCTTAAATGAATTAGACACAAACTAAGTATTTATGGTTGTCATCTTAACAGGTTTCAAATAGGCTTCATTTTAATTTAACATAATTTTAAAATTATAGGAAAATAGTCAAAATATGAATGTGCTTAATTTGCTGAATTTATGTGTTTTTGAAGAAAATATGCAGAATAAACAAGTCAATTATTCTCACTAAATACATTAAAATTTAAGGGTAATATTTTTATTATGACTTGCTCCCCTGATATAGCAAAGTTATTGTTATATAGTTATTGAAGGAGGCTCACTACTTCCCAATGATTTCACAAATTACAGCTTCAACCAGCTATAAAATAACCAAATCAGTTCTGATATAGCCATAAAATTAAGCCTGAAAAAATACTGAAGTAAATCATTCCCTTAAAATCAAGTTGTTGAACAATATGTTCTGCATGATTCCATTTATGTCAGAAAAAATATATTTTTGTGAGTATATACATAGAAAAGGGTCTGGAAGAATATATACCAAACTATAAAGAATCTATATCAAAGTCAATAAGGGGCATGGACAAGGAAGGGAATGTTCACATTTTACTTTCTACATTCTTAGAATTATAGTCACTGTTACCTCCATCAAAAAGTTAAAATTCAAAAATTAGGCCAGGCACAGTGGCTCACACCTGTAATCCCAGCACTTTGGGAGAATGAGGCAGTAGATCACCTGAGGTCAGGAGTTCGAGAGCAGCCTAACTGGCCAACATGGTGAAACTCCATCTCTACTAAAAATACAAAAATTAGCCGGGCATGGTGGCGGGTGCCTGTAATCCCAGCTACTCGGGAGGCTAAGGCAGGAGAATCACTTAAATCCGGGAGGCAGAGGTTGCAGTGAGCCAAGATTGGGCCACTGTACTCCAGCCTGGGTAACAGAGCAAGACTCCATCCCCCCCCCCCAAAAAAAAATTAAAGCAAACAAATGTAGAAACCAGTATCTCTTCACCTTACGTTTACATAATACTTTACCCTAAGGCATTTTATCTGCTGTTCTAAATCATGACTTACTTCAAATCAAATCTGAAGTGAAAATCAAGATTTTCTTTTGGGGGCGTTATACAAAAAAGACTGTAAAATTTCATTCTCTGAAAGTCTTTTTAAAAAGGAATAATAGATCGTACCTGGCTGGGATAGGGTAGGTGTGATCTGACCCGCAGCAAATGATGGCTGCTCAACTCTGCATCTCCTTTCCTCTCCCTGCTGAAAAGTGCTACTTGGCAAGGTCAGTCAAGGTCACCAATGCAAACAAGTAGTGGACAAACACCATCCAGGTTATCCAAGGTTCCTGAGGCCCAAAGCAGCACATGGGGTTGGGAAGCTGATCACCTTAGAGATTTCAAAATCACCTAACGATAACCCCACTTTCCCTAACCACAGGGCTAAGTGACCTAATGGGTCAAACACATATGTGCTTTGGTCATCCACAACCCAGACCACCAGACTTATTTTGCTTTAGAACTGGACTATATCAAGTGTGAATGATCATACTGGTTATCATGTGGGAAAAAAGGTTTAATTACTCCCTAATTGTCTGGGAAACAAAAGATTTCAAAATACGGAGCTCCTGGGGGAAGGAGAGTTAATAAAATGGGGCCTTGAGAAGTGAAGTGGGAAGCCTGCCTCATGCCATGGCACCCACGATGACACAAGTGTACCCAGTGCTCTGCTGAGAGCAAAGACAATGTTCTCAGAGTCGCTATCAAAAAGAGGCAGCAGACTGCGTTCTGAAGCAGCAGACAATGGGTCACATGCAAAAAGAGAATTAAATACACAAAAATAGCACCAACGTAAGGCAAGCCTGGGTAAACTGCACTACATCAAAGAAAGAACACACAACTGGTTCCAGATTTTTTCTGTTTTAATAAAGAGAAGTCCTGGACACCTGAAAGTTGACGGGAAGCAGGCATCACTAATTTCTCTGAGTTCACAGTTTTGTTAGAATGTTTTTGCTCTGATTATGGGTTTTTTTTTGAGATGGAGTTTTTTATTTTTATTTTTTTGCTTTTGTTGCCCTGGCTGGAGTGCAATGGTGCAATCTCGGCTCACTGCAAACTCCACCTCCCAGGTTCAAGAGATTCTCCTGCCTCAGCCTCCCAAGTAGCTAGGATTACAGGTACCCACTACCATGCCTGGCTAATTTTTTGTGTTTTTAGTAGAGATGGGGTTTCACCATGTTGGTCAGGCTGGTCTTGAACTCTTGACCTCAGGCGATCCACCCACCTTGGCCTCCCAAAGTGCTGGAATTACAGGCGTGAACCACTGCACCTGGCCTGATTATGTTTTGATGGATACACAGACGCTCTTGCTTTAGTACAGAAACAGGCCCCGCTTCACTTCGACCTGTGGGCCCCCCATCTTCAGAAATGTCCAGTGCCATCCCTGGCTCCTCCTCTCAGTGGTCTTCCAGGATATCCACTCACAGCTTTCTGACTCGTCACCCACCTGTCTCTAGCCCAAATACCCAGTCATGGCAACTGACTGCACCAATTTTTTTTTTTTTTGAGACAGAGTCTCGCTCTGTCGCCCAGGCTGGAGTGCAGTGGTGCTGTCTCGGCTCACTGCAAGCTTCGCCTCCCGGATTCACGCCATTCTCCTGCCTCAGCCTCCTGAGAAGCTGGGACTACAGGCGCCCGCCACCACACCCGGCTAATTTTTGTATTTTTAGTAGAGACGGGGTTTCACCATCGTCTCGATCTCCTGACCTCATGATCCACGCGCCTCAGCCTCCCAAAGTGCTGGGATTACAGACGTTAGCCACCGCGCCTGGCCAACTGCACCAATTTTTACAAACCTACACCCTTAGGGTTCCCATCCCAGGACATTCAGGCTTCTCCACCCCTTTACAAATGCCCAGAATATCCTCTACCCCATAATTCCAACAGGACGTCACTCTCCTATTACTTAAGAAAAATGCCTAAAATTCCAGCCCTTCCAAAAGGCCTTTCCAGATTGACCACTCAGGAGTTACTCTGGCCTCCCCTTCACTCCTCCTGCTAAATTGAAAACAAGAACAGACTTGCCTGGCCTCTCTCCCCCAGTAGACACCTAGCCTCACTGAACACTTCCTGTCAGTGTCTTCCTGTCCATTTGCAAATTGATTGACTGTTTGTTTCACTGCCGGCCTTGGATGACCTCTCATAGAGGGCAGGGACGGGTGGTGTTTGGCAAAGCCTTGGTTGTCTGGAAAATGGGAAATGGGGTCTTCTGGTGAATTTAATTACAGGGTTAGGTGGAAACTTTGCTTCAACTCTCGTTATTATAAAGCCTATTATAAAGCTTTTTAAAATACATCTGACCACTTTCCAGCCAGGGTAGAGTTAATATGACTTAATCTTTGATTTAGGATCTTGCAGTGCCCCAGGCTCACTGTTCTCTTCTGCTACTATAATTACAGTTGCGGAAGACATAGAGACTGAGCTGATGACTGCTTGGAAGCTAATTTCTAGAAAAAACCCTTGCTACCACATCTTGTGATTTTTGCCCTTCTGAAGGTGGAGTTCAAAAATAAAAACAAAATCCCACTTAACTGAGGGTTCCAGTTAAGGGAGGTCTGCTGTCATGGTCTTTGTTAAGTGCCTGCCACCGTGGCCCACAATTAGTCAGTTAATAAAGGGTTCTTGATGAGAGAATTTGGCAACATGTGATTTTCCACAAATACAAGCTTGATTTTGATGTAACCACTCATTTCTTTGAAAATCAGGGGGCATTCACACACAGGTGTTCTAAATTTCCTTAAAGTAAAAACCAACCCTTTACAAGGAATAGCTGTGTTCCCTTCAAGCAGTAAAGAAGCAGGTGTCCACTCATGGCAAATGAGGAACTCCTTTTTTTTTGAGATGGGGTCTCACTCTTTTTTGTGTGTGTGAGATGGGGGCCACCCAGGCTAGAGTGCAGTAGTGCAATCACAGTTCACTGCAGCCTCAACCTTCTGGGCTCAATCAATTCTTCCCACCTCAACCTCCAAAGCAGCTGAGACTACAGGTGTGTACCACCATGCCCGGCTAATGTTTTTGACTTTTAGTAAAATGAGGTCTTGTTATATTGCCCAGGCTGGTCTTAAACTCCTGAGATCAAGTGATCCTCCTGCCTCAGCCTCCCAAAGTGCTAGGATTATCAGCATGAGCCACCATGCCTGGCCAGAAGCTAAAAATATTAATCAAGGAGTCATAACTAAGGATGCACTGCACACCCGAAGCCAGGGACCACGAGAGGTCAGCAACCAGGACAGCTTCCTCCATTTCCCAGGCCTGGGCTAAGCAGCAGTGGCCTGGGCTCTGGGGCTTACTTTAAGCCTAAATCCCAAACTCATTATAATTTAAACCAATTTTCTGTGTCCAGCACTACCCCACCTAAACTGGTCCTTAAAACCACTGACAGTCATTTCTCCAGTCTGTAAAAGGCCCACTGAGGCCTTTGCATTGTCAGGACTTCATTGGGAGTAGAATGCCCTCCCCATCCAAATCCTGACCATTTCTGAACACTCAGCCCATGTCCTCTTCCTGAGTGTCTTCCCCAACAACAGCCACCTACACTGAACTTCACTTTGAACTCTGTAGGAGACTGTAGATAGAGATGGGGTCTCACCATGTTGCCTAGGCTGGTCTTGAACTCTTCAGCTCAAGTGATCTCCCTGCTTCTGCCTCACAAAGTGCAAGGATTACAGGAGTGAGCCACTACCTGGCCTATGTAAGCTTTGTTTTTTTTTTTTTCTTTTTTTTGAGATAGAGTCTTGCTCTGTGGCCCAGGCTGCAGTGCAGTGACGCAATCTCAGCTCATGGCAACCTCCAGATTCTAGGGATTCTCCTGCCTCAGCCTTCCGAGTAGCTGGGATTACAGGCGCGCACAGGCGCACGCTGCCACGCCCAGCTATTTAGCCAGGTTGGTCTCAAACTCCTGACCTCAGGTGATCCGCCCACCTTGGACTCCCAAAGTGCTGGGATTACAGGCGTGAGCCACCACACCCAGCCACGTATGCATTTTAAAATGTTATGCTCAGAAGGGGTCTATAGGCTTCACCAGACTGCCAAAAGGATCCATGACACAAAAAAGGTTAAGCTCTACAATCAGACAAATGTGAATTCAAATTCAGATTCTGCCAAATTCCAGCTCTTTTCCTTTGAACATAATTGTGTTCAAGGGAAAAGTGTCTTGAATTTCCTTATCTTGAAGGAAGTCAACACAGAAACAACACCTACCTTGTGAAACCATTCACTCATCAAGAAATTAACCAGGCCAGGCGTGGTGGCTCATGCCTGTAATCCCAACATTTTGGGAGGCCAAGGCAGGCAGATCACAAGGTTAGGAGTTCGAGACCAGTCTGGCCAACATAGTGAAGCCCTATCTCTACTAAAAATACAAAAAATTAGCCAGGTGTCATGGTGTGTGCCTGTAATCCCAGCTACTCGGGAAGCTGAGGCAGGAGAATCGCATGAACCCAGAAGGCGGAGGTTACAGTGAGCCGAGATTGTGCCACTGCACTCCAGGCTGGGCAACAGTGTGAGACTCCGTCTCACAAAAATAAAAAAGAAAATAACTGAACACCTCCTTACTTTGCAAGGCACAAGGCTGAGTTCTGGGGCTACAGTAATGAACATGACAGGGATGGTCTTTAAGGACTTCATACAGAAGGTCATGCTATGTAAAGTGTTTAGCACAGCGGCACATAAGCACTCTATAAACATTTTAATACTCACTGATAAAACCACCACATGTAGTGTTTAATTATATGCTGATTTAGATTGCTTTCTACGAAACAAATGTTGATTCATCAAACTCATGCCTTCTTAACAAGCCTTCTTAGAGGCCAGAGGCTCGGCTTCAGACTCAAAGGGAATAGCTTATTAGATGAAAGAACACAGGATTTGGAACCAAATGGTCCTGGCTTCAAAACCCTACTCTGCCACTTTTTAGCTTTGTGACTATGGCAGAGACGGGCAGCTGTCCCCCAAAATCTGTTCTCTCCTTTCCCTATAGTCATAGAATCCCAAGTTTTTCTCAGGACACATGGATCCTCAGGATAAGCATATTTTCCAGCCTTCTTTGCAGCTACGTATGGTCACATGACTAGGTTCTGGCCAATGAGAATGTTAGTGGAAGTGATGTATAACTTCCAGGAAGTATCTTTACATTGAGAGGTCCTACCCTTCACTAGCCTTTTCTTCCTTCCTGATGGCTGGGGCTAGAAGTCATCCTGGACCATGAAATCATCTTGGGAATAGAGAGCATGCACATGGAGAAAGACAGCAGGAGCTTGGAGCCCTACTACTACTGTCAGCAATCTATCTTAGGCAAGTCACTTTTTTTTTTTTTTTTTTGAGACAGAGTTTTGCTCTCGTTGCCCAGGCTGGAGTGTGCAATGGCGTGATCTCGGCTTACCGCAACCTCCACATTCTGGGTTCAAGCAATTCTCCCGCCTCAGCCTCCCAAGTAGCTGGGATTACAGGCATGTACCACCATGCCCCGCCAATTTTTTTATTTTTAGTAAAGACGGGGTTTCACCATGTTGGCCAGGCTGGTCTCAAACTCCTGACCTCAAGTGATCCAACAGCCTCCCAAAGTGCTGGGGTTACAGGCATGAGCCACCATGCCCAGCTTAGGCAAGTTACTTAACCTAAGCTTCAATCTCCCCATCTACAAAAATGTGATAATGCAGCCGGGTGTGGTGACTCACGCCTGTAATCCCAGCACTTTGGGAGGCCGAGGCGGGCGGATCACGAGGTCAAGGAGATCAAGACCATCCCGGCTAACACGGTGAAACCCCGTCTCTACTAAAAATACACAAAAAATTAGCTAGGTGTGGTGACAGGCACCTGTAGCCCCAGCTACCTGGGAGGCTGAGGCAGGAGAATGGCATGAACCCAGGAGACGGAGCTTGCAGTGAGCCGAGATCGCGCCACTGCACTCCAGCCTGGG